>NC_137690.1:75561743-75584243 GCF_963989245.1 Nansenia antarctica
TCAGGGTTATAGGGATGTTAAACTCATACATGGTTAGATCAGGGTTATAGGGATGTTAAACTCATACATGGTTAGATCAGGGTTATAGGGATGTTAAACTCATACATGGTTAGATCAGGGTTGTAGGGATGTTAAACTCATACATGGTTAGATCAGGGTTATAGGGTGTTAAACTCATACATGGTTAGATCAGGGTTATAGGGATGTTAAACTCATACATGGTTAGATCAGGGTTATAGGGTGTTAAACTCATACATGGTTAGATCAGGGTTATAGGGTGTTAAACTCAGAGCTCAGCGCTCCCTGGTGCTTATAAATACAGGTTTATAAATACAGGCTTTTAATCAACATTGAGCCGAGCAGAGTATGACAACAATAGACCATCACCACACCTCTGTATGCGAGGCTTCAGCTGAACAAACTGTGATAGGATTAGAGACATCTACTGCCCCTCAGCACTGCGTCTCCTGAAGACACCCGCTGTTCCCCTCTACTGAGTATCTAAAAACTTCTATTGCCCCCCTTGTACTGTTTAGCTGTTTCTCCAGTGTAAAAAAAAAAAAAAAAAACTAGGTTTAGAAGAAGGGTTTTCCTTCTATCAATGGCCCCGGGCCTGAGCTGGATTACTCTTCCTGCTACGACTGGTGGACTGATGATTCACTTGCTTAGTATTCAAATGTATCGATTGTAAGTCGCTTTGGAATAAGGCGTCTGCTAAAGGCCAAACATGTAAAATGTAATGTAAATGTATAAAGTAACCGACTATGACAGTTAGCCTAGTTAGTAGAAGCTAGTTACCTGCTTGTTTATTGTGTCTGCCTGGACGTCCAGGCGGTGACTGATGATGTGATTGTGTTGTTCCAGGTTTGGGGTCAGTGGTGATGAGGACCTGTCAGCCTAGGGTGTAACCGTGGTAACCGTGGCCCCTCCCTCACACACCTGTCAGCCCAGGGTGTAACCGTGGTAACCGTGGCCCCTCCCTCACACTCCTGCATGGGGAGGATGGAGAGCGACTGCCGGATCCCCATGAGCTGCCTGAGGCCCCGGATCCTGGCCCTGCACGCCCTGTTCTGGGGCCTGGTGTCTCTGAGGTAGGGTGATCCTGGCCCTGCACGCCCTGTTCTGGGGCCTGGTGTCTCTGAGGTGGGTGTTAGGGTGATCCTGGCCCTGCACGCCCTGTTCTGGGGCCTGGTGTCTCTCAGGTGGGTGGTGAGGTGGGTGATCCTGGCCCTGCACGCCCTGTTCTGGGGCCTGGTGTCTCTCAGGTGGGTGGTGGGGTGGAAGGGTGGTAGGGTGGTGTCCCTCAGGTGGGTGGTAGGGTGGTGTAAGGGTGGTAGGGTGTTAGGGTGGTGTCTCTGAGGTGGGTGGTAGGGTGGTGTCTCTCAGGTGGGTGGTAGGGTGGTGTCTCTCAGGTGGGTGGTAGGGTGGTGTCTCTCAGGTGGGTGGTAGGGTGGTGTCTCTCAGGTGGGTGGTAGGGTGGTGTCTCTCAGGTGGTAGGGTGGTGTCTCTCAGGTGGGTGGTAGGGTGGTGTCCCTCAGGTGGGTGGTAGGGTGGTAGGGTGGTGTCTCTCAGGTGGGTGGTAGGGTGGTGTCTCTCAGGTGGGTGGTAGGGTGGTGTCTCTCAGGTGGTAGGGTGGTGTCTCTCAGGTGGGTGGTAGGGTGGTGTCTCTCAGGTGGGTGGTTTGGGTTTTTCTTTGTCAGGCTCATGGAATGACTCATGTTTGATGCCTTAAACCATTTCAATGAATACATCACAACGTCCTCCAGTCTGTGTCTCCCCCAGCCTCCCCTGACCCTGACCCTGACCCTAACCCTGACCCCTGACCCTGACCTCTCATGTCTCTGTGTGTCTCCCCCAGCCTCCCCTGACCCCTGACCCCTGACCCTGACCTCTCATGTCTCTGTGTGTCTCCCCCAGCCTCCCCTGACCCTGACCCCTGACCCCTGACCCTGACCTCTCATGTCTCTGTGTGTCTCCCCCAGCCTCCCCTGACCCCTGACCCTGACCCCTGACCCTGACCCTAACCCTGACCCCTGACCCTGACCCTAACCCTGACCCCTGACCCTGACCCTACCCCTGACCCCTGAACCCTGACCCTGACCCCTGACCCTAACCCTGACCCTGACCTCTCTCATGTCTCTGTGTGTCTCCAGAGTGTTTGGAGCGGCTCTGCTGAGCGAGGAGAAGACCACAGGTACGACTGCTCCTTTCATCTGCATGTTATAACAATAGGTCATATTATTATTATTATTAATATTATTATTATTATTTTATATTAATTATACTATTGTTATTATACTATTATTATTTATTGTCTTGCTTTTATAGTTGTTTTTATTTTCTTAAGATTGTTGTCTTGATTTGCACTTGACACCACAGACCTCATTGTCTCTTAGCTTGTTTTATAGCATTTTCGCTTTTTAATTGTCTAGTGTGTAATATTTGTGATGTGTTATATGTGTATATGTTTGTGAATATGTGAATATGTTTTCTGTTTTTGCACCTTCAGAAGAACCACTACAATTTCATTGTATAGGCAACTGTACAACGACAATAAAGTCTATTCTATTCTATTATTATTATAGCATTGATATGATGCTGCCACAACAAAGCCAAAACAAATGTGGCAGAGACTCTCTCTCTGAGATCGTTATGGGTGGATATGGAACATGACGTAATAACATTCACTGTCTACAACGTTTTGCGATTGACAACGATCCAGCAAAAGCTCCGGTTGTGTCCAGTCCTGTGGAGGGTGAACAGTCACAGTGTTAAGGTTGTGAGGCCTCGTGTGTCAGACTGTTTGTGTGTTTGGTCTGTTTCAGTGGCGCGGCCCGTGAGCACCCCCTGCTGGCAGGTGGAGGAGTTTGTGGTGGCGGCTGAATGCTTCCAGTGCAATGCCTTCCAGTCGGTGAGACGTCTTTCTGCTGTGTGTGTGTGTCTGTTTGTGTGTGTGTGTGTGTGTGTGTGTGTGTGTGTGTGTGTGTGTGTGTGTGTGTGTCTCTGTGTGTGTGTGTGTCTGTGTGTGTGTGTGTGTGTGTGTGTGTATGGCTGTGTTTTATGACATCACTTAGTGGTCAAAGTAGCTCTCCCTTAACCATGTTCTGGTGTCTCCAGAAGTCGTGGGCGGCGTGTTTGCTGACGGGCTACGTGGAGAGGATCAACTGCACCAAGTCCAACAAGGACGAGTACAAGAGGTGAGCCCCTGACCCTTACCTACAGGCCTTACCTAACCCTTACCTACAGCAGGCCTGGCCCCACAGAACCACAGAGCCACAGACCCACACCAACACGCTGGGCTGGACCTGGCTGGCACTGGGCACTTCTGGGAATATTCCACTGGTCAGGGGAGGCTGGTGGAGGTAGAAATCAGAGGATGGGGCTCGTTGTAACAAATGGAATGAGGAAATGGTGTCAACCATCCTTTGGTTTGTGTCTCCACCAGCCCCCCTGAGTCTGACCTCTGACCTCTGTCTGGCCTTTGTGCCGTGATGTGGAGCTGTCTAATTACATACGCTAACGACCATAAACAACTGCCTCTGCATGCGGCATAACAGCAGAGAAACAATAGCTTGTTTATGCAAGTTTAGGCAGATAAGCACGCTGGATTGAAGCGTGCTTTTCTCCTACCCCATAATACAACAGCTTAAACTTGTGAAAAATGTACTATGCAGAAAGTTGGCTGATATGTTTGGAAGCATAAAAGGAGTGGAGGTCTATGACGACAACAACCCAACTTTCGGAAAGAAAGAATGTTTATTTGTTTATTTATTGTCTGTTGTCAGTTCAGTCTGTTATTTTCCACCAGTAACATCTTGTGTTTAGGTTTTCATATACTGTATATAAGTTACTAGTTCATATGTTTATAAAAGTACTTACCCGGTAGTTACATGCTAACACCCTGTGAATAGGCCATATAGTGTATAGAAGTATATACGTTTACATAATAGATACATTCTCAGATTCCTACCGATCACTTATCCCCCTATTTATGTCTATTTATGTCTCTTCTCTTAGGACTGTGTTTGTTTGTTAGCACCTAGGGTTTGCATTTCAATTTCATTGTACCTGACAATACAATGAAATTACAATGACAATAAAGATCATTCATTCAGTCTTAGGAGACACAGTATAGGGGAAAAGCAGGTGTCTTAGGAGACACAGTGCTGGGGGGGTAGTGGATGTCTCAGGAGGAGCAGTTAAGGTGTAGCCTGAAGAGATGTGTGTTCAGTCTCTGAAGGAAGATGGGGAGTGAGTGTATTTATGTGGTCAGTTGTCATTCAGTCCGGTATCTTCCATCAGTAACATCTTGTTCCCTCTCCGCCCTGCAGCTGTCGGTCCAGCCTGATGGAGCAGCAGCTGTTCTGGAGGTTTGAGGCGGCCATGCTGAGCCTCACGGTGCTGTTCGCCCTGCTGGTGGTCGCTAGGCAACGCTCTCTGGACCGCCTGGCCTCCGAGAAGGTCCGCCGGCAGATAGAGTCCATCTAGCTGGACCGGGTCAGAACCAGACCTGGACCGCGAGGTGGAGAGGGTGAGAGACAGAACTGGACCTGAATAGAACCTGGAGGAGAGAGGGACTGAGAGACAGAACTGGACCTGTTCAGAACCAGGAGGAGAGAGAGACTGAGAGACGGAACTGGACCTGTTCAGAACCTGGACTGTCTGTGAACTTTGAGACAATGCAGAGAGAGCATCTGACTCCTGATTGGTCCATTTAGCCACAAACATTTTAATGTTTTTTTTAGTTTTTTTTTTAGTAAGAGATCTGGCCTGAGGCCTGTTGTTAAAGACTGTTGTGTTAAAGCATCATGACCAAGGCCAAACATGTCTGGTACATTTCTACACTCTGAGCCACACGCCCCAAACCCCTCTGATGTTGACACCACTTCCTGTCTGATGTTGACACCACTTTCTGTCTGGGCTGATGTTCAGACCACTTCCTGTCTGACGAGGACCGATGTTCCAGAACCTTCTGACTGAGCCTGAAGCGCGTGTCTTGCGTGTGTGTGTGTGTGTGTCGCGTGCTTGCGTGCGTGTGTGAGGTGTGCGTGTGTGTGTGGTGCAGCAGTGTTACGGAGGATCGAGTACTGATGATGACTGACTGACTGACAGTTTGACGTCCTCAAATTCTTCCATTGCTAAACGTCAACAACAACCATCACCATGGTTACAGGCTCCACCAGGTCACCGTAGCAACAGGAGGGTTTCTTTAAAGGACGGAGATGTCTCTGTCACACGTCCACCATGTTGTTTTTGTCAGATTTTAAAACATTTCTTGTCATTTCTTGTCTGTTAGACCACCTCTGCATGTTGACTGTCTGTCTCTGGGCTAAGCTGCTCTTACTCAGATCTGATTCGGTTGTTAAGTCGTGACGTGTTTCCGGGTCCAACGTTGGCTGAGGCGCTCTCTTCGAAATGCCTCAGTAATAATAATAATTCATTATATTTGTATAGCGCTTTTCCGAGGCTCAAAGACGCTGACAATATGTGGAAAAACAGGAAAGTGCTGTGTCCCTCGTTGTATGAATAGATCCCAGTCTAAAAAACGATTGAACTGTCATTCTACCGCTGTAGTACACTGGTGCAGGGAATTTTTGATTTGGACCCGGAAATTGCTAAACGTCACGCGTGACGTCAGACTTAACAACCTGATTGGTCGGTATTCAGTATTTATTGGAATATGCATAAGCTGGTCTTTGTCATACCAGGTTTTCTTTTCTCTTGACTTCCAATGTTTCATCTGTGTGTGTTGACCCATAAGGTTAAGGTACATTGCCGTGTGTTAACCCATAAGGTTAAGGTACATTGCCGTGTGTTAATCAGGGTTAAGGTGCATTGGTGTGTGTTAATCAGGGTTAAGGTGCATCTATGTGTGTTAACCCACAGAGTTAAGGTTCAAATCTCGTCATTTCAAACAGTTTATTCCGATTGGCTCTCTGAGCACAGGAAGTGGAGTTGACAGTATTTCCAGACTGGTTCATGATGCACAAATGAATGAATTTATCATGGTTTTACATTTTAACTGTAAATAATGTATTTTTATGAAAGATGTGATGCGTTTTTGAGCTGACAAAAAAGTTGGGGATTCTGCAAGAATACATTGAAACAAAATGGGAAACGTGTGGTGTTGTTATTATTATTATTGTTATTATTATTATTATTATTATTATTACGTTGTTATTTCTTCTAAGTGGACTTCTCAGCTGAAATCAGGCTGCAGATACTTTAAATTAAACCTTCTGTGTAAAGCAAATTATTTTAAAATATTAGAACAAGATACAAATTCAAAAACCGTGCACATTGGCTACCTCAACTACTAACACCATCAGGGAACCGTTCTTCTAGAATCTTCTAGTTCTCTCATAGGGCTTTCACACCGGCAAAGAACCGTGCCGGTTCGCGTTCGCGTTCGGAAACCTCCCAGCGTTGGCGCTGTCTGGCGAACGATACATTGGTATGAACGCGGGCTCGTTCGCCAGACAGCGCCAACGTTCGGAGGTTTCCGAATGCGAACGCGAACCGGCACGGTTCTTTGCCGGTGTGAAAGCCCTACCATAGGTATATAGTATGATATATTTTAAAAATGTATTAACTTTTGCCTTAGTATGATATAGTATAGTATGATATATTATTATCGTTTTAAGGAAAAGAGAGAAAAAAGAACATAGTATACTATGTTCTTTTTTCCACTTTATAATTGTTTTCCTTAGTATGATATTATTATTATTTATTTAAAAATAATCACTTTTGTTTTTGCCTTAGTATGATATAGTATAGTATGATATATTATTATCATTCTAAGGAAAAAAATAAAGTGATAAAAAGTGAAAGAAATGATTCACTATACTATATCATACTAAGGAAAAAAATAATAAAGTGAAAAAATCAATAAAAATAAAGATCATAGTATAGTATGACTATATCTTTTTTTTTCACTTCCTGAAGCATGCTGGTGTTCTCCCTCTAAGCAGCAGGTCACAGTGTGTAGTCTAGTGGCGGTGGAACATTAGAAAGAGACATCAGGTCATTACAGTAACAGTGCTGTTGTGTTCCTCGCTGACCTCATGCACTATACTAGATGTTGACTAAACCACAACAAGGGAACCAGGGCCATTTGTGTGTTGCCAAAACAATGGTGGCCCATGTGATATGATGGACACGGAGAGAGACACACAGGCAGACATAGAGGACAGACAGGTAGACAGAGAGGACAGACAGGTAGACATAGGGGACAGAAGGAGGCCCTCTTACTGTACTTAAGCTTTGTCTTTCAGCTAGCACATTATGGCGCTTACAGGTATCACACTGACAGGTATCACACTGCTCACCTGTGCTACACCCAGGTTATCTTACTATTAGGATTTCTACCACAAGTATAACTTACTGCAACACTTTGACAAGGTTATTATAATAAAGCATTCCTTGTATCTCTCACTTTGTTTTCTGATTGGCCCTAGACGCAGACAGTTCTAGACACAGTTCTAGATACATAGATATAGATACCTAAATACAGTTCTAGATACATAGATATAGATACCTAGACACAGTTCTAGATACATAGATATAGATACCTAAATACCGTTCTAGATACAGTTCTAGATACATAGATATAGATACCTAGACACAGTTCTAGATACATAGATAGATACCTAAATACAGTTCTAGATACATAGATATAGATACCTAAATACCGTTCTAGATACAGTTCTAGATACATAGATATAGATACCTAGATACAGTTCTACAAACAGTTCTCTCTGTAGAGTCATGGGACAGGGAAGCATGTCTTCTTCCTTGGTCTGTATACTCCAGATGTTTGGATTTTGAATCAAACAATTACTGAGCTGAGGTTAAAGTTTAGATTCTCAACTTTTATTTGAGGATAGTTGTGTATATATGGGTTCTACCATTTATGAATGACAACCATTTACAGGCTACATCGTCCCTCTATTTCATGTCCCCTCCTTGCTAGACACATAATCACAGTGTAGCATGGGCATATGCCTCTGTATCAAGTTATCTATGAACACGTTAAGGCTGCGTTCCTAAATTCGCTCTGAAGCCCAATGCACACGGCGTGCGATTTTGCCGCACGACAACATTCGATTCTCAATTCACACCACCGAAGTGTGTGGGTGTGAATGGAGAATCGAATGTTGTCGTGCGACAATATCGCATCGCACGCCGTGTGCATTGGGCTTGAGAGACGCCAGAGTGCACACTGGTTTCAACGTCATAAAGGGATCGAGTAATTTGATTGGACATGAAGAGACATTCCATGAGTGCTGATCAGATTTCCAGAGCGAATTTTACTTAACGCAGCCTTAAGTTATCTATGAAGTTTATTTCCAAACTAGAGCTCTACTCACTAGACTACTACGCAACGCCCCCACCCTGGACTCCTGGGCTCAAATCAGCCCTCAAAACCCACCTGTTCACCAAGGCCTTTGGCCCCTAGTCACTGTTTCTGTTTTGTTTTGTTCGTTTTCTGTTTTGTCTGTCTGACCATTTCCTCTAGAATTGTAAAGCGTCCTTGGGTTTTATGAAAGGCGCTATATAAATCCAAATTACTATTATTATTATTACTACTACTACTACAGGTCACAGGTCAGAGGTCACATGCTCCTGAGGAAGAAGTGTTGACACTTGGACCCCCGGGGGCAGCGGCAGACCTGGCCATGGGAGCCCTCCTTCTGGGCTGAACAGTAGTTTCCCATGTTGCACTGCAAGAGAAGAGTGGATATCTGCCTAAATGACAATAACAATCAATCAATCTTTTCATAGATTCCACCTAAGACAGTGACCAGATGTTAGGCTACTTAACTCTGGTAAGCTGACACAGAATCAGTGAGAATAATTGTGCTTTTAAAGTGAGTAGGCTTGATTCCAGGCTGTGGACAGACAAGGTGACCGTTTTTAAAGGGGTGTACTTCCTATTGATTGATTGATTGAAAACTTTATTAGAATGTTTGCAGAAGTAGGTACATGGAAGTACATATTACATACAAGGTCAAACTAAGAGGATAAAAACCCAAGAAAGCCACTGGCTTATTTCAATTGGGGTCCTTGACCCTAACCCTTGATACTTCCTATAGGCATTCTACACTGATGAGCCAAAACATTATGACCACCGACCTAATAACATATGCTGTTGGTATGAGTCTGTCTGTCTCTCTCTCTCTCTGTCTGTCTGTCTGTCTGTCTGTCTGTCTGTCTCTCTCTCTCTCTCTCTCTCTCTGCCTGTCTCTCTGTCTCCCTCTGTCTCCCTCTCTGTGTCTCTCCCTCTCTGTCTCTCTCTCTGTCTCTCTCTCTCTCTGCCTGTCTCTCTGTCTCCCTCTCTCTCCCTCTCTGTGTCTCTCTCTCCCTCTCTCTCTCCCTCTCTCTCTCTCTGTCTCTCTCTCTCTCTGTCTGTCTCTCTGTCTCTCTGTCTCTCTGTCTCTCTCTCTCTCTCCCTCTCTGTGTCTCTCCCTCTCTGTCTCTCTGTCTCTCTCTCTGTCTCTCCCTCTCTCCCTCTCTCTGTCTGTCTCTCTCCCTCTCTGTGTCTCTCTCTCTCCCTCTCCCTCTCTCTCTCCCTCCCTCTCTCCCCCTCTCTGCCCGTCTCTCCCTCTCTCTCTCCCTCTCCCTGTCTGTCTGTCTCTCTCTCTCTCTGTCTCTCTCTCCCTCTCCCTCTCTCTGCCTGTCTCTCTCCCTCTCTCTGCCCGTCTCTCTCCCTCTCTGCCCGTCTCTCTCTCTCTCTGTCTCTGTCTCTCTCCCTATCTCTCTCTCTGTCTCTGTCTCTCTCCCTCTCTCTCTCTGTGTCTCTCTCTCTCTCTGTCTCTCACTCTGGATATGTTAAGGAAAAGTGCTATGCATTATTATTATTATTATTATGATTATGATCAAAGTTAATCAGCCTTCCGGGCCCAGCAGTGACAGAGCCTCGCCTACCAGGATGGTGATCCTCCGTCTGCGCAGGCGCCGGCAGACTCCAGGAAGGCGGTTCAAGCTTTTGTTCAAAAAAGGAAAATTCTGAACCTTTCCGTTACCGTGGTTACCGTGGTTACCGTGGTTACCGTGGTTACCGTGGTTACCAACCTCCAACTACAACAGTAGAGGGAAGAAAAAAATACTTATTTATTTTTGACTTAACTGAATGAAACTCAAGAGAAAGCAGAGAGTCTGTCTGTCTGTTGACATTTGACATTTTGTTGAACATGATTGATTTAGCCTAAAAACTCACCTGCTGCTCGCGTGACTTCAGCGTTTCCATCGTTACCGTGACCGCCGGTAGACTCGCTTCGACAGAGAGAAAGTTGACCCATAATAATAAAACGCCACACGCCGACAGGAACGACGGCACCGTGAGGTTTGTCATGGCGCGGCCGCCGTCCGTCCGTCCGTCCAGCCAGTTCCCGCTGCTCACAGTTCTATCGCTCCTCGAGACAGACGCTCTCCAAGGTTGTCAGGGCAACTGGCGGGTTTTCTGCTCCGTCACTTCAGTGGGTTATTGACCAGTTTCTGATCGATTAATGTTTTTATATTATTAAACATATGTGTCGTGGCCTGGCCTGGCGGTGTGCGGTGTTCTGTGTCCCACGGCAGGTCTCTCTCTGCTCCGTTAAACGGATTTGTGTTTACGCAGACAGTGATTGACACACGTGACCACCGGCCTTGGCATTACAGGGTAACCATGGAGATAATGATTAATGCGGAAATACGCTTAGCCTAATGTGCCGTGATGTACACTGGGTAACACGTGTCCCTGTCTGTCACACCCTGCTCCTTTATCACACAGCCGAGGCCATCAGGGCTTTGCATTATGCAGAGAGAGTTTCCTGCATATTAGAAGAATCTGAAGCCTGCCGTTTGAAAAGGCTCCTGTCCTGGCCTACAGAGAGGGCGTACAGAGAGGGCCTATAGAGAGGGCGTACAGAGAGGGCGTACAGAGAGGGCGTACAGAGAGGGCGTATAGAGAGGGCGTATAGAGAGGGCGTACAGAGAGGGCGTACAGAGAGGGCGTACAGAGAGGGCGTATAGAGAGGGCGTACAGAGAGGGCGTACAGAGAGGGCGTACAGAGAGGGCGTACAGAGAGGGCGTACAGAGAGGGCGTACAGAGAGGGCGTATAGAGAGGGCGTACAGAGAGGGCGTACAGAGAGGGCGTACAGAGAGGGCGTACAGAGAGGGCGTATAGAGAGGGCGTACAGAGAGGGCGTACAGAGAGGGCGTACAGAGAGGGCGTACAGAGAGGGCGTACAGAGAGGGCGTACAGAGAGGGCGTATAGAGAGGGCGTACAGAGAGGGCGTACAGAGAGGGCGTACAGAGAGGGCGTACAGAGAGGGCGTATAGAGAGGGCGTACAGAGAGGGCGTATAGAGAGGGCGTATAGAGAGGGCGTACAGAGAGGGCGTACAGAGAGGGCGTACAGAGAGGGCGTACAGAGAGGGCGTATAGAGAGGGCGTACAGAGAGGGCGTATTGAGAGGGCGTATAGAGAGGGCGTATAGAGAGGGCGTATAGAGAGGGCGTACAGAGAGGGCGTACAGAGAGGGCGTACAGAGAGGGCGTATAGAGAGGGCGTACAGAGAGGGCGTATAGAGAGGGCGTATAGAGAGGGCGTACAGAGAGGGCGTATAGAGAGGGCGTACAGAGAGGGCGTATTGAGAGGGCGTATAGAGAGGGCGTACAGAGAGGGCGTATAGAGAGGGCGTATAGAGAGGGCGTACAGAGAGGGCGTATAGAGAGGGCGTACAGAGAGGGCGTACAGAGAGGGCGTATAGAGAGGGCGTACAGAGAGGGCGTATAGAGAGGGCGTATAGAGAGGGCGTATAGAGAGGGCGTACAGAGAGGGCGTACAGAGAGGGCGTACAGAGAGGGCGTACAGAGAGGGCGTACAGAGAGGGCGTACAGAGAGGGCGTACAGAGAGGGCGTACAGAGAGGGCGTACAGAGAGGGCGTACAGAGAGGGCGTATAAAGAGGGCGTATAGAGAGGGCGTATAGAGAGGGCGTACAGAGAGGGCGTACAGAGAGGGCGTATAGATAGCTTATGCCAGGGTCACTCACAGTATGGTGAGAGACATCTACTACCCCCCAGCACTGTGTTTCCAGAGACACCTGTTGCCCCCTCCTTGCTGTGTCTCCTGAGATTTCTACCTCCCCTTGTACTGTTTCTCCAGTCTAAAAAAAACAAATCTTTCTTCTTCTATCACGACGACTGCCAATGTCCCCGGGCCAGAGCTAGATTAATCTTCCTGCTACGACTGGTGAACTGATTATTTACTTACATAGTCAAATTCTGACCTGTATATTTGTCACCTCTACTTTACTCTCTAATGTAACTCATATTAATATGACATGATGACACATTCCACATGTGACACTGTCGACTGCCTTACATAGATAAAATAATATATAAAACAATGTTACAAAATATGATGGAAGTGTTCTTCTAATCAATGTCTTAGCCTAATGCAAGAGGTGTGTGTGTGTGTGTGTGTGTGTGTGTGTGTGTGTGTGTGTGTGTGTGTGAGGTAGGCTAATTGTGTTTGATACTGTTCTTTATTCCATGCTTATTACAAAGAGCTCATCCGCTGATTTCTATCTCCATTTAAATCTGAGCTGAAAACCTTCATGTTTTGCAGCAGTTATGATTAAACACAAACACTTCTATCAATGTCTTTTTTCCATGAACTATTGTCTTATTAAGTGTTTTATCTATTTATTTATTATATTTTGCTTTTATTCATTGTAATTTTTATTGTCTTACTATGCTCCTCTTGCTGTATTTTAATAATGTATGTAAAGCACTTTGAATTGCCCCCGTTGTATGAAATGTGCTGTACAAATAACCTTGCCTTGCCATCAGCCTTCCCTGGTGTGTGTGTGTGTGTGTGTGTGTGTGTGTGTGTGTGTGTGTGTGTGTGTGTGTGTGTGTGTGTGTGTGTGTGTGTGTGGTAGCAGTGTGTGTGTGTGTGTGTGTGTGTGTGGTACTGGTAGCAGTATGTGTGTTATTAAATGATCAGTTAAAACGGTTATAAGACCGATGTAAGAAAACCTGTGAACTGAAGCTTTATAGTTTTTTTTTATTAAACCAGAATAAATCGGCCTAAACAATGTAAACAATGTAGAGGCGACAGATCAGACGCATCTTCAGTAAAGTTGAGAAGACAAACCGACTGAAGACGTTTCATACATGCAGACAGACGTCAGGTCAGGTGACCAGGAGCATCACAACCCCGTCTCATAAAATGGTTTCATGTTTTATTGTCTGTGGGGGCTGAGTCAGGGTCAGGGTCAGGGTCAGGGTCAGGGGCGGGGGGGGGGGGGGGGGTAGGGGGTCAGTGTGGGGTAGATACTGTGTCCCGGAGGTCTCCGTGAGGGTGTGACATCATCAGTAGCAGCGCAGGAAGAAGGTGTTGCAGGCGGTGCCTCTCAGACAGTCACACAGCCGCCCGATGCGCGGGCCGTGCTTCATAGCACACCGCTCCCCCACGTCACACTGCAGGAGGTCACACACACACACACACACACACACACACACACACACCAGACAAGACCAGAGGTTACACACACCACACAAGAGGTTACACACACACACACACACACACACCACACAAGAGGTTACACACACACACACACACACACACACACACACACCAGGTGTCACATCACCTGTTATCATTATGTTTACATTCATAAGTCCATGTAACAGTTCGCAGCGTAACCCAAACAGCAACGTTCTCCAATGCAACCTGCTGCATTCGTCAGAGCAACTAATAGAGAAGTCATCAGTGAGTTATAAGTTAGGCCAGGTCTAGGGTTAGGCCAGGTCTAGGGTTAGGCCAGGTCTAGGGTCTACCTACCCGTGGAATCACACTTGCTTTCTTCTCCAAGGAGTGGCCGATCCGGTTGTCCTCCAGCCCCCCCTCCAGAAACCCCTCCAGCGCGTCAGCCTGGGATGAAACAGACAGATTATCACCAGAAACCATCACGCTGAGCACCAATCTCTCTAGACTGTATCAGCTCCGTATCTGCTGTTTGACGGGGAAATAAATAACGGTTTTAAATGGTTCAACAAACAAGCTGCGTCCACACGCGTGTAGCCTAGAATGAGTCTATAGAAGCCATACGTCCTGTGTTTTAATTTAGGTAGTCTCCGACGAGATATCAAGATCAGTTTGTTCGATTGTTTGATTTTATTTACCAAATCTAAATACAGCTCATTGTTTCTGTTGCTTGTTTGTTGTTATTTTATGTTGTATATTGTATGTTGTTATACTGTATGTGGCGTCTTTTTTTTAACTAAAGCGCTGCTTTTCTTGGCCAGGGCTCATTTGAAAAAGAGGCTACTGTCTCAATATGACTACCCTGGTTAAATAAAGGATGAATAAATAATAATAATAATAATAATAATAACAGCAGTAGCAGAGATTTGGGAGGAACCACGCAATATACACAAAGTTCGAGTATTTGTTTATTTTGTATTAAATCTAGCAGTCTTCCTATACCATAGACAGTAGGCTATACTTGCAAGCTGATATTGGAAAAAAGGCTACACAAATTGAATACCCTCAGTTTAGATGCTATTCGTTTCATTATGACATTGGTTAAAATACTTTAAATAGTAAGAATGAATAGAATGCTGTGGGTGGCGACCAAAAAAAAAAGTTTTAAGTTATTTTTCTATCACTAGTGCAGAACTACTGAGAAACTTTCACTGAGCAAAAGGCAGACAAGTGAAACCGTTGAAGCCCATCCAGATGTGTAGGCCTACCTCTGCGCGCATAACAGATGAACATTTGTCTGTTTCTGTTGGTTGTTGGAACTCTTGTATCTAAACACATTGTCCGTTTTTTCTGATATACATTTTTTCCGTGCATGGATGAGATTGTGCGTGTTTAGAGACAGGACCCTGCAGGACAACCTGTCGTGTGTGATGCACACTTCACTGACAATGAATATTTAATTCATATTTTCGTAAAACGAAATAAAGGTGGAACTAAGTTTCCCGGTGGTCTTACCCGCTGAGAGGCAGAGACTTACAACTCAAATTGTCATCATGATCAACATATTTTTTTAAATAATTCTACAATATAGTTAATAATAATAATACTATAATAATACTACTACTAATAATAATAATAATAATAATAATAATAACGTTGTATTTGTATAGCACTGTTCCTGCAAACGTTGCAGCTAATGAATACTGATTATGGGATGTCCAACTTAAATACTGCTCTTTAATAAAAATAAAAATAAAATGATATTACGCAATTAATGTTTCAGCGAGTGTAGTATATTTCTGTAGTATGTATGATCTATGTATGAATATGTGGTATGTTTTAGACACACACATGTCAGGGCATGCAGGGACACAGATGACCAGCAGGGACCTTTGGGGGTTGGGCAGGGACAGACATGCACGCTGGCCCCTCCCCTCTGAAAGGGAAGGGGGAGAGACAGAGGCAAAGCGCTCGCTTCTCACCCAGGATCCACGGGGAACAGATGTAATGTATAAACCTGCCTGTAACTAATTAAATTATCTTAAACTAACTGTTCTTTGATTCATAATCAATAAGAATACACTACAGTAAATGGCGAGCAAGCGACGGAGATAAATGTAACTTAATTTACAGTATTTTGCGAACTTCAATCTAACAAAGAAGGCAGATTTTCTGCAGAAATCTCTCTCTAGTCGATTGGTGTGTTTAAAATAAACTGTAAATCTCAGATAAGTTATAGTCAAAAGAATCTGTGTAACGGTAATCTTGTTGGAATAGATGCAAACTTTTCATAATCTTGGGTGGTGAGAGCCGGACTTTGAAGTCTGTTTTTTGTAAAATATAGTAAGGTTTGTTTGTACGGTATTGGAATATCGTGTGTGTGTTTGTGTAAAATTCGGTGAGGTTGTGTTTATGTGTTGGAGGACTGGGTAGTCTGTTTTATATTGTAGAAGTGAAAAACATATGAGCAGAACTGTAGACGCCATTTCTCTTTGTCTGTGTGAGAGGACGCTATTGTGTGGGCGGCCATTTTTATGAGGGTGTTGCAGTGTACTGTCGGCGGAGTTTAGACGCCATTTTTATGAGGGAAACGTGCAGTGTACTTTCAGCGGAGTTTAGACGCCATTTGCATTTAGACGCCATTTGCAGTGTGTCAGAGAGTCTAAAGGACACACACAGAGGCCATCTTTGTGAGGGAAGCGTGAACGTAGAATATTTGAATGAGATAAATAGTGGTTTAACTGGATTGAAAGATATTGCGGTGTCGTGAAAAGTAATCGTTTATGAAAACAAATTGTGTTAAAGAGATAGAGATATAGTGAATTGATCTCGGGGTGTTTTAAATAGTTTAGAGTTACGGTTAAAACATTCATAGCCTTGGCTAAGAGTTGGCGCATGCGCAATCGATGCGCGTTAGCCGGAGCACAGCTCCATCTGCTGGTCGAAATACGACAATACATTTTAAGACACTAAATCCTCAGGGAGATACAGCTGAGGTCGATGAAACAGTCCGATACATTAATAAATAGAGGGTTATAAAAGATTGTAATTGATAATTGATCATTTTGTTCCTTTCAAATAACAAGTCGATTCCCTTACAGATTGTAATGAATAATTAATCATTTTATTCCTTCCAAATGACAAGTCGATTTCTTTAAGTGTGTAATTAATAATTAATCATTCATTCTTTTCCAAATAACAAGTCGATTTCTCTACAGGTTATAATTAATATTTGTAATTTACATCTTTTATTTTAGTTAGGTCATTTCCACAGTGTTTGATTAAGGAATAGCAGAATAGTACATATTTGATAATTAAGCAGTAAAAGGGTTTTTGTAAATCAGTGAATACTTAGGTGTTGACCAATCTTTGTGATTTAATAATTGTGTTGACCAGAACTGTAATTAGGATTGAATGAGTAATTAAGTGACACATTCATAAACAATTAGGAAACACATTTAAGTATAAAGTACTTACACAGAGATTAGATTTAAGTTAATACTGCACTGACATACACAAGAGGCAAGTCTGTTATTCTGGAGTTGCAGGGTTTTTGTGGGGATGGTTAATACAGTTATATTGGACTAGCATTTGTTTAGCAAACAAGACAAAATAAGGTGGGTTGTAAGAAGCGTACACCTTATCTAATATAGAATATTGTCAGCATATTGAGCCAAGTAGAATGGGGTCGAATTCCACGAAGCTGTTAAAAGATATTAGTGAACATCGTGGAATGTTGGCTACGTTATCCCCTATGGCTGTAGTGGAAAAAATGAATCCTCTTGTTAGGGAAATTAGCAAAATGTCTACGAAATGGAATAGCCGTTGGGCATACATTGAACAGCCGTGGCCGAAAGAGGGCAGCATTAATTTACAATTAATTGCAACATTGGAAATACTTATCAATGGGCACAAAGCACATCAAAGAGGAAAGATTAGATCAGAGAAACGCAAGTTAGAGTTAGCTATTTTAGATCTATTTAAGGTAGAGGGACAGAAAATAGCTCAGTGTCCTGCCCCCAGTCCCCCTCCATATGCTAAGGCACTGGAGGATCATTCCCAGAAGAAGAAGAAGGAGCCAAGGGGAAAAGGGGACGACAGGAGTGACGAGGAAGATGACAGCGAAGATGGCAGTGCAGACTCAAGTGATGACGACAATGCAGATGGAGGCTACAACCCGCAGGTCAGGAGGATGATAGCCACAGCCGAAAGGAAAGGTGGGAGAAGACGCCCGGAGAAAGAGGGAGATTGTCACCGAATGTCATCAAATACATTAAAGAACTGTCCAGTGCTGATTCGGGGTAACAAGATGGAATATCATCCGTGGCATCATACAGATTTGTCTGAAGTGATCGAGAAACTCCCAGTTCTTCAAGAGGGAGGACATTCTTGGACGGCGCAAGTCGACGTGATACTGATAGGAACGCAGGCCGCGATGGGAGACCTGAAAAGACTCTTAGCTTTTATTGCAGGATTGGATACAATGCAGGAAATATTGATGAAGGCAGGACTTCATAGATATATCAATACATCAGTTTATGATCCAGAGCTCTTCGCAGCAAACAGAGGCAGGCTGTGGAAAGCAATCAGAGAGACCTACCCTACTCACATTCACCCAGACAATATCATTGTGAAGCCACTGGGGGGGGATGAGAATCCCAGGGGTTATATTGCCCGTATGCACTCTCAATGGAGAAGTGTGACAGGGAAAGACGCTGAAGATAACCCCTTAGAAAAATCCATAATCAGGGAAAAAATACAAGAAGGGCTTCCTACCCCAGTTAAGGATAAGCTAGCAGAAGTGGTGGGGCTACGACACATGAACAAAGCTGTTTATATAGACCACGTAGCTCATCACGTGGAGTTATATCGAAAGAACATTCAGATACAGAAGGCACGAGACGAAGAATCCCTCAGAATATTGACTCATTTGCAATTGACTGAAAGCGAGAGGAACATAGAGGGAGTGCAGGCTTTAGCCCCACAGCAACAGCCACCTGGAGTGCAGACTGCTACTTACCAGTCCTACTCACAGGGGCCACAAGGGGGGTATCCTGCTACTTACCAGTCCTACCCACAGGGGCCACAAGGGGGGTATCCATACCCACAAGGGCCACCAGGGGTGCAAGCGGTTCCATACCAGATGTACACACAGCCTGGCCAAGGACCACCACCAGGGGGATGGACAGCAGCAGGGAAGGAGGTGCTAGAACTATGCCAATGCGACCAGAATGGACATCTAGCCTGTGCCTGCTGCAACAGGCCCCAGGGGGGCGCAGGGGGGAGCCAAGGAGGAGGATATTGGCCCCCTACTACACCTGCTCCAGGAGTGATGAACCCTTACGGAGGCCCAGCAGCTGGCCTATAGGGGTGCCCGGAAGATCCGAGTGGGAGGTGCCAGCTGGTGGTGACACAGAAGCCTGAAGGCGCCACACACCTCCCTATGTCTAGAGAATATGTGAAGACAATCGGATTTGAGGGAATTAAACAGCTGATTCCTACAACTGAGCTTGTAGACTTAGAGTACAAGGGACAGAGAGCAACTCTGTCAACGCTTGTGTCAGAACACACGCCAACAGGGCTGCTAGGGAGAGATGCTCTATGCCCATTGAACTGTACAGTAAAATGCACACCTGACAGCGGTGCTCAGGTTCCATCGACAGCCAAAGTGATTAAGCATAGAACAGACCTACAAGCTTTGCCTTTAAAGGGAGCTGATATAGAATATTGGGTTGATGGGTCTTGTTACGGGGTAGGAGAAACGTTGTGCGCTGGGTATTCCTTAGTTAAAGCACAGAATTCAAAGTTTATTGTAGAACAGGCTGAGGCAGTTCCTCAGCCTTGCTCGGCTCAGTTGGCTGAATTGATTGCCCTCACAGAAGCATGCAACTTGGGAACCGGACGGAGAGTGACAGTGTACACTGACTCTGCCTATGCACATAATGTTTGTCATTTTAATGGAGCTGTATGGAGGGGGCGGGGTTTTAAGAGAACTGATGGTACGCCTATACAGCATCACGCACAGATCATGAAGCTGTTACAAGCCATGATGAAGCCAAAGGAATTAGCTATAGTGAAGTGTGCCACACACAGGTCTGACTCATCACATGTCACACAAGGTAACAGGGCTGCAGAAGATGCAGCCAAAGCCATTACAGGAGCAGACAAGGCAGGTAAAGGTCTTCTGGTCACACATGAAAAGCAATTACAGGGCATGGTCACACTTGAGGATTTATTGATGTTACAGAGTAGAGTAACTACGTTAGACAAGAGCGTTTGGCTAGCAAGGGGGGCAAGTCAGGATGACACAGGTCTATGGAGGAATCATGAGGGGTTGGTTGTAGCACCCTCAGATTTATTAGGCATGTTAATACAGGAAGCCCATGGATTAGCACATGTGGCTAGGGGGGAGGTAAGACGCAAGATCACCAAGAAATATGGGTTTTGGAATCCATATTTGATGGAACAGATTGACCATGCTTTAGGTCAATGTGGGGTCTGTTGGAGAAACAACATCAGAGTGGGTACACCAGTGGTGTTTGGGCATATCCCTACCCCAATAGGGCCACGGGTGGTGGACAGGGGGGTGGATGTACAGAGTAGGCAGGATGTTGTGCCAACAGGTGCCGAGGTCCCCAGAGAACCTGAGAAGGAGGAGCTACGAGGAGATGCTGTGGTGTTGCCAGAGCCAGTGGCAATGCCAGTGTTACAGCCAGTGACATTACCGGCAGTGCCTGAAACCGAGGGGACAGTGGAAAGCTGTCCAGATGCCAATGAACCAGAAACCAACGAAGCAGAGAGTGCTGACAGTCTGGAGGTCCAGCCTGGGAGTGTCCAAAGCCTGGACACCTGTGCTACTGGGGATGCTGGCGAGTGCCTGCACCATGCTTCAGATGATGCTGAGGGCGACTCCCCAGACCTTGATCAGCGTGGGAGGGGACCAGGCGGTTGCCTGAACCTCAATGACACTGACGGACGACGACCAGTTAGGAAAAGATTAAAGACTATGAATAGGGTAGTGAAGCAGCAGATCAAAGGGAACGACGGGAATGGACAGCAGATGATAGCATGGCTGGAAACGGTCTTAGGGGCATGGGAAACTTATTTTGCTAAGACAGGAGCACCTATTATAGCAGACATGATTTTTGACTTTCTTAGGAGACAGGGCCTCATTGACTGTTTTTGGAAAATCAGTCACTCAGTCCACGTTAATGAACTTTTCAGAAGACTAGTCCTCACCTGAGGTGAAGATCTATGCATTAATGCATTCCCTTTGTCCTATGCTTACTGTTGGAGAATTATGTGTTATGATAACTGAATGTCATTATTTGTGTATTGTTTGTTTATTTCTATATCGTATGGGATTGATGTCAGTTGAGAAGTGATGTAGTGGTTATGCAAAGATAGGAAAGAGGTTCTGTTCCTAGCGCAACGAAAATGGAAGCAATCTGAGACAGCGGTAAAGGCTGTTCTCCAACTGGGTACAAGTGCTAGTAACCTCTGACCCCGACGCTTCAAGGACAAAGAAAACATCGGTCGTTGGAAGTTTCTGTATTGATTTGTGCATGATAAACTGTGTTTAGTTTAATTGTGATTGTTATTTTCAAAATTCTTTTTATTATTGGTTGTTTTCTATTTTTTGTTTATGATATCTTTGGTTCCTAATACTGGTCCTGGGTTGGTCTGTGTTATTGTGCTTCTTGTGTTGTGTGTTGGTGTAGTTTTTCTGTCTGTTGTTGTTTATTTTTTAATTTTTAATTTTATTTAAAAAAAAAAATAAAATAATTTTTTTTTTTTTTTTTTTTTGGGATGTTTTGTGGGGTTTTGTGTTTTTGTTTTTGTTTTATGGTAGTTTAGTTTCGGAACACCCTCTGGGTGGTCCGAGGGGGGATGTGTAGTATATTTCTGTAGTATGTATGATCTATGTATGAATATGTGGTATGTTTTAGACACACACATGTCAGGGCATGCAGGGACACAGATGACCAGCAGGGACCTTTGGGGGTTGGGCAGGGACAGACATGCACGCTGGCCCCTCCCCTCTGAAAGGGAAGGGGGAGAGACAGAGGCAAAGCGCTCGCTTCTCACCCAGGATCCACGGGGAACAGATGTAATGTATAAACCTGCCTGTAACTAATTAAATTATCTTAAACTAACTGTTCTTTGATTCATAATCAATAAGAATACACTACACGAGAAACCACAAAACGATTTGAATCGAAATTGTGTTAAATGTTAAATGTTTAATGATCAAAAAGAGAGAAGAACTATATAAAGTATGTCGCTTACCAGACTCCTGGTGCCGTACCCGGGGGGGTACTGGTCCTCCGGGGGGTCCAGGGACATCACCTGCCCCAGACACACGACGCTGAACACGGCCAGAGAGACGCCCAGGTACACCACCGCCCGGAGCCGGACCCTGTCCATGGTGCTGAAAGATGCCGAAAGACGGAGGAGTTGAACTGGAAGCGATTTGAAGCGAGTTGGTCCAGTCCAGTCCAGTCCAGTCCAGTCTCCTGTCCTGCGTCTATGGTGAAGATCAGGTGCTGCTGTAAGAAGCTACACTCAGGTGCGCTGCACTTTCTACCCTCGCTGCTTGGAAACTTTCTCTATTTATACGGAGCCAGACTCCTAATAACGTCATCGCCTTCGTCTTACCGAGACCTTGGCTAACGTTCGTAAACTCGCTCTGGAAATCTGATCAGCACTCATGTTAATGCCTCTTGTCCAATCAAATGACTTGGTCCCCTTTATGACGTTGAACCCCGGAGGGTGCGCTCCGGGCGCTCTCAGAGCGACTTTACGAACGCACCCTTTTGTTTTTCAAGAACCCGTGTCTTCTTCGTCAGTGATGATTATACATTTCACGCAACATGCCAAGTGACTCAGCCACCAGGGTGAAGGTGTCGGAGCCTGCCCATATTTCAAAGTCAAGTTTTGCACAAGTTAACGTCCAAAACTATCCAGCATTACAATATTTCTGCGGTGGCTCCTCAGACTAGATGCCCCAGTCCGTA
>NC_137690.1:75586743-75591743 GCF_963989245.1 Nansenia antarctica
TAGGGTTTGCATTTCAATTTCGTTGTACCCGTACAATGACAATAAAGATCATCATCATTATGTGTTATGCACCAACCACACCACGTCAATTTCCTGTATATGCGAATATACTAATAAATACAAAGCAATAAAAATAAAAATGATTCTGATTCTGACAAAGAAGTTAACCTACCGATATGGCTAATCTACTTTAGGCACTGGTATAGGGTTAGGGAATGGGCTAGGGTTATGGATTGGAGCTAAAGTTATGGAATGGGTTAGGGTTAGGGTTAGGGCTAGGGTTAGGGCTTATGTTTAACATATAAATGAGAGGTCTGAAACTGACGTTCCTGAATGTTCTTCATGCTGTTGGTCTGTAGTTCTCGCTGGGCCACTCAGCCAATCACACGCCTCTCCTGCGTCACTCCATAATCCCCCAACTCTACTGTCTCTCTTCCTGCATCACCACGTTGCCACGACAACTCTGCGTTTAGGATCTGAGGGTTGTCAAGACGTCAACGTATGGATGGATGTTAAGATGTTTCTGTGATGACAAACATTTAGGATGTCGAGAAATATGCCTGTTACGTTTTTTGGGGGGGGGAATAATAATCATAATAATAATAAATCTGTGTTCTATGTGTCTGATGTTATCTGTTGCTTGTTGTTTCTGTGTTCTCTGTGTTTTCCATATTGTCAGCGTCTTTGAGCCCCTATATAAATACAATGAATTATTATTATTATTATTATTATTAATACTAGTAAACAACTATGATCACCAAAACAGAAAAGCATAAAAAGAGAGAGAAGCAGCTAGGAGGAGGCCTGGCGTCATCCCAGCAGCAGCACAGCGGGCAGCGGAGAGACCTGGTGGGGGGCTCGCCGCTCAGACACTCAGCGTGATTAGACTCCTGCAGAGGCTCTAATAGAGATGAAGGGCTGAGGAACAGAGAGGAGGAGAGAGGAGGAGGAGAGAGGAGGAGGAGAGAGGAGGAGAGAGGAGGAGAGAGGAGGAGAGAGGAGGAGGAGAGAGGAGGAGAGAGGAGGAGGAGAGAGGAGGAGAGAGGAGGAGGAGAGAGGAGGAGAGAGGAGGAGGAGAGAGGAGGAGGAGAGAGGAGGAGAGAGGAGGAGGAGAGGAGGAGAGAGGAGGAGGAGAGAGGAGGAGAGAGGAGGAGAGAGGAGGGGAGAGGAGGAGGAGAGAGGAGGAGAGAGGAGGAGAGGGAAGGAGAGAGGAGGAGAGAGGAGGAGGAGAGAGGAGGAGGAGAGAGGAGGAGAGAGGAGGAGAGAGGAGGAGAGGGAAGGAGAGAGGAGGAGAGGGAAGGAGAGAGGAGGAGAGAGGAGGAGAGAGGAGGAGGAGAGAGGAGGAGAGAGGAGGAGAGAGGAGGAGAGAAGAGAGGAGTAGAGAGGAGATGAGAGGAGGAGAGAGAGGAGGAGAGAGGAGAGAGGAGGAGGAGAGAGGAGGAGAGAAGAGGAGAGAGAGGAGGAGAGAGGAGAGAGGAGGAGGAGAGAGGAGGAGAGAAGAGGAGAGAGGAGGAGAGAAGAGGAGAGAGGAGGAGAGAGGAGGAGAGAGGAAGAGAGAGGAGGAGGAGAGAGGAGGAGAGAGGAGGAGAGAGAGGAGGAGAGAGGAGAGAGGAGGAGGAGAGAGGAGGAGAGAAGAGGAGAGAGGAGGAGAGAAGAGGAGAGAGGAGGAGAGAGGAGGAGAGAGGAAGAGAGAGGAGGAGGAGAGAAGGAGAGGAGGAGAGAGGAGGAGAGAGGAGGAGAGAAGAGGAGGAGAGAGGAGGAGAGAGGAGGAGAGAGGAGGAGAGGGAAGGAGAGAGGAGGAGAGAGGAGGAGGAGAGAGGAGGAGAGAGGAGGAGGCATTTAAGGACAACGACCACCTGCAACTAAAAGCGGTACAAAAGTAGAGAAACAGAGAGAAGCTCAAAGAAGCAAAGGAACACCGCAGGGAGGCGACACAGGGAAACCTCTCTAGACTATGAACTTTATTTAGCTGTCGTCTGTCCAACGTGACTAGCTCTATTTGCCCCCCCCCCCCTCCACCGGCCCTAGTTTTGGCTATAGCTTCCTGTTCATTATTTAGATAAATTTGTAAATCGTAGCTAGCTAGCTAAAGTTTGGACACGCTTTCCCATTCATTACATTTGCAAGTGCATCATCTATGCCCATTGAACAGATTCATTCATTATCCTATCTTAAGAAAACAAATGTAACACTCTTATCTAGGGATTTAGTCTGTAAGGACTGGAACGGTCCTACTGTTTACCATATGCATCCTCTCTGGATGGCCTGAAGCCACACATCTCTTCTTCTACTGTCCTTCACTCTTTAGGGGAAGTAAAGAAAAGCATAAAATATTTGATGTGCAAAACACTACGCAGCAGCTTTTAGGCATGGTGACACCAAATCAAATCAAATCAAGTTTCATTTGTATAGCTTATTTCTCACAAGACGTGACCCAATGCGCTTCACATGATGACAGAACACGCAAGCAGGCAAAGGTAAAAAACCTGTACACAGTGCAGTTTGCCTACCAGCGCACAACACCAGCTTTTAGGTATGGTCACCATGGTGACACCAGCTTTTAGGTATGGTCACCATGGTGACACCAGCTTTTCCAATAAGACACCAGCAGATTTCCACGCTTCGTTTCCCCCCCAAAATGGTAAATGGACTGCACTTATATAGCGCCTGTTTTGCTGCTCCAAAGTGCTTTACAACGGCCTCTCGTTCACCCGTTCACACACACATTCACACACCAATGGCGGCAAGCTACCATGCAAGGCGCCGGCCGGCCCGCTCACTGGGAGCAATTTGGGGTTCAGTGTCTTGCCCAAGGACACTTCGACATGTGGCCAGCCGGGGCTCGAACCGCCGATCTGCCAACCTTGCGATCATTAGGTGGCGACTCAGCTGCAACCTGCCACCTAGGGGCCGTGGCCGTTGTGACGTATGTCAGACAGCATGTGGTGTGAACACCTAGCAGAGCCGCTGTGCTGCACCAGGACCTCCTGTCATGACCTTCAGGGCCTCAGCAGGTCGCCGTGGGCAACAGCCAGGTGATGACGTACGGAACACAGAACACACGGAACGTCTCTGAACCTTGAAACGGAATCGGAGCTTCATGTCATGTGACCTGATCATCATCATCATTAGATCAGAAGAGTTCCACCTGATTGCTCTTGCAATGTAAGAGCACGCGCACACACACACACACACACACACACACACACACACACTTGAAATCTTCACAGGCTTTCTTACATTGGTGGTCTTATAACAGTTTTAACTGATAATTTAATAACACACATACTACTACCACACACACATACTGCTACCACACACACACACACACACACACACACACACACGGACCAGGCCTGTAGGCTGGAGCCCAGTAAGGTACCTGACACCTGGTTTGACTGAAAGGTCAACTGGAAACCTGCTGAATATTCACTCAGACAGGCTCAACACCTGACTTCACCTGAGTGAATGGTCAAGTGAATGGTGAATAGTCTTTATTTTTGTCATTGCTACAGTACAGGTACCAAACAACGAAATTTAGGAGGGGTGGCTCCCCTGGTGTTAGGAAAGAAAAAAAAAAGAAAAGAAACACTTTAAAAAAAAAAAACACAAGAAGGGAAGGAGCTGGTTTACATAAATAAAGGCTATGTACACTATCCACTATACTATACTGTACAGATAGACGACTAGGGTTGTCATATTGCACAATAGTGTTATTGCACATTTATTTAAAGTGTCGCAGTTTGCAGGCTTGAAATGTACATATTTGTGCCTCAGCACTACACCTGATTTTTTCAGTCCAGCAGCTGCCATCAATCCGTCCAGACTGTCCAGGGCCCAGAACCTAGGTCTTTGCTGTGTTCAGGGCCTGGACGGCCCTGTGGTAGAAGCTGTTCTTCAGTCTGTTTGTCCTTGCGGCCATGGTCCTGAACCGCCTTTTCGAGGGCAGCCGGGTAAAGTGTTCGTACCCAGGGTGGGTTGGGTCCCTGGAGATCTTGGAGGCCTTCCTGAGACAGCGTGTGTTGTACAGCTCTTCCAGACTGGAGAGAAGGAGAGATGGAGAGATGGAGAGATGGAGAGATGGAGAGATGGAGAGATGGAGAGATGGAGAGATGGAGAGATGGAGAGATGGAGAGATGGAGAGAAGGAGAGATGGAGAGATGGAGAGATGGAGAGATGGAGAGATGGAGAGAAGGAGAGAAGGAGAGAAGGAGAGAAGGAGAGATGGAGAGAAGGAGAGATGGAGAGATGGAGAGATGGAGAGATGGAGAGATGGAGAGAAGGAGAGAAGGAGAGAAGGAGAGGAGGAGAGATGGAGAGATGGAGAGATGGAGAGGAGGAGAGAAGGAGAGATGGAGAGATGGAGAGATGGAGAGATGGAGAGATGGAGAGGAGGAGAGAAGGAGAGATGGAGAGATGGAGAGATGGAGAGGAGGAGAGAAGGAGAGATGGAGAGATGGAGAGAAGGAGAGATGGAGAGATGGAGAGAAGGAGAGATGGAGAGATGGAGAGAAGGAGAGATGGAGAGGAGGAGAGAAGGAGAGATGGAGAGATGGAGAGATGGAGAGGAGACTGGTGGAGGAGGAGAGATGGAGAGATGGAGAGATGGAGAGAAGGAGAGGAGGAGAGATGGAGAGGAGGAGAGATGGAGAGGAGGAGAGGAGGAGAGATGGAGAGGAGGAGAGATGGAGAGGAGGAGAGGAGGAGAGATGGACAGATAGAGAGATGGAGAGAAGGAGAGAAGGAGAGATGGAGAGATGGAGAGATGGAGAGATGGAGAGATGGAGAGATGGAGAGATGGAGAGAAGGAGAGATGGAAAGATGGAGAGATGGAGAGATGGAGAGATGGAGAGATGGAGAGATGGAGAGATGGAGAGGAGACTGGTGGAGGAGGAGAGATGGAGAGATGGAGAGGAGACTGGTGGAGGAGGAGAGATGGAGAGATGGAGAGATGGAGAGATGGAGAGATGGAGAGGAGGCGAGATGGAGAGATGGAGAGG
>NC_137690.1:75599243-75632688 GCF_963989245.1 Nansenia antarctica
GTAGCTACACAAGAAGTGGTGTGTGTGTGTGTGTGTGTGTGTGTGTGTGTGTGTGTGTGTTTGTGTGTGTGTGTGTGTGTGTGTTTGTGTGTGTGTGTGTGTGTGTGTGTGTGTGTGTGTTTGTGTGTGTGCCTGTGTTAAAAAAACATAAAACATTAATGATGTGTATTGATGTGGTGGATGGTGGTTAGTGTCTGACTCCTATAGATGCTGGGTGGTCTGATCAGTGGTTTGAGTCCCTGGTTGAGGCTGGGAGCCATCGACCACTCTGGAGGACTGTGGAGGTCAAAGTTCACAGCGTTTACTTTAGATGGAACCAGGGTTCAAGTTATAAGATGAACTCTGTGGGGGTCTCCAAAATAACAGTGCGAAATGTTCTCATGCACGCGCGAATCATGCCCACACAGCGATGGGACTTACAAGTTTTAATTAGCTATAGGCAGTAGCGGATTAAGGTGGTCAGTCCTTTGTGTGAGGACCCCCCGCCCCCGCCCCCATACACAAGCCTCCCCCCTCCCCAAAATATACAACTCACGAGCACCCTGCACACACACACCACTCATAATGCTTTACCATAAAACACTTAAACACTTTAATAACACAATAACACAACAGTGTTAATAATGCAAAGAATAAAAAAAAGGTTCAGTGCATTCAGTTCTGTCTCTATTGCTCTCCTCTCCCGTTGTCTCTCTGTTACTGTCCTGTTGTCTGTCTCTCAGTTGCTGTCCTGTTGTCCGTCTCTCTGTTGCTCCCCTCAGCTCTAAATGACAGAAATGAATTAGCTAATTAGTTGGCATGTAAACATATAGTTAGGGTTGGGTACAGTGACAGTTTAGGTTAGTACACTAGGTTAGTAAAAAGTAAAAGCCACCTTACCTTTACGGAGACAAGATAGACCAAAGTGGTCTGTTTTCAGTAGGCTGCGGTCGCGGTCCTGGAACCCATGATGCTGACGTCCGATGTCCTTTCTTTATCCAAGATTGGATGAACGGGAGAGGGTCAAATTTGTCGATCGGAGGCCCATTTAAGTCCACGAACAACAATGCGGTAAGGCTCCTGGCTTGCAGCCGGTTCCTGTTCTGACTGTCAGTGTCATTGCATCCAGAAAAGCCCCTCTCACACTCTGCAGAGGTCGGAAGAAAAGTGTTGCTCGCCACTATAAGTCTTTTCAAGGTTTTACCCTGCTGTTCCTTGTCTTGTAATTTCCAGTCTCTGAACTCACTGACAGCATCACTCGAAGGCTCTCCGAGAAGTTTAGCAAACTTCCCCACCTCACGCTCTCCAAATAGAACAAGTTCTGCCCTCTCTTTTGGCCAGAAGTGCTGATCCAGAGGCTTCAACATGCTTACCAGCTCACTGTCAGGGAGACGCTTGGTGAGATTATCAATAATTGACTGGTAAAATTGGGACTTGTTTATTTTACGTTGCGTTTCGGTGAGAGCAACCTCTTTGAACTGACCGCTGGTTATGGCCATTTTGACTTTCATTTCTGTTTTCCCTCCCTGGTCCTTCATGGCAGAGAGCACCTCGATCGTTTGGTGAATGTGGCGGCTTGCATCAATCAGGGATGTGTCGCGTTTCTGTAGTTTCAGGGAGAGACTTTGTAGTTCACGTAACACGTCTTTCATTGTTGCTAAATCAGAGAGAAATCCAGTGGATGTCAGATGCTTACGTAAACCAGTGTACTTGGCCTTCTCCATACCGGAGCGTGAGCCATCTTCACTAGCTGATTTAAAGTGACGTGCTAACACTGGAAAATCCTTCAGCACAGCTTTGACAGTGTTGAAACTGCTGGACACCCATCTTATTGTAAACACTTTCCCTATTTTCAGTATCTGCAGGTTCAGTTCCGCAGCTGCTTCCTGTAATTCCCTTGCATTTTTCGAGGACTGGTGGTAAAGAGCATAGAGTTTTGAGAGGAAAAACTCTAAATGATTACAGCCAGTCACCTCCTTCAATGAGTCATTCACCGCTAATTCTAACCGATGCGCGAGACAGTGAACTGCCTGCAGCCGAGGGAAGTCCCGTTTCAGTCTAGCTATGAGTCCATTCACTCTCCCTGTTAGCACGGCCGCCCCATCTGTGGCTATGCTAATTAGGTTTTCCCGAAGAAATTCGTCATCCATTCCCGCTGATCGAAGGCTGTTTTTCAGTGCATTGCACAGGGACTCGGCATCTGTGCCCTGGTCAAGTTCAACTATGTCAAAAAACACATTGTCCACATCTCCATTTCCAGTGACATCGCATCTGACATAAATAATCATGTACGCTCGTCCATGAATTGTGCTTTCATCTATTGTTATGCTTATACTCGAATTAAGTGATTTGACATTAGAAATGAATTTATTTTTCATCTCCTGTGCAATGTGCTCTACAATCTGTGCACATGAATGATCTGATCGGTGAGTAGGGCCGACTATCGCGCCATTCATCTCATTAAGCTTCATGATTGGATTCAGTTTTGTATATGGCATCCTTTCTTTAGCCACAGTATAGGCTGCCCTGAACGAACTTGCTGTCTCCTTGTACATAATGGAAGTGAGTGCTGCTACGTTCTTAGGAAGCACTTCCTTTTGTTTAAGCTCTGCTATTTCAACAGCTCGTTTATGAGCATGACTGTCGCGGTGTATATAAATCTTTTTCCGCAACTGCTTTTGAACGGGGCTACTTACTGTCCCATTGATCCAGGCATCCGCCAAATGCACTCCCCACTTTTTCTCTGAAAGTAAAAGAGTCTTTGCCTCTTTACAGGCAAGGCATCCAAGGCCATCCTCATTTGCAAATAGCCAGGGGTTTCTTTTTTTCCAGGATCTCCACTGATCTTCTCCCCAGTTCTGTGGCGTTGCCTCCCCTACCTCTTCATTCTGCCCCTCATCTGAACTGTGTGTGGGTGTTGCGCGTTCAGGCCTGGTAGCAGAGTCCTCAGTAGTAGCAGCAGTAGTAGCAGTAACAGTAGCAGCAGGGCTAACGTTAGGTGTCATAGCAGGTTTCTTTGATAAAAACCCGAAATGTTCTAGGCTTGATGACCCGGTCGGCAGCAGTGGCCTTTTTTTGGGCGGCATGGTAGCTACTGTATAATATACTCCTGTATAGCTAATGAATTAATGTTTGCTTCTCAATAATAGGCTAGGTGCACGATCTCACTACTTCCTGAAAGGCAACTGGTGTCTCACTCTATTGGTTTAATTGATTAATCAGCTGTGCACTGTGTGTTCCAACGGTTTACCGCACAGCTGATTAATCAACCTTTTTCTGTTGCACTATATTCTACTGCGCCCCATGGTGTCTTGGTGGTGAAGTGCAGGCAGTCAACGGCATACTGTCATTCACAGGAGATTAATGGTGCGCGTAGTTCTCTTGGAAAACGTGTTTATTTTACAATATTTATAAAATAAATTAAATAATATTCATTACATTGACATTTTGATCAAATAATAGTTGTGGTAATGTATTATTAGCGACCCCCACAGATTTTTGATTTTACTGCCTTCATGGGAGCTCAGAGTGCCTCAGACCATCTCTATGGGAGCTCAGCTCCCATTGGCTCCCACATAACTCGAACCCTGGATGGAACACCTCAGAAGGTGCAGCTGGGTACGGAACCCTGACCCCTGACCTCCTGACCTCCTGACCTCCTGACCTCCTGTCCAACTCTTCTGCTCACGCTCAGAACCACAGAGAATCTGAAACACAGGAGAGACATTTCGTACCATTTAGATTTCTAAAATCAAAGTCAACTAAATCATTCATTGTCATCAATAACATATTTGACGAAAAAAGACGAAAAAAGACGAATAAATGGATAAATATGGTATGATAAAAGAAACGAGGAGTTTGAATCACAACGGACACAGCAGGTCAGCTCTGCAGCAACCGAACACGATTCATTTACTGTGCCGACAGCGCCCCCTGCTGGGCAGAAATGCCACTGCATGCAACGACTTATCAACTGACCATGTTAACTGTCTGTTTCCATAAACATAATTAACATTTGTGGCATTTCGCAGCAGAAGCCTTCATCTAAAAAGCGACTTAGAACATATACATTTGTCTAAGTAAGTGAATCATCTATCCATCAGTCATCGCAAGAAAAGTAATCTATGCTCGGGCCAGATAATGCTAAAATGTAATTATTTACAGTAGAGAAACTGTACAGGGGGGTAGAGGGGATGAGGGGGTCTGTACAGGGGGGTAGAGGGGATGGAGAGGTCTGTACAGGGGGGTAGAGGGGATGAGGAGGTCTGTACAGGGGGGTAGAGGGGATGAGGGGGTCTGTACAGGGGGGTAGAGGGGATGAAGAGGTCTGTACAGGGGGGTAGAGGGGATGAAGAGGTCTGTACAGGGGGGTAGAGGGGATGAAGAGGTCTGTACAGGGGGGTAGAGGGGATGAGGAGGTCTGTACAGGGGGGTAGAGGGGATGAGGAGGTCTGTACAGGGGGGTAGAGGGGATGAAGAGGTCTGTACAGGGGGGTAGAGGGGATGAGGAGGTCTGTACAGGGGGGTAGAGGGGATGAAGAGGTCTGTACAGGGGGGTAGAGGGGATGAAGAGGTCTGTACAGGGGGGTAGAGGGGATGAGGAGGTCTGTACAGGGGGTAGAGGGGATGAGGAGGTCTGTACAGGGGGGTAGAGGGGATGAGGAGGTCTTTAGGGGGGTAGAGGGGATGAGGAGGTCTGTACAGGGGGTAGAGGGGATGAGGAGGTCTGTACAGGGGGGTGGAGGGGATGAAGAGGTCTGTACAGGGGGGTAGAGGGGATGAGGAGGTCTGTACAGGGGGGTAGAGGGGATGAGGAGGTCTGTACAGGGGGGTAGAGGGGATGAGGAGGTCTGTACAGGGGGGTAGAGGGGATGAGGAGGTCTGTACAGGTGGGTAGAGGGGATGAGGAGGTCTGTACAGGGGGTAGAGGGGAAGAGGAGGTCTGTACAGGGGGGTAGAGGGGATGAGGAGGTCTGTACAGGGGGGTAGAGGGGATGAGGAGGTCTGTACAGGGGGTAGAGGGGATGAGGAGGTCTGTACAGGGGGGTAGAGGGGATGAGGAGGTCTGTACAGGGGGGTAGAGGGGATGAGGAGGTCTGTACAGGGGGGTAGAGGGGATGAGGAGGTCTGTACAGGGGGTAGAGGGGATGAGGAGGTCTGTACAGGGGGGTAGAGGGGATGAGGAGGTCTGTACAGGGGGGGGTGGAGGGGATGAGGAGGTCTGTACAGGGGGTAGAGGGGATGAGGAGGTCTGTACAGGGGGGTAGAGGGGATGAGGAGGTCTGTACAGGGGGGTAGAGGGGATGAGGAGGTCTGTACAGGGGGGTAGAGGGGATGAGGAGGTCTGTACAGGGGGGTAGAGGGGATGAGGAGGTCTGTACAGGGGGGTAGAGGGGATGAGGAGGTCTGTACAGGGGGGTAGAGGGGATGAGGAGGTCTGTACAGGGGGGTAGAGGGGATGAGGAGGTCTGTACAGGGGGGTAGAGGGGATGAGGAGGTCTGTACAGGGGGGTAGAGGGGATGAGGAGGTCTGTACAGGGGGGTAGAGGGGATGAGGAGGTCTGTACAGGGGGGGGTGGAGGAGGGGAGGGAGTGGTCTTAGTAGGGACAGTGAGGTTTTGCTGCATATTATGTCTCATGAAACTTCCTCTGTGTGTTTAACCGCTGGAGGCAGACATGTGCATGTGTGTGTGTGTGTGTGTGAGTGAGTTTAACCCTTTATGTGTCTGTGTGTGTGTGTGTGTGTGTGTGTGTGTGTGTGTGTGTGTGTGTATGTGTGTGTGTGCGTGTGTGAGTGTGTGTGTGTGTGTGTGTCCCAGGGAGACTTTGAAGCGGGCTAGACCATGACTGGTGCTGTAAAGCATGTTAAACAGTTTGACCTACCACCTGCGGTGTGTGTGTGAGTGTGAGTGTGTGTGTGTCTGTGTGTGTGTGTGTGTGTGTGTGACATACCTCCTGAGTGTGTGTGTGTGTGTGTGTGTGTGTGTACCTCCTGAGTGTGTGTGTGTGTGTGAGTGTGTGTGTGTGTGACATACCTCCTGAGTGTGTGTGTGTCCTGCAGAGCGGGCGGTTCCTCTCATAGGAGTTGGAGCAGCTGGACAGTCAGACCCAGACCCAGGGCCAGGGCCAGCAGCAGACTGGGACAGCCGGTCCCCGAGGCCTGGAGAACCACAGAGTAGACAACCATAACACAACCACATAACACAGCCACACTGTAGACAACCACAATAACACCAGCACATCACAGTTAAAGGCTTGGTTAAGGATTGTTCCTCTTACAGTCAGATGGTTCCCTATGTTAAATAAGTCTGTGAGTCAGGAGGACAAACTTCAATCTACGGTTCGGATGTTTATTAAATAGCCGCTACCAACTTCAGCGTTAGCCACCGCACGTTAGCCACCGCTAACACAAATACACTGGGAGTGGTGAGGGGCTAAAAAGAGTTCAACATTTGTGGCCACAATCACCTCAGATAACCTCAGATGACCTCTCTGATATGGTTGGAAGTTACTTTGAGGTGATTTGGCCATAAACCTTAAAAACATTAGTTTTAACATCGGCCCCCTTGCATTTGTGGGGGTCGTCCCTGTGTTCCCACAGCCCAATGGTCCCACATTTCTAAGATTTAGGGTTATGGTTAGGCAACCAATTAGGGTCAGGGTTAGGGTCCCATATAGTTAGATTACTGAGAAATGTGGAACATCGGGCTGTGGGAACATAGACACGCTCCTCATTTGTGTTAGCAGCGGCTAAAGTTAGCTGAACATGATTGTGGCGGTTTAAACAACTCAGATGACAGTTTCTCCTCCTGGCTCACAGACTACTTTCATAGTTAACAATCATCTGACTGAAGTGGAAAAATCCTTTTAAGAGACTCAGTCAAAAGATAAACACTGTACAGCAGTGGTGAGCCCATCCTCTGATTTCTACCTCCCCCAGCCTCCCCTGGTGTTCTACCTCCCCCAGCCTCCCCTGGTGTTCTACCTCCCCCAGCCTCCCCTGATGTTCTACCTCCCCCAGCCTCCCCTGGTGTTCTACCTCCCCCAGCCTCCCCTGGTGTTCTACCTCCCCCAGCCTCCCCTGGTGTTCTACCTCCCCCAGCCTCCCCAGGTGTTCTACCTCCCTCAGCCTCCCCTGGTGTTCTACCTCCCCCAGCCTCCCCTGGTGTTCTACCTCCCCCAGCCTCCCCTGGTGTTCTACCTCCCCCAGCCTCCCCTGGTGTTCTACCTCCACCAGCCTCCCCATGTGTTCTACCTCCCCCAGCCTCCCCTGGTGTTCTACCTCCCCCAACCTCCCCTGGTGTTCTACCTCCACCAGCCTCCCCTGGTGTTCTACCTCCCCCAGCCTCCCCTGGTGTTCTACCTCCCCCAGCCTCCCCTGGTGTTCTACCTCCCCCAGCCAGCCTCCCCTGGTGTTCTACCTCCCCCAGCCTCCCCTGGTGTTCTACCTCCCCCAGCCTCCCCTGGTGTTCTACCTCCCCCAGCCTCCCCTGGTGTTCTACCTCCCCCAGCCTCCCCTGGTGTTCTACCTCCCCCAGCCTCCCCTGGTGTTCTACCTCCCCCAGCCTCCCCTGGTGTTCTACCTCCCCCAGCCTCCCCTGGTGTTCTACCTCCCCCAGCCTCCCCATGTGTTCTACCTCCCCCAGCCTCCCCTGGTGTTCTACCTCCCCCAGCCTCCCCTGGTGTTCTACCTCCCCCAGCCTCCCCTGGTGTTCTACCTCCCCCAGCCTCCCCTGGTGTTCTACCTCCCCCATTCTCCCCTGGTGTTCTACCTCCCCCAGCCCCCCCTGGTGTATACATAATAAGCAGTGACTCCATCTGAATGTGTCAAGTTCTATATAAGTCAGTCCATTTATGTTCAAACAGTGTAGCGCTCTCAAGCTAAAGATATATGGAAGTGCATTAATGTCAGCGTTATATATACTCCTGACATCAGTTGGCTCGAACCTGCATGGAAAGTTCTAGTCATAGTCGAGCCCAGGGGAGGCTGGGGGAGGTAGAAATCGGAGGATGGGCTCATTGTAACACACGGAATGTGTTTGATACCATTCCTCTTTCCTCGTTCCATGCACTATAATGAGCCCGTCCTCCGATTTCTACCTCCACCAGCCTCCCCTGGTCCTGATCTCCTATCCCAGCATGCATTGCAGTGATAACACTGTTTGGTTTGAACGGCGGGGACTGAACCCCAGATGTTTACAGTGAGCGATACCTCGTAAACGTTTACGTGTGGCGGTCCATCTGGGTCACACATTAACACACACACACACACACACACACAAACAGATACACTCACTCACACACACACACACACACACACGGATACACTCAGACACACACACATCTGGGTCACACACATTAACAAGCTGCTGCTAGGTTCAGGTGAGAGGTGGTTATAGAGGAATGTTATATGGATATAACCACCACATAATCCTCTTATTACACTCTCTGGACTCTCGTAACACTGGGGGGGGGGGGGGGGGGGGTCCTAAAAGGTGTTACTATGCCTGACAGAGCAGAGATACACACACACACACACACACAGACACAGACACAGACACAGACACAGACACAGACACAGACACAGACACACACACAGAAACGCACAGACACACACACAGACACAGACACACACACACACACACACACACACACACACACACTCAGGAGGTAGGTCAGAGTGTTTAACATGTCTTACATGTGTCAGTGAGGCAGATTTACTTGTCGGCTATCTCATGTCTGCTGAGCTGTTGGACGGGGTTCTAGACTGTTGGACAGGGTTCTAGACTGTTGGACAGGCTTCTAGACTGTTGGACAGGGTTCTAGACTGTTGGACAGGCTTCTAGACTGTTGGTCAGGCTTCTAGACTGTTGGACAGGCTTCTAGACTGCTGGACAGGGTTCTAGACTGTTGGACGGGGTTCTAGACTGTTGGACAGGGTTCTAGACTGTTGGACAGGGTTCTAGACTGTTGGACGGGCTTCTAGACTGTTGGACAGGGTTCTAGACTGTTGGACGGGGTTCTAGACTGTTGGACAGGCTTCTAGACTGTTGGACAGGGTTCTAGACTGTTGGACAGGCTTCTAGACTGTTGGACAGGGTTCTAGACTGTTGGACAGGCTTCTAGACTGTTGGACAGGGTTCTAGACTGTTGGACAGGCTTCTAGACTGTTGGACAGGCTTCTAGACTGTTGGACAGGGTTCTAGACTGTTGGACAGGCTTCTAGACTGTTGGACAGGCTTCTAGACTGTTGGACAGGGTTCTAGACTGTTGGACAGGCTTCTAGACTGCTGGACAGGCTTCTAGACTGTTGGACGGGGTTCTAGATTGTTGGACAGGCTTCTAGTCTGCTCTGCTGGCTGATATTTTCCTGGACTGAGGTTTGGGGAATCTAAAGCAGCCTTCCAGAGGCCTAACAGGACCCGCCTGCTCAGATCTGTACAGAGCACCGCAGGGGAGGTTGGCGGAGGCTGGCGGAGGCTGGTGGAGGCTGGTGGAGGCTAGGGGAGGCTGGTGGAGGCTAGGGGAGGCTGGTGGAGGCTGGTGGAGGCTGGTGGAGGCTGGTGGAGGCTGGCGGAGGTAGGAATCAGAGGACAGGCTTGTTGTAATGCACGGAACGGAATGAGGAATGTGGTCAAACACATGTTTGATACCATTCCTCCTTCCATTCTATTACTGTCCTCCGATCTCTACCCTCACCAGCCTCCACCAGCCTCCACCAGCCTCCCCTAGCCTCCACCAGCCTCCACCAGCCTCCCCTAGCCTCCACCAGCCTCCCCTAGCCTCCACCAGCCTCCACCAGCCTCCACCAGCCTCCACCAGCCTCCACCAGCCTCCACCAGCCTCCCCTAGCCTCCACCAGCCTCCCCTAGCCTCCACCAGCCTCCACCAGCCTCCCCTAGCCTCCACCAGCCTCCCCTAGCCTCCCCTAGCCTCCACCAGCCTCCCCTAGCCTCCACCAGCCTCCACCAGCCTCCACCAGCCTCCACCAGCCTCCACCAGCCTCCCCTAGCCTCCACCAGCCTCCCCTAGCCTCCACCAGCCTCCACCAGCCTCCCCTAGCCTCCACCAGCCTCCCCTAGCCTCCCCTAGCCTCCACCAGCCTCCCCCAGCCTCCACCAGCCTCCCCTAGCCTCTACCAGCCTCCCCTAGCCTCCACCAGCCTCCACCAGCCTCCCCTAGCCTCCACCAGCCTCCCCTAGCCTCCACCAGCCTCCACCAGCCTCCACCAGCCTCCACCAGCCTCCACCAGCCTCCACCAGCCTCCACCAGCCTCCCCTAGCCTCCACCAGCCTCCACCAAACCTCCACCAAACCACTGAAATGTGCCGTGTTTGCACTCTCAAAATAAACAGTCTAAAAGAATACGTATCGAATAGCATGACTAAATCATGTGGTCAGGCTTCAGAAGGTAGGCTACAGGCTAGGTCTCTCAGCGGTTTTAGAAATGAAATCATCATTTAATGTTAATGCTACAGGGATGTTCTGCACTGAGGGGAAACCAGACCATGTGCTGTCAGCCCAACTGGCGGTCTGGAGTTGAGAACGCTGCATATAATAATAATAATAATAATAATAATACCTTGATAATAACTTTTTATTTGTATAGCGCTTTTCCTGCAAACATTGCAGCTCAAAGTGCTCCAATCATTATATAATCATAATTTAATTATTCAGTAATTTAAAGGCAATATTAAAAAGATGGGTTTTTAGTCTTGACTTGAACATATTGTGCTGAGGTTGCATCTCTAATGTAAACTGGCAGTGAGACACAATCTGGGTGCATAAAATGAGAATGCAGCCTCACCAAACCTCTTCTTTTGTACATGTGGTACACAGAGAAAACCAGCGTCAGAAGACATGTATATATGCGACCGCAGCTGGTGAACGTGCTGCGTGTGTGTGACTGCAGCTGGTGGAAGCAGGAACAAGTTGGCAACTAATCAAAATATTTGGACTTTCATTCTGAAAAATGTCAACTTTGTTAAAAAAAATCAAAGACACACTCGCTAGTCAAGCCAAAACGTTGCAATGATATGGATTCGGTGAGTAATCCACACTACTCTACACTAACTACTAGGTAGCAGTGGGGATTACTCACCGAATCCAGGTTTTGGCTTGACTAGCGAGTGTGTCATTGATTTTCAACAACGTTGACATTAATTTATCTGGATAAAAGTCAGATCATTCTTTCGGTTGCTGACTTCTTCCCACTTTCACCAGCTGCTGTCACATATATCAACTTATACAACATCAACAACTTACACAACTACCAACAACTTACACAACATCAACAACTTACACAACTATGAACATCACACTGCTGCATCGACATCTCTGTAGTGGAAGCAACTGCAGGAGGAGTGTTTCCAGAACAATCTCTGTTCTGTTCAGTAAACCCACATGGCTTCAATCTCTCTGGGTCGTCCACACGCCCACGCAAATCACATCCGAGGATCCTGACTCAGGGTTCTGACTAAACCCTCACACACACACACACTCATAACTTCCTCCAGCTCAGCTGACGGAGGGTCAGGGTGACCTCACAGCCTGACAGTGTCCTCAACGCAAGGGGAGGCTGGCGGAAGTAGAAATCGGGGGACAGGCTGATTTCTACCTCCACTCAGCCTCCAATGACTCAAAGCAAACAGTTTGGGTTTGAGGCCTCCATCTGAGATTAATTAAAAGTGAAAAAAAACTAAACGCAACCTTCTTTTTTTTTTTTTTTAAAGAAGAACGTCAGTGATTGGGAGGGGAGGCTGGGGGAGGTAGAACACCAGGGGAGGCTGGGGGAGGTAGAACACCAGGGGAGGCTGGGGGAGGTAGAACACCAGGGGAGGCTGGGGGAGGTAGAACACCAGGGGAGGCTGGGGGAGGTAGAACACCAGGGGAGGCTGGGGGAGGTAGAACACCAGGGGAGGCTGGGGGAGGTAGAACACCAGGGGAGGCTGGTGGAGGTAGAACACCAGGGGAGGCTGGAGGAGGTAGAACACCAGGGGAGGCTGGGGGAGGTAGAACATCAGGGGAGGCTGGGGGAGGTAGAACACCAGGGGAGGCTGGGGGAGGTAGAACACCAGGGGAGGCTGGGGGAGGTAGAACACCAGGGGAGGCTGGGGGAGGTAGAACACCAGAGGAGGCTGGGGGAGGTAGAACACCAGGGGAGGCTGGGGGAGGTAGAACACCAGGGGAGGCTGGGGGAGGTAGAACACCAGGGGAGGCTGGGGGAGGTAGAACACCAGGGGAGGCTGGGGGAGGTAGAACACCAGGGGAGGCTGGTGGAGGCCGGTTCTGAGGAGTTCTACCTCCCCCAGCCTCCCCTGAGGTAAAAGGAGCATCAACAGTAAGATGGGGTACCTTCGATCTGGGGTGTGAGGTTGCTCTGGGGTGTTTGGTAGCCGTGGAGACTGTGGTTGCTGTGGTGTCTGCGGTTTCCGTGGAGTCTGCGGTCATGGTTGTGGCTTCCTCCTCCCCCTCCTCCTCCTCCTCCCCTACGTCCACTCCTATGACAGGGTCTTCTAGAAACTTCTCCAGATCTTCAGTGCTGGCGTTACCTGAGGGAAAGGTACACAAGACCACGCCTTTACCTCACGACTACCATTCTATCATTCATTCACTATGATAATAATAATAATAATAATAATAATACATTAGACTTATATAGCGCTTTTCTAGACACTCAAAGACGCTTTACAAACTGAAAAGATCGAGTAGTAATAATAAAAGAAACCAAAAATAAATAAAAGAAAGTATAGGGGCCTAATTACGGTAGTGCTGGGGACACATGGGAAGGGGAGGGAGGGAGAGGGTTAACTGGTGAAGGAGAGCTTGAAGAGGTGGAGGTTTTGAGGGCCTGTTTAAATGTTGGGCGGGTGCACTATGCACACACAGTACACGGCAGGTAAGAAGGCCAGTAAAATAACGTGTGACCGACGTTTCACATCAACGGGGAGGTGGTTTAACACCGACACCCTGCCAACATTCAAACAGGCCCTCAAAACTCACCTCTTCAAGCTTGCCTTCACTAGTTAACCCTCTCCCCCTCCTCCCCCTCTCCTTTCCAAGTGTCCCCAGCACTACCTTAATTATACTTTCTGAGGTCTTTACACTTTGTAAAGCGTCTTTGAGTCTCTAGAAAAGCTGTAAGTCTGATTTATTATTATTATTATTATTATTATTATTATTATTATTATTAATCGTACCGTAGAAGCTGTAGTCTATCAGAGGTGGTTTAACGTAGTAAGTAAGTAAGTAAGTAAGTAAAGCTTTATTTATATAGCGCCTTTCGTACATGAAATGCAACTCAAAGCGCTTTAGAACTTACTGAAGAAGCTGTAAGTCTGATTTATTATTATTATTTAACTTACTGAAGAAGCTGTAGTCGAAGGTGGCGTTGTAGTCGTCGTAGTCGGGCGAGTTTGTCGTGTCGTAGTTGTACTCATACTGGCCTGCAGGGGGAGACAGAAATACAACGTTAAATACAATGTTAAATACTATTCACCGAATCTATCGCATTGCAATATTCTGGCTTGACTAGCGAGTGTGTCATTGATTTTCAACAACGTTGAAACATATTTTTCACATTTATTTACATTTTTCAGGATTAAAGTCCGATAATCTTTCCGGTATGCTGTCTTGTTCCTGCCTTTCACCAGCTGCTGTCACATATATTAACTTACACAACATTTTAATACAACTATGAACATCCCACTACTGGATGGACATCAGAGGAGATGTAGTGGAAGCAGCTGCCAAAGGAGTGCTTCCAGAACAGTCCCTGGTTGTTCAGTAAACCCACATGGCTTCAATCTAGGACCCTCATCCTGCAGAGACTCGTTGCTAGCTGCTAGCTTGCAACATTATGAAGACAACTGATGGAAGATTGAACGATTCTGTTCTTCTGCCAGAAGTGTCTCTGTACACGACATCCAGTGGATGAAGGCGTGAGGGTGTTTGATTGGTTTGACGTGTCGCGAGCGAGATGTAACTCATTTCAAACAGGGCGGCTGTGGCTCAGGAGGAAGAGCTGCCGTCTAATGATCGCAAGGTTCGAGCCCCGGCTGGCCACATGTCGAAGTGTCCTTGGGCAAGACACTGAACCCCAAATTGCTCCCAGTGAGCGGGCCGGCGCCTTGCATGGCAGCTTGGCCGCCATTGGTGTGTGAATGTGTGTGTGAACGGGTGAATGAGAGGCCGTTGTAAAGCGCTTTGGAATAAGGAGATATATACGTCAGTCCATTTACCATTATTCCATTTAGACAGGTTTCTACCCCTTTGTCTCTTTGTAGCTACTTCCTGCATTTCCCCAGGCTTCCTGAACTAGGAAAGCCACGGTCATGTGACCCTGGTCTCACCAAGGCCATGTGACCCTGGTCTCACCAAGGCCATGTGACCCTGGTCTCACCAAGGCCATGTGACCCTGGTCTCACCAAGGCCATGTGACCCTGGTCTCACCAAGGCCATGTGACCCTGGTCTCACCAAGGCCATGTGACCCTGGTCTCACCAAGGCCATGTGACCCTGGTCTCACCAAGGCCATGTGACCCTGGTCTCACCAAGGCCATGTGACCCTGGTCTCACCAAGGCCATGTGACCCTGGTCTCACCAAGGCCATGTGACCCTGGTTGACCCTGTCCTGAAGAATGCTCCAAACCCCTCTGACTAGCAGGAAGAGGTCATATATCAAACATGTTTTATTTCCCTGTGGTCACCGGCATCAACATAACATACAAGTACGCAAACAAAACTGACATAGTTCACAATCAGCCACAGTAAACACAAACAAACCAAATGAAACACGTAAAAAAAATGGTGCCAGTCATAAATCTCTATAAACTCTATAAACCTTTAAGATGAGTCAGTCCCTCTCCCCTTCCCTTCGCCAAGCTCAATCTTCCAACATTATCGGTGTTTTTCCACTGTAATTACAGGAAGAATTCCACAGAAATCCACTGACGCAGCTAAACACCGTCTCTGTGTTCACACGGTCGTTAGACTCCGGAGAAGCTGTGAGACGCTAACGTAACGTCTTGTGATTTAGTGTGATTAACGTCTGTAAGCCTCAGAGCCAAACAACGCCGACTGGCCTGAGTACCCAAGTACCCAGGGCTGAGTGGAGGGAACTGTGTTTAAACTTCCACTGCAGTTGTGCCTTTGAGCAAGGCACTTAAGCCCCAATAATCGCTCCAGGGAGGGGCACTGCAATACAGCTGTCTGACCCTCTGTGTGTGTGGATGTGTGTGTGTGTGTGTGTGTGTGTGTGTGCGTGTGTGCGTGTGTGTGCCTATGCGTGCGTGTATGTGTGTGTGTGTATGTGTGCGCGTGCATGTGTGTGTGTGTGTGTGTGTGTGCATGTGTGTGTGTGTGTGTGTGTGTATGCGTGCATGCGTGCGTGCATGTGTGTGTGTGTGGTGTGTGTATGCGTGCTTGCGTACTTGCGTGCATGCGTGCTTGTATGTGTGTGCCTGTGTGTGCGTGTGTGTGTGCGTGTGTGCGTGTGTGTGTGTGTGTGTGTGTTTGTGTGTGTGTGTGTGTGTGCGTGTGTGTGTGTGTTTGTATGCATACGTCCATGCACGGTGCGTGTCTGTGTGTGTGTGTGTGCGTGTGTGCGTGTGTGTGTGTGTTTGTATGCATACGTGCGTGTATGCGTGCGTGTCTCTGTGTGTGTGTGTGTGTGTGTGTGTGTGTGTGTGTGCCTATGCCGCTAAGACCCCGGCCGCTAAGACAAACAGACTGAAGAACTGCTTCTACCACAGGGCCGTCAAGGCCCTGAACACAGAAAAGGCCTAAGTTCTGGGCCCAGGACAAGTCCGGACGGATTGAAATGGCAGCTAGTGCTGAGGCACAAACATGTACATTTTCAAGCCTGCAAACTGTGACACTTTAAAAAAAATGTGAAAAAATACTTTCTTGTGCAATATGACAACCCTAGTTGACTATCTGTGCAGTATAGTACAGTGGATTGTGTACATAGCCTCTATTGATGTAAACCAGCTCTTTATCTTCTTGTGATTTTATGCATCTATGCTTTTTCCAAAATGTGTTTCTTTTTCCTTTCTTAAACACCAGGGGAGCCTCCCCTCCTAAATTTCGTTGTTTGGTACCTGTACTGTAACAATGACAAATAAAGTCTATCTATCTATCTATCTATCTATCTATCTATCTATCTATCTATCTATCTATCTATCTATGCGTGCGTGTATGTGTGTATGTGTGTGTGTGTATCTCGTGGGAGAAACAAAGAGACAGTTTCCACGGAGCCGCTAACAGACAATGCCAGCTGTATTATGATGTAGCCTCGCTGCGGCGGGGAGATGAGAGGAGCAGCGTATCATGGGATACACCACGGACTAGACGCTCGGTCAACAACCAGGTTTCTATTAGCGGGAATTTCCCAATCTTGCACAACACTGTCTTACTCTGAAACTCTGAAGTCTGAAGTCAACAGACTTGTTGGCCTGACATGAATTGAATGAATGCTGCAATTATTGAATGGCATCTCTGCGTATCTTTACAAAAAACATTTTGAAAGCTTATTTCTTTCTGAGTGGGGCAATCATGCCCACTCATATTTTTTTTATTGTATTGGATAGAGAGAGTGAAGACAGACAGGAAAGTAAGGAGAAGAAGGGAGAGAGGGCATGTCAGCAGGGCATGGGGCAGGATTCGAACCCATGCCGACATATATGTGTGCACTGTCGACCGTGGTGCTAGACCACCGGACCACCCCAGGCCATGGTGCTAGACCACCGGACCACCCCAGTGTTCTACCTCCCCCAGCCAGAGTTGCCAGATGGGATAGACAATTTACAGCCTAACCAGTCTATAACCGCTAAATCCAGTAGCCCATTTGGCGGTAACCCGCCTCATCTGGCAACCCTGCCCCCCCAGCCTCCCCTGGATGCCTGTACAGGACGTACAGCTAATAAAGCTAATAAATGTTGTCAAGCTAATAAAGCTAATAAAGCTAGTTAAGCTAATAAAGCTAATAAAGCTAATAAAGCTAGTTAAGCTAATAAAGCTAGTTAAGCTAATAAAGCTAATAAAGCTAGTTAAGCTAAAGCTAAAAACATTAGAGACACTCAGGTTATTAAGGTGGGTCATGTGTGAGGGGAGGCTGCGTTCGATCCCGTTCCATGCTTTACAACGAACCCCGTCCTCCGATTTCTACCTCCCCCAGCCTCCCCTGGAGCTCAGTAGGCTACAGGACGTACAAGGGAGACATCGACACCCACAGAGACGGTTCATCAGAGAGGGATGGTGATTGGAGCAGAGGGGGGGTGAGAGGGATGGTGATTGGACCAGGGGGCGGTGAGAGGGATGGTGATTGGACCAGGGGGCGGTGAGAGGGATGGTGATTGGAGGAGAGGGGGGGTGAGAGGGATGGTGATTGGAGCAGAGGGGGGGTGAGAGGGATGGTGATTGGAGGAGAGGGGGGGTGAGAGGGATGGTGATTGGACCAGAGGGGGGGTGAGAGCGTGTGATTGGTCCAGGGGGGGGGTGAGAGCGTGTGATTGGTCCAGGGGGGGGGTGAGAGCGTGTGATTGGTCCAGAGGGGGGGTGAGAGCGTGTGATTGGTCCAGAGGGAGGGTGAGAGCGTGTGAACCAGCGCAGGGTAAGACAGAGTCCAGGGAAAGGAGGAAGGAAGGAGGACGTGATTCTGCTGCTGCGTCTAAAAACAGACTCCTGGCCTGGTCGCCATGGAGACGCCTCGGCACAGGGTCACCCCGGTCGCCACGACGACCACAGAGGGACTTTTTGGACGTTTTGGACCATTAGAAGAACTCACAGAAGGTCTCACCGCCCCCCCTCCCCCCTTCCCTCCCCCCCTCCTCCCCCCCTCCTCCCACCCCCTCTGGACCAGATGTCCTGAGGAAGGGATGAGAACGAACGTAGAAAGTGACCCCCAAGAGCCCGCTTCCTCCCTCACCACCCCACCCTCCCCCCACCCCCCTCCTCCCCCCCAACCAAACTCTCTGTACAAACATGGATCCATCATCTCATACGTGCGTTCATCCATACAGCCGGGAGACCGCCTCCGGTCTGAATCAACGACATTTCCCAAGGACGCGATCTAACTCTCCGCCTCTGGTATTTGAACCCCCCCAGGGGGACCCCAAGCCAGGGGCATATGGACAGTGACACATCTGGAAAAAAAACATACCCCAACTGGGACTGGAGTGGATGTGATAACGCTATCAAGTCAAGTCAGCACAAACCCAGTGGCTTTTCCCAGATGTGTTCGTTCGTTCGTCGAAATGCCCCAGCGGTCTTGCTTAGCAAGGTCGGCCGTGCGATCTTCTGGATGGACTCATCCATCATGTTGTTCCCGGTGCCTGTGTGCCTCTGCTGCCCCAGATCCCAGCCCCCCCCCCCCCCAGGGGTAAACCCTGCCCCCCCCCCCCCCCAGAACCCCCCGCTGGCTCCGTTTGGTCAACTTGAACCGACCCCAATAAATCCTGTACCAGCGCGGTACTCTCCTCCTCTCCCTAGTGAAAGATCTATGTTTCCTTGAAGCTGTGGTGGAGGCCAGGGGAGGCTGATGGAGGACAGGGGAAGGTGGTGGAAGCCAGGGGAGGCTGGTGGAAGCCAGGGGAGGTTGGTGGAGGCCAAGGGAGGCTGGTGGAGGCCAAGGGAGGCTGGTGTAGGCCAGGGGGGGCCGGGGGAGGCTGGTGGAGGTCAGGGAAGGCTGGTAGAGGCCAGGGGAGGCTGGTAGAGGCCAGGGGAGGCTGGCGGTGTCCGGGGAAGGCTGGAGGAGGCAGGGTGGGCTCTGTGTGTTTCATCCAGCCTCTCTGGAGGCGTGTGACTACAGTTACAAACGGGCTCTGACTTCAGCTGCTCTTTCCTGAAACTTAACCACCTGACGACCCCACGACCCCCCCTCCTGAGACCACGGCAAGCTGCCACCAGGCTGTCATGTTCACATCGGAGTCTAAACCGTCTGCTCCTTACACTGTGGCAGGCTGCCATCAGAGTCTAAACCGTCTGCTCCTTACACTGTGGCAGGCTGCCATCAGAGTCTAAACCGTCTGCTCCTTAGTAAGTAAGTAAGTAAGTAAAGCTTTATTTATACAGCACCTTTCATCCAAGAAATGCAGCTCAAAGCGCTTTATAACAGGGATAAAAAACATAAAGTGAATATAATAAAAACATATACAAGCATGAAATGAATATAAAAAGCAGTGAAACAATGTACAACCTCTGCCCTTAACGCTTAATAACCTTACACTCTGTGGCAGGCTGCCAGCTGCACGTCATGTTCACCTCAGAGTCTAAACCCCCTGCTCCTCAGACCAGGCAGGCTGCCATCATCAGGCTGTCATAAATGGTAAACAGACTGACTTATATAGCTCCTTATTCCAAAGCGCTTTACAACGGCCTCTCATTCACCCATTCACACACACATTCACACACCAACGGCGGCCAAGCTGCCATGCAAGGCGCCGGCCCGCTCACTGGGAGCAATTTTGGGGTTCAGTGTCTTGCCCAAGGACACTTCGACATGTGGCCAGCCGGGGCTCGAACCGCCGATCTGCCGACCTTGCGATCATTAGGCGCCGGCTCTACCTCTTGAGACACAGCCTCTACCTCCTGAGACACAGCCTCTACCTCCTGAGACACAGCCTCTACCTCCTGAGACACAGCCTCTACCTCCTGAGACACAGCCTCTACCTCCACCAGCCTCTACCTCCACCAGCCTCTACCTCCTGAGACACAGCCTCTACCTCCTGAGACACAGCCTCTACCTCCACCAGCCTCTACCTCCACCAGCCTCTACCTCCTGAGACACAGCCTCTACCTCCTGAGACACAGCCTCTACCTCCTGAGACACAGCCTCTACCTCCTGAGACACAGCCTCTACCTCCTGACACACAGCCTCTACCTCCACCAGCCTCTACCTCCTGAGCCACAGCCTCTACCTCCTGAGCCACAGCCTCTAGCTCCTGAGACACAGCCTCTACCTCCTGAGACACAGCCTCTACCTCCTGAGACACAGCCTCTACCTCCCTCAGCCTCTATCTCCTGAGCCACAGCCTCCCCGTAGACCACGGTCCTGTGGCTAGCTGCCACCAGGCTGTCATGTTCACATCAGAGTCTGATGAACCGCCGGCTCCGAAACCTCCTCAGGACCTGCTGGGATCGCTCAGCGACATGAGAAACAAAACATGAAAACAATGTCTGACAGAAAGTCCAGCCTGGGTCAAATGTAATTAAGTTCAGCCTCAGTGCAGTGGAGGCAGTGCCAGGGGGGCATCCTCCTGCAGTGGAGGCTGGCGGAGGTAGAAATCGGAGGACGGGCTCGTTGTAAATGCACGGAACGGAATCAGGAATGGTAGTAGTTTGATCCCGTGCCATGCATTACAATGAGCCCGTCCTCCGACTTCAGAAGACTTCAGAAGAATTTTACTCTGGTACACTTGGGGGAATTGTGACGTAACAAATAAACTTGAAACTTTAACTTCTACCTCCCCCAGCCTCCCCCTGGTGTTCTACCTCCCCCAGCCTCCCCCTGGTGTTCTACCTCCCCCAGCCTCCCCAGGTGTTCTACCTCCCCCAGCCTCCCCCTGGTGTTCTACCTCCCCCAGCCTCCCCTGGTGTTCTACCTCCCCCAGCCTCCCCTGGTGTTCTAGCTCCCCCAGCCTCCCCTGGTGTTCTAGCTCCCCCAGCCTCCCCTGGTGTTCTACCTCCCCCCAGCCTCCCCTGGTGTTCTAGCTCCCCCAGCCTCCCCTGGTGTTCTACCTCCCCCCAGCCTCCCCTGGTGTTCTACCTCCCCCAGCCTCCCCCTGGTGTTCTACCTCCCCCAGCCTCCCCTGGTGTTCTACCTCCCCCAGCCTCCCCTGGTGTTCTACCTCCCCCAGCCTCCCCTGGTGTTCTACCTCCCCCAGCCTCCCCTGGTGTTCTACCTCCCCCAGCCTCCCCTGGTGTTCTACTTCCCCAGTCTCCCCTGGTGTTCTACCTCCCCCAGCCTCCCCTGGTGTTCTACCTCCCCCAGCCTCCCCTGGTGTTCTACCTCCCCCAGCCTCCCCTGGTGTTCTACCTCCCCCAGCCTCCCCTGGTGTTCTACCTCCCCCAGCCTCCCCTGGTGTTCTACCTCCCCCAGCCTCCCCTGGTGTTCTACCTCCCCCAGCCTCCCCTGGTGTTCTACCTCCCCCAGCCTCCCCTGGTGTTCTACTTCCCCAGCCTCCCCTGGTGTTCTACCTCCCCCAGCCTCCCCTGGTGTTCTACCTCCCCCAGCCTCCCCTGGTGTTCTACCTCCCCCAGCCTCTCCTGGTGTTCTACCTCCCCCAGCCTCCCCTGGTGTTCTACTTCCCCAGCCTCCCCTGGTGTTCTACCTGACTCACTGCCAGCGGTTAAGGTTAGGGTTGATAATGAGAAGCTCTTCCCTAAACAACGGTGAGATACAAACCCCTTCTCTCCAGCCTGAGTGTCTCTGCGCTTCATCTGAGCAGACACGGTATTTACGGGACAGACAACGCCGGCCGGTGCAGGAGGAGGTGGTGCGTTGTTGCTAACGGTACGTAGCTGTGGTGAGGGTTTGACAGGTTCAGGAGGAGGTGGTGCGTTGTTGCTAACGGTACGTAGCTGTGGTTCAGGAGGAGGTGGTGCGTTGTTGCTAACGGTACGTAGCTGTGGTTCAGGAGGAGGTGGTGCGTTGTTGCTAACGGTACGTAGCTGTGGTGAGGGTTCAGGAGGAGGTGGTGCGTTGGTGCTAACGGTACGTAGCTGTGGTGAGGGTCTGACAGCCGTGGGAAGACGAGCTCAGAGCTTCACAGGCAGCAGGTTGACCCAGCGGGGAGTGTCACCAAGACACACACACACACACACACACACTCACACTCACACTCACACTCACACTCACACTCACACTCACACTCACACTCACACTCACACTCACACTCACACTCACACTCACACTCACACTCACACTCTCACACTCACACTCACACACACACACACTCACACTCACACTCACACTCACACTCACACTCACACTCACACTCACACTCACACTCACACTCACACTCACACTCACACTCACACTCACACACTCACACTCACACTCACACACACACACACACACACACACACACACACACTCACACTCACACTCACACTCTCACACACACACACTCACACTCTCACACACACACACACACACACACACACACACACACACTCACACACACACACACACACACACACACACACACACACACACACACAGGTAGAGGTAGAACACCAGGGGGAGGCTGGGGGAGGTAGAACACCAGGAGAGGCTGGGGGAGGTAGAACACCAGGGGAGGCTGGGGGAGGTAGAACACCAGGGGAGGCTGGGGGAGTTAGAACACCAGGGGAGGCTGGGGGAGGTAGAACACCAGGAGAGGCTGGGGGAGGTAGAACACCAGGGGAGGCTGGGGGAGGTAGAACACCAGGGGAAGCTGGGGGAGGTAGAACACCATGGGAGGCTGGGGGAGGTAGAACACCAGGGGAGGCTGGGGGAGGTAGAACACCAGGGGAGGCTGGGGGAGGTAGAACACCAGGGGAGGCTGGGGGAGGTAGAACACCAGGGGAGGCTGGGGGAGGTAGAACACCAGGGAAGGCTGATGGAGGTAGAACACCAGGGGAGGCTGGGGGAGGTAGAACACCAGGGGAGGCTGGTGGAGGTAGAACACCAGGGGAGGTTGGGGGAGGTAGAACACCAGGGGAGGCTGGGGGAGGTAGAAAGCCTGGGGAGGCTGGGGGAGGTAGAACACCAGGGGAGGCTGGGTGAGGTAGAACACCAGGGGAGGCTGGGGGAGGTAGAACACCAGGGGAGGCTGGGGGAGGTAGAACACCAGGGGAGGCTGGGGGAGGTAGAACACCAGGGGAGGCTGGGGGAGGTAGAACACCAGGGGGAGGCTGGGGGAGGTAGGTAGAACACCAGGGGAGGCTGGGGGAGGTAGAACACCAGGGGAGGCTGGGGGAGGTAGAACACCAGGGGAGGCTGGGGGAGGTAGAACACCAGGGGAGGCTGGGGGAGGTAGAACACCAGGGGAGGCTGGGGGAGGTAGAACACCAGGGGAGGCTGGGGGAGGTAGAACACCAGGGGGAGGCTGGGGGAGGTAGAACACCAGGGGAGGCTGGGGGAGGTAGAACACCAGGGGTGGCTGGGGGAGGTAGAACACCAGGGGAGGCTGGGGGAGGTAGAACACCAGGGGAGGCTGGGGGAGGTAGAACACCAGGGGAGGCTGGGGGAGGTAGAACACCAGGGGAGGCTGGGGGAGGTAGAACACCAGGGGAGGCTGGGGGAGGTAGAACACCAGGGGAGGCTGGGGGAGGTAGAACACCAGGGGGAGGCTGGGGGAGGTAGAAATCAGAGGACGGGGCTCATTGCAATGCATGGAACGGAATCAAACACACAACGTCCCTGATTCCGGTCCTTGTATTACAACGAGCCTCTGACTTCTGCTCTACCTCCATCACCAGCCTCTCCTTCAGCCAATCGGGAGCCAGAGCCACCAGCCTCTCCTTCCTTCAGCCAATCGGGAGCCAGCCATGTCAGGGGTGAGTTTGGAGTGACCGTGTTCACACACCCTATTAAAGGAGTGGAGGTCTTTCATCTCTCTCTCCAGCAGGGAGGCTTAATGAAGCCCTGGCCCGCGCGGATCTTGTCCAAACAGCCTTTAGAAGCCTCTAGAAGCCTCTTCTCAGGCACCTTCTCAACACTCTTACGCCTTTGTTTGGACTGAGGGCTCTTTTGTGGTCGTTTCTTCATCCGTTTGTGGTTTTAAAGCCAGAGGATTGTGAGATTACAACATCTCCCTGAATCTGGGCAGTTGCCAAAGTAAAGGAACGGGGGAACGGGGGAACGGGGGAAGGTTCTCTCTCTCCAGAGAGCCAGCGGACCCAGTCTGGACCCTGCCAGGTTCTGACAGAACAGGACTAACTCCCACCAGACTGAGAGTGGCATACAGGCACCAGACCAAACACAGAGGGAACTGGGTTTCTGGGTTTCTGGGTTTCTAGGCTTCTGATCACATGGTCTTATCTTTCATGATTCATCTGAAGGATCACAAGTCACAAAGTCTTTGGTCTCTGACACAAGAGGAAGTTGCCACGTCTTGTAAATGAAAAGCTCACGTCATGCCGAGCCCCCGACAGTAATGAAACCATTCGGAAAACAACAACAAATATATTTAAAAGGTTGTTAACACAGTCTGGTAGCAAGACACAGGAGCACAAGACCTCACTGCACCTCACTGCACATCTCCACCAAGCACTAACAAAGGGTTAATAATAATAATAATAATAATAATAATAATGCTATATTAGCAGCATATTACTTTGACTTATGTGGGTGTTAGGCTGCTTTAGGCATTAGCTTTGAGTGGTTAGAATAAAGGCTAGGCTCGGCTCTGAGTGGTCAGGGTCAGGGTGAGGCATTTACTTTAAGTGGTTTAGATTAGAGTAAAGTGGAGTAAGATGTTCCTCATCCATAGTTGACCCTCCACCTCCTCCACCTCCTCCTCCTCCTCCTCCTCCCCCTCCTCCTCCTCCTCCACCTCCTCCTCCACCTCCTCCCCCTCCTCCTCCTCCTCCTTCTCTACCTCCTCCTCCTCCTCCCCCTCCTCCTCCTCCTCCACCTCCTCCTCCACCTCCTCCCCCTCCTCCTCCTCCTCCTTCTCTCCCTCCTCCTCCTCCCCCTCCTCCTCCTCCTCCACCTCCTCCTCCACCTCCTCCTCCACCTCCTCCCCCTCCTCCTCCACCACCTCCTCCTCCACCTCCTCCTCCTCCTCCTCCTCCTTCTCCTCCTCCTTCTCTCCCTCATCCTCCTCCTCCTCCACCACCTCCTCCTCCACCTCCTCCCCCTCCTCCTCCTTCTCTCCTTCATCCTCCTCCTCCCCCTCCTCCTCCTCCCCCTCCTCCCCCTCTTCCCCCTCCTCCCCTACTGCCAGAGGTTTGACAGAGAGACACTCTGAAGGTCCTGAGATCCAAGTTTCCCCCTCTCTCTCTGAGAGCCTGCGGCCCCTGTCGAACAAGGGACAAGGGGAGAGGGGAGAGGGCTGGGGGCAGGGGGGAGAGGGGAGAGGGCTGGGGGCAGGGGGGGGGAGAGGGGGAGAAGGGAGAGGGGGAGAGGGCTGGGGGCAGGGGGGAGAAGGGAGAGGGGGAGAGGGCTGGGGGCAGGGGGGAGAGGGGGGAGAGGGGGAGAGGGGGCGCCCGCTGGCAGAGAGTGCGCTCACTTTACAAACATGTTTATATAAAACAGCTGTGCAGGGGGACCGCGGCAGGACCGCAACACCGGCTGACTGCACTGCTGCTCAGAGCACGCTCGCTAAACAACCCACGCTCGCTAACAACCCACGCTCGCTAACAACCCAGGCTCGCTAACAACCCTGCTCCCTGTCTCAGCTGCTCCAGAGGAGGGAGAGGATCCTTGTTCAGCCAAACACCAACGCTCCTTTACCGCCTGGTTACAGACCGCCTGGTTACAGACCGCCTGGTTACAGACCGCCTGGTTACAGACCGCCTGTTTCTCTGGCCGGTGCGTCTGTTCCACACTGAACCTTTCTGTGTTTTACTTTATTTGCCTCGAAATACTGTAATGTATGTTGATCTAGACTCTAGAGAGTAAATTAAATTTAAGTTTTGATTGGGTTTTATATTTCCCTCAAACTGAAACAACTGAAACCACTGTGCAGCAGTCTGGTCTCACGGTGGAAGTGCTTCACCTGAACACACACACACACACACACACACACACACACTACTCACACTCACACCACACTCACACTCACACTCACACTCACAATCACACTCACACTCACACTCACACTCACACTCACACTCACACTCACACACACACTCACACTCACACTCACACTCACACTCACACTCACACTCACACTCACACTCACACTCACACTCACACTCACACTCACACTCCACACTCACACTCACACTCACCACTCACTCACACTCACACACAGACACACCACACACACACCACACACACACACACACACAAGCTTTCCCATCTCCCGCTCAGCATTCTGACACGCTCGCTAACAGCCCGCCCACAGCACACCTGCCCCCCCCAGCCAGACACACACTAACCCCAAACCAACAACCCACACCGGTTCAGTTCAGCTCTTAACCCCAAACAAGCCTAGTGCCTACAAACATTTTCTCTTCCTCACGATACTCCAAACCCCCCCACAGCCAACACAGCCGGTTCCCAGAGCCTCCCCCCCTCCTCCCACCCAGGTAAAAAACCCTCCCCCCTCCCACCCAGGTACAAATAGACCCCCCCCACCCCCCCCAGGCGGTACTCACCCCAGCAGAGAGGCAGCAGTAGCAGGGCTGCGGTGAGGCAGGCAGACAGGACGTGGTGGAGGGGACGCCGGTGCATGTTGGCCCAGAGAGAGAGAGAGAGAGCAGGGTGCATGTAGGGAGGTGCTCTGACTCTCAACTGAGCTCTGAATGAATGTGCTGTGAGAGTGTGTGAGAGAGAGAGGGAGAGGGGAGGGGAGGGGAGGGGAGGGAGGGAAGAGGGAAGAGGGGGAGGAGGGAAGAGGGGGGCTGTAGGAGGGAGGAGGGGAAAGAGCTTCTTCTTCTTTGCCTCAATGTTTCAAGGGGTGTGAACCAGGCTGGGGAGGTAGAACACCAGGGGAGGCTGGGGGAGGTAGAACACCAGGGGAGGCTGGGGGAGGTAGAACACCAGGGGAGGCTGGGGGAGGTAGAACACCAGGGGAGGCTGGGGGAGGTAGAACACCAGGGGAGGCTGGGGGAGGTAGAACACCAGGGGAGGCTGGGGGAGGTAGAACACCAGGGGAGGCTGGTGGAGGCTGGGGGAGGTAGAACACCAGGGGAGGCTGGTGGAGGCTGGGGGAGGTAGAACACCAGGGGAGGCTGGGGGAGGTAGAACACCAGGGGAGGCTGGGGGAGGTAGAACACCAGGGGAGGCTGGGGGAGGTAGAACACCAGGGGAGGCTGGGGGAGGTAGAACACCAGGGGAGGCTGGGGGAGGTAGAACACCAGGGGAGGCTGGGGGAGGTAGAACACCAGGGGAGGCTGGGGGAGGTAGAACACCAGGGGAGGCTGGTGTAGGTAGAACACCAGGGGAGGTAGAACACCAGGGGAGGCTGGGGGAGGTAGAACACCAGGGGAGGCTGGGGGAGGTAGAACACCAGGGGAGGCTGGGGGGAGGTAGAACACCAGGGGAGGCAGAACACCAGGGGAGGGAATGAGGGATGGTACCAAAGACGCAAACACACGTGTTCCGTTCCATGCATTACAACAAGCCTGTCCTCCGATTTCTACCTCCGCCAGCCTCCCGTTGTGTAAACCAAACATGCCCCAAAAAGTTGCGCATGAGCCAAAAGGGAGTGTGGTTTGGATTAGGTTAGATCATCTGATCCCTGCGCCACTGTTGCCTTTTAACACTGACAGGGCTAGGGCAGGGATTACAGGAGATTAATCTGCCACGGAGGCATCGGACCCCAGTGTTTGGGGTCGTGGGATCATGTTTGGATGACCGGGGTGTGTGTGTGTGTGTGTGTGTGTGTGTGTGTGTGTGTGTGTTGTGGAGGGCGCGGGTTTCAGGAACAGACTCTCGGCATTTCACAACGACCGCGTTTCACAACGAATGGAGATGTTACGAGATAGTGAACGATACTGTCTTTAACTCTAATTAGTTAATGTGATGACAGTGATTAAACAGATACGTTTAAAAAAAAAAGATCTAGCACATAGAAGTTCAAAGTTCTTTATTGCCACATAGATTGTCACCACAGCCTCTCTGAATGCTTATTGTTACCATCACTTTACTACTACTACTACTACTACTACTACTGCTACTACTACTACCACTACTACTACTACTGCTACTACTACTACTACTACTACTACTACTACTATACTACTACTACTACTACTGCTGCTGCTACTACTACTACTACTACTACTATACTACTACTATACTATTACTACTACTGCTACTACTACTACTATACTACTACTATACTACTACTACTACTACTATACTACTACTATACTACTGCTGCTGCTACTACTACTACTACTACTACTACTACTACTACTACTACTATACTACTACTATACTACTACTACTACTACTACTACTACTACTACTACTACTACTACTACTACTACTACTACTATACTACTACTACTACTGCTGCTACTACTACTATACTACTACTACTACTACTACTACTACTACTACTACTACTACTACTACTACTACTACTACCACCACTACTACTACTACTACTACTACTACTACTACTACTACTACTACTACTACTACTACTAATACTACTACTACTACTACTACTGCTACTACTACTACGACTACTACTAATTCATTATATGTATATAGTGCTTTTCCGGGGCTCAAAGACACTGACAATATGGCTAAAACAGAAGAGACAAAAACAACAAGCAACAGATAACATGAACACAGAGTTAACGAAAACTGTAGTATGACTTATTAACTCTACTTATTATCATTGTGATTCTGTGTCTGAATGCTGCATTTCCACTGTTGAAGAACCAAAGCCAGAGAGTGTTCCTCTCTCTCTGTGTGTCCGCCTACATTGAGACATGACAGGAGAGGCAGTAGTAGTGAATGCTCATTGTTGTTTGGACAGCTTTCCTCACCGTGAGACGGCTGTTTCAGGCTGCCTCTCCTATTGTATCTGCTGCAGAGGAAACGCTCTTTCTGCCAAACGCCAGATGTTTTAGGCTTTTACATAAGATAGGTGGGGGTTAGCCGCCCCCCCCCCATCCTCTCCAGGCAGTGGGGGGTCACAGAGTAACGTATATTAAAGTGTTGCCCCATGAGGAGGGGAAGGGAGGGAAGGGGGGGCGGGGGTGGTATGCGTAGTGTGTAAATCCTGCCCCCTCCACCCCCTCCGCCCCCCCACCCCCTGACTCTCCTGCTGACTGTCTTGGCTGCGGTCCCCAGGCAGGGAGAGTTGGCCTGTCTTGGCTGCGTCCCCAGGCAGGGAGAGTTGGCCTGGGTTCCACGTCGCTGTGTGAGAAAGCTGTGGGAGCCTGGAGGTGCCTGGCTGCACTGGTGACACTGCGGTGGTGGTGATGGCTGCGGTGGTGCAGCATGACAGCGTCATGTCAGAGAGCAGATCTGGTTTCTCATAGCTTGTTCCTTGCAGCCTGATCCTTGCAGTCTGTTCCTTGCAGCCTGTTCCGTGCAGGGTAGAATCCTCCGTCACTCCTAAGACTCAGGGTCTGACGGCACATGATGACAGCCTCCAGCCTCCAACCTCATGATGAAACCGAGGACCCTACCAGAGACCTGGGATGTGAACCCACACCCTACCAGAGACCTGGGATGTGAACCCACACCCTTCTCCTCCTCTTTAGGGCCGTCTGCTAAGCGTCTGCTAAATGGTTAAAAAGTCAAATTAAAGGAAGGGGGCATCAGAGACGCCTGCCCTCTCAGTTAACGAGGGCCTGGAGGTGGGCACGTCACAGGGGGGGCAAGTGGAGGGCAGGGGGGGCAGGGAAGCGCAGGGGGGGCACAGAGTCATTGTCATGCACAGAACTGACTGAGGGACGCAAAATCAAACACTGATTCCACAGTTCCGTCCCACGCATCACAATGAGCCCTCCGTCCTCCGATCTCTACCTCCTCCAGCCTCTCCCCCCTCCCCCCTCGCCCCGCCCTGACAGACAGACACGGGCCGAGCCTGAAGGAGGAGAAGGAGGGTACAGAGAAGAACAGCTCCAGTCAGGAGGAGAGAGACTGACAGGGCGATCCATCAGGCCTGGGGGAGGGGCCAGGGGGAGGCCGGGGGGGCCCAGCTGTGAGGCCGTGTCCAGTCAACCAGATAAACTGTTCAAATGAGGCATGGAGGCAGTGGGTTGGGCCTGGAGGTCTGGTGGTCTGGTAAAATGGTAAATGGACTGACTTATATAGCGCCTTATTCCAACGGCCTCTCATTCACCCATTCACACACACATTCACACACTAATGGCGGCAAGCTGCCATGCAAGGCGTCGGCCCCGCTCACTGGGAGCAAGTTGGGGTTCAGTGTCTTGCCCAAGGACACTTCGACATGTGGCCAGCCGGGGCTCGAACCGCCGATCTGCCTACATTGTGATCATTAGACGCCGGCTCTACCTCCTGCACCACAGCCTCTACCTCCTGAGACACAGCCTCTACCTCCTGAGACACAGCCTCTACCTCCTGAGACACAGCCTCTACCTCCTGAGACACACCCTCTACCTCCTGAGACACAGCCTCTACCTCCTGAACCACAGCCTCTACCTCCTGAGACACAGCCTCTACCTCCTGAGACACAGCCTCTACCTCCTGAGACACAGCCTCTACCTCCTGAGACACAGCCTCTACCTCCTGAGACACAGCCTCTACCTCCTGAGACACAGCCTCTACCTCCTGAGACACAGCCTCTACCTCCTGCACCACAGCCGTCTGGTGGTCTGGTGGGCTGGTGGTCTAGCGGTCTGGTGGGCTGGTGGTCTGGTCGTGGTGGGTTTAGGTCTGGTGGTGTTGTCATCACAGTTCTGCCAAGGTAGCCCACGTCTCATTAACAACATATGGCTGCTTACCACAACCCACTCTGAGAGTCATTAGCCACATTAGCAACACAAACAGCCAACAAAACAACCGTGACTCCCCTCCTCCACGCTGTGTACCCTGAGAGAGCTGGTCCTCAAACCTCCGGTCCTCAAACACACACAGCTGCTGCCGAGATCAAACGGCCCCAACCGACAACATGAATTTTGACTCTCTTACACTCGTGTAGCGTGACGTAACAATAAAAACTTGAAACGTGAAACTTGTTATTATCAGTTAACTTTCCCCTGGAGGCTGAGCCAGCTTTTCCCTGCCTGACGACTCCCTGGAGGCCGAGTCAGCGTCAGTCAGTGCTCTCTCCCACGTAAACGCTCTCTGTGTGGGTGCAGGACGAGAGGACCTGCAGGATGTGTCCGTGGGAGCCTCCAGAAGATCAGTCTCTGAGCTCCAGGGGGTTGGGGGGGGCCGGGGGTGGGTTGGGGGGGGTTGTGGGAGGCCCCAGGGGGGGGCGGTGATGGATCTGTTGTGCCTGCCGGCGGCCCACAGCAGCGGGAGAAGACATTTGTGAATGTTTACCGTCGGACATTTGCATGGAATCTGGGCTGCGTTCCAGAACCTTCCATACGTGCTGTTTGGTTTCTTAATCGTCTCCTCAGACCGGGCGGACGGTAGATCCATCCAGCCTGAGGCCGTGTGACGCTGGGACCTGATTCAGTTTGCCTTTGTGGAGAAATTGATAGAAATCTAAGGCAAATTTGGCCGGTTTTGACTTAATATTTCCAATAGGCGCAATGAGAAATAATACAATGGGAGTTTTGAATACTGCTTCTAGCGTTTTCCATGAGATAATAATAATAATAATAATAATAATAATAATAATAAAGTGGAGTAAGATGTTCCTCATCCATAGTTGACCCTCCACCTCCTCCACCTCCTCTTCCTCCTCCTCCTCCTCCTCCTCCTCCACAATAATAATAATAATAATAATAATAATAATTACTTTATTTGTATAGCGCTTTTCCTGCAAACGTTGCAGCTCAAAGTGCTTTAATCATTATATAATCTTAATTTAATTATTTTGTCATTTTAAGGCAATATTAAAAGGATGGGTTTTTATAATCTTAATTTAATTATTTAGTCATTTAAAGGCAATATTTAAAAGATGGGTTTTTAGTCTTGACTTGAACATATTTGCTGAGGTTGCATCCCTAATGTAAATTGGCAGAGATGAAATGCATTTTTAAGACTGTTTACAAAAATGTTATCGAATAATTAACGTTTTTTTCAAAACCATAGTGAAGATCAAGTTACAATCAAAATCATTCCGTACAGCATTACCTGCTGAATCAAATTACGGCCCAATATGAGGCTGGTGGAGGTAGAACACCAGCCTCCCTCCACCAGCCTCCCCTGGTGTTCTACCTCCCCCCAGCCTCCCCTGGTGTTCTACCTCCCCCAGCCTCCCCTGGTGTTCTACCTCCCCAGCTCCCCTGGTGTTCTACCTCCCCAGCCTCCCCTGGTGTTCTACCTCCCCTAGCCTCTCCCTGGTGTTCTACCTCCCCCAGCCTCCCCTGGTGTTCTACCTCCCCAGCCTCCCCTGGTGTTCTACCTCCCCCAGCCTCCCTGGTGTTCTACCTCCACCACCAGCCCCCCCTGGTGTTCTACCTCCCCCAGCCTCCCCTGGTGTTCTACCTCACCCCAGCCTCCCTGGTGCTCTACCTCCCCCCAGCCTCCCTGGTGTTCTACCTCCCGCCAGCCTCCCCTGGTGTTCTACCTCCCTCCCCCAGCCTCCCCTGGTGTTCTACCTCCCCCAGCCTCCCCTGGTGTTCTACCTCCCCAGCCTCCACTGGTGTTCTACCTCCCCCAGCCTCCCCTGGTGTTCTACCTCCCCCCAGCCTCCCCTGGTGTTCTACCTCCCCCAGCCTCCCCTGGTGTTCTACCTCCCCCAGCCTCCCCTGGTGTTCTACCTCCCCCCCAGCCTCCCCTGGTGTTCTACCTGCCCCAGCTCTCCCCTGGTGTTCTACCTCCACCAGCCTCCCTGGTGTTCTAACTCCCCCAGCCTCCCCTGGTGTTCTACCTCCCCCAGCCTCCCCTGGTGTTCTACCTCCCCAGCCTCCCCTGGTGTTCTACCTCCCCCAGTCTCCCCTGGTGTTCTACCTCCCCCAGCCTCCCCTGGTGTTCTACCTCCCCCAGTCTCCCCTGGTGTTCTACCTCCCCCAGCCTCCCCTGGTGTTCTACCTCCCCCAGCCTCCCCATGTGTTCTACCTCCCCCAGCCTCCCCTGGTGTTCTACCTCCCCCAGCCTCCCCTGGTGTTCTACCTCCCCAAGCCTCCCCTGGCGTTCTACCTCCACCAGCCTCCCCTGGTGTTCTACCTCCCCCAGCCTCCCCTGGTGTTCTCCCTCCACCAGCCTCCCCTGGTGTTCTACCTCCCCCAGCCTCCCCTGGTGTTCTACCTCCCCCAGCCTCCCCTGGTGTTCTACCTCCCCCAGCCTCTCTTGTATGACGGGGACATTAGATGTTATTGACGGCCTCTCGGGGACCTGTAGCGGGGTGTATATACTGCTGTCTGCCATGTGCAGCGATCATTAAGAAGACTTATAGCTCGGCTAATCACACAGGGACAACCTGCCTTGTTATTACGTCTAAATTTACACATTTACCGACCCAACGGAAATGTCCGATATCACTTCACCAGATGTCTATCTCAACAGAAGTGTGATATTAGTTCAACAGATGTCTAATCCGAACCAAAGTCAGTTGTATGACTGCTGCAACTTTTTTAAAGTCCTGAGTTTGACACATGTTGATGAAGACGTCATCTTCATCATCATCTTCATCATCATCATCGCTACTTAACAGCAGGGTGGCTCAAAACGGGCCTATTGTGATTCCAATGGCCGCTAGTACT
>NC_137690.1:75632888-75635388 GCF_963989245.1 Nansenia antarctica
CAGAGGGAGAGGGAGGGGGGGGAGAGAGAGAGGGAGAGACAGAGAGGGAGAGAGAGAGAGAGAGGGGGGGGAGGGGGAGACAGAGAGAGAGAGGGAGGAGAGAGAGAGAGTGAGGGAGAGAGGGGGGGAGAGACAGAGAGGGAGAGAGAGAGAGGGGGGGGGGAGACAGAGAGAGAGAGGGAGAGGAGAGGAGAGGGAAAGACAGAGAGGGAAAGACAGAGACAGTGAGAGACGAGAGGGAGAGGGGGGAGGGGAGACAGAGAGAGAGAGGGGAGAGAGGGAGGGAGAGAGGGGGGGAGAGACAGAGAGGGAGAGAGAGAGAGGGGGGGGGGAGACAGAGAGAGAGAGGGAGAGAGAGAGAGGGAAAGACAGAGAGGGAAGACAGAGACAGTGAGAGAGAGAGGGAGAGGGGGGAGGGGGAGACAGAGAGAGAGAGGGAGAGAGAGAGACAGAGACAGAGACAGTGAGAGAGAGAGGGAGAGAGGAGGGGGGAGGGGGAAGACAGGGGGTGGGTAGAGAAAAATAAGGACAGTTGAGTAGAGATAGATAGAGCACTAGGAGGAGAGAAGAGAAGAGAGGAGAAAGGTCAAAGGTCAAGTCCCGCCGGTCCAGAGACGGGGGACGTTGATGATGCTAAGCTAACCTCGTCTAACACGCGGTTCTTGGCTTTGACGATGGCGAGGCTCAGGGCGTTCACCCACGACTCCTTCTCCTCTGGGCTGACCGCCAGGAACACCAGGTTAGGAACCTGAGAGAGGAGGGAGAGAGGACATGAGAGAGAGGAGGAGGGAGGAGGAGGGAGGGGAGGGAGAGAGGACATGTGAGAGAGGAGGGAGAGAGGACATGTGAGAGAGAGGAGGAGGGAGGAGGAGGGAGGAGGAGGGAGGGGAGAGGAGGAGAGAGAGAGGACATGAGAGAGAGGAGGAGGGAGGGGAGGGAGGGGAGAGGAGGAGGGAGGAGGGAGAGAGGACATGTGAGAGAGGAGGGAGAGAGGACATGTGAGAGAGAGGAGGAAGGAGGAGGAGGGAGGAGGAGGGAGAGAGGACATGTGAGAAAGGAAGAGGGAGGAGGAGGGAGGGGAGGGAGAGAGGAGAGGAGGAGGGAGGAGGGAGAGAGGACATGTGAGAGAGGAGGGAGAGAGGACATGTGAGAGAGAGGAGGAGGGAGGAGGAGGGAGGAGGAGGGAGGAGGAGGGAGGGGAGAGGAGGAGAGAGAGAGGACATGAGAGAGAGGAGGAGGGAGGAGGAGGGAGAGAGGACATGTGAGAGAGGAGAGGAAGGAGAGGGGGAGAGAGAGAGAGAAAGAGAGAGGAGGGAGAGAGAACATGTGTGAGAGAGGAGGAGGGAGAGAGGAGGAGGAGGGAGAGGAGGGAGAGAGGAGGAGAGAGGACATGTGAGAGAGGAGGGAGGAGGAGGGAGGGGAGAGGAGGGAGAGGAGGGAGAGAGGAGAGGGCATGAGAGAGAGGAGGAGGGAGGAGGAGGGAGAGGAGGAGAGAGAGGAGAGAGAGGACATGAGAGAGAGGAGGAGGGAGGAGGGAGGGGAGAGGAGGGAGAGGAGGAGGGAGAGGAGAGAAGAGGGAGGAGGGAGAGAGGAGAGAGAGAACATGTGAGAGAGGAGGAGGGAGGAGAGAGAGAGAACATGTGTGAGAGAGGAGGAGAGAGGAGGAGGGAGAGGTGGGAGGGGAGGAGGGAGAGAGGAGGAGAGAGGAGGGAGAGAGGAGGAGAGAGAGAGAGAGGAGGTGGGAGGGGAGAGGAGGAGAGAGGAGGGAGAGGTGTGGAGAGAAGGAGAGAGGAGGGAGGAGGAGAGAGGGAGAGAGGAGGTGGGAGGGGAGAGGAGGAAAGAGGAGGGAGAGGTGGAGAGAGAAGGAGAGAGGAGGGAGGAGGAGAGGGAGAGAGGAGGAGAGAGAGGAAGAGAGGAGGGAGAGGTGTGGAGAGAGAGAGAGGTGGAGAGAGAGGGAGAGGAGGAGGAGAGAGGAGAGAGGAGGGAAAGAGAGGACTTAATGGGGGGTTATATAGAATATATGCAAATTCCCCGGACAGGCAGTGATGGGGGAGGCTGAGCAACGTTCTTCCAACAAGGAAAATCTGTATTTATTATTTATTAATAGTGAAAAAGTGGACCAGCTATTATATGAATAATCATACAGCTACGTACATACTGTACTCACTAGCTCTGCTGTGCTTTAGATGAGACAGAGCATACCCCAGGGGAGGCTGGATGTGACGTACTGAGGAACGGTATCAAACACGTGATGTGAATTACAATGAGCTGCTTTCTGATTTCCACCTCCACCAGCCTCCCCTGGCCTCCACCAGCCTCCCCTGCCCTCCCCCAGCCTCCCTTGGCCTCCACCAGCCTCCCCTGGCCTCCACCAGCCTCCCCCGACCTCCACCAGCCTCCCCTGCCCTCCCCCAGCCTCCCTTGGCCTCCACCAGCCTCCCACTGCCTCCCCTGCCCTCCACCAGCCTCCCCTGGCCTCCACCAGCCTCCCCCGACCTCC
>NC_137690.1:75640388-75642888 GCF_963989245.1 Nansenia antarctica
GTATCAACCCCCAGGGGTCAGGCTGATATAAGCCCGGCTGGAACTAAAGAGGACGGATTAGAAGCATCTTTAAAACAGGTTTACAGCCGGGGGTGGAGGGGGGGAGGGAGGGAGGGGGGACGGAGGGGGTGGGTGGAGGGGACGGAGGGGGGGTGGAGAGGCTGGTTGTTCTGTGGGATTTCCTGGAATAACTAGCAACACAACTACACAACACAAGTACACAACACAACCACACAACACAAGTACACAACACAAGTACACTAGCTAGCTCCTGTCCTAACTCCCTGTCCTAGCCCCCCCCCTCCCCCCCCCCACCCAGTGTCATCGTGACCCCTCACGCGCCCTCTGAGCCCAGACCCCCTCTCCCCCCTCCCTCCCTCCAGCTGACAGCCACATGGTTAGAGAGTACTCTTCTGTACTGTACATAACTACATATAGTTCAACCCCTCCATTATTGATACAGATATACAGGACAGAGGCGATGAAGAAGCACTTTACACACAACGCACGAGGACAGGCTCGTCATAATGCGTGGGATGGAATGGTCTGTGTGTGGTGTGTGTGTGTGTGTGTGTGTGTGTGTGTGTGTGGGATGGAATGGTCTGTGTGTGGTGTGTGTGTGTGTGTGTGTGTGTGTGGTGTGTGTGTGGTGTGTGTGTGTGTGTGTGTGTGTGTGTGTGTGTGTGTGTGGGATGGAATGGTCTGGGATGAGGAGGGATGGGCTCCATGCGTGACAACGAGGAACCCTAACCCTGACCCTCAGCCAATAGGAACGCTAACCCTCAGCCGATAGGAGACAGGCTAGTATGATGAACAGAGGGCGATACAGGGGTGATGTCATACAGGGTGATGTCATCAAGGGGTGATGTCATAGGAGGGAACGGAACACACCCTCCTTGCTCCTGACATCACCCCTCTATGACATCACCCCTCTATGACATCACCCCTCTATGACATGGGCTGCTATGCAGCAGCTCTATAACACACGTGTGTTTCTGTAGCCTCACGTCTAGTCTGGCTCGGAGAGAGCTCCGGATGACCCACATTTTACACACACTTCAAAGGCACACACACACACACACACACGCACACACGCACACACACGCACACACACACACACACACACACACACACACACACACTTCAAAGGCAGCGCCAGCGTGGTCTAACCCTCCCACATCTCGTCTGAGGTGATGAAACCTCCGCTGATATCCTGAAACACCCAACTACCACGGGTACATGAGGACACGCTTAAAGGCTGGGGGAGGGAGAAATCGGAGGACGGGCACATTGTAACGCATGGAATGGAATGAGGAATGCCTCCCCTGGTGTTCTACCTCCCCCAGCCTCCCCTGGTGTTCTACCTCCCCCAGCCTCCCCCTGGTGTTCTACCTCCCCCAGCCTCCCCTGGTGTTCTACCTCCCCCAGCCTCCCCTGGTGTTCTACCTCCCCCAGCCTCCCCCTGGTGTTCTACCTCCCCCAGCCTCCCCTGGTGTTCTACCTCCCCCAGCCTCCCCTGGTGTTCTACCTCCCCCAGCCTCCCCCTGGTGTTCTACCTCCACCAGCCTCCCCCTGGTGTTCTACCTCCCCCAGCCTCCCCCTGGTGTTCTACCTCCCCCAGCCTCCCCTGGTGTTCTACCTACCCTCCCCCAGCCTCCCCTGGTGTTCTACCTCCACCAGCCTCCCCTGGTGTTCTACCTCCCCCAGCCTCCCTGGTGTTCTACCTCCCCCAGCCTCCCCCTGGTGTTCTACCTCCCCCAGCCTCCCCTGGTGTTCTACCTCCCCCAGCCTCCCCTGGTGTTCTACCTCCCCCAGCCTCCCCTGGTGTTCTACCTCCCCCAGCCTCCCCTGGTGTTCTACCTCCCCCAGCCTCCCCTGGTGTTCTACCTCCCCCAGCCTCCCCTGGTGTTCTACCTCCCCCGCCTCCCCTGGTGTTCTACCTCCCCCAGCCTCCCCTGGTGTTCTACCTCCCCCAGCCTCCCCTGGTGTTCTACCTCCCCAGCCTCCCCTGGTGTTCTACCTCCCCCAGCCTCCCCTGGTGTTCTACCTCCCCCAGCCTCCCCCTGGTGTTCTACCTCCCCCAGCCTCCCCCTGGTGTTCTACCTCCCCCAGCCTCCCCTGGTGTTCTACCTCCCCCAGCCTCCCCTGGTGTTCTACCTACCTCCCCCAGCCTCCCCTGGTGTTCTACCTCCCCCAGCCTCCCCTGGTGTTCTACCTCCCCCAGCCTCCCCTGGTGTTCTACCTCCCCCAGCCTCCCCTGGTGTTCTACCTCCCCCAGCCTCCCCTGGTGTTCTACCTCCCCCAGCCTCCCCTGGTGTTCTACCTCCCCCCGCCTCCCCTGGTGTTCTACCTCCCCCAGCCTCCCCTGGTGTTCTACCTCCACCAGCCTCCCCTGGTGTTCTACCTCCCCCAGCCTCCCTGGTGTTCTACCTCCCCCAGCCTCCCCTGGTGTTCTACCTCCCCCAGCCTCCCCTGGTGTTCTACCTCCCCCAGCCTCCCC
>NC_137690.1:75647888-75657888 GCF_963989245.1 Nansenia antarctica
CTTATACAGACTGACTTATATAGACTGACTTATATAGACTGACTTATACAGACTGACTTATATAGACTGACTTATATAGACTGACTTATATAGACTGACTTATATAGACTCACTTATACAGACTGACTTATATAGACTGACTTATATAGATGACTTATATAGACTGACTTATATAGACTGACTTATATAGACTGACTTATACAGACTGACTTATATAGACTGACTTATACAGACTGACTTATATAGACTGACTTATACAGACTGACTTATATAGACTGACTTATACAGACTGACTTATATAGACTGACTTATATAGACTGACTTATACAGACTGACTTATATAGACTGACTTATACAGACTGACTTATATAGACTGACTTATATAGACTGACTTATACAGACTGACTTATACAGACTGACTTATATAGACTGACTTATACAGACTGACTTATATAGACTGACTTATATAGACTGACTTATATAGACTGACTTATACAGACTGACTTATATAGACTGACTTATATAGACTGACTTATATAGACTGACTTATACAGACTGACTTATATAGACTGACTTATATAGACTGACTTATATAGACTGACTTATACAGACTGACTTATACAGACTGACTTATATAGACTGACTTATACAGACTGACTTATATAGACTGACTTATATAGACTGACTTATATAGACTGACTTATACAGACTGACTTATATAGACTGACTTATATAGACTGACTTATATAGACTGACTTATACAGACTGACTTATATAGACTGACTTATATAGACTGACTTATATAGACTGACTTATACAGACTGACTTATATAGACTGACTTATATAGACTGACTTATACATACTGACTTATATAGACTGACTTATATAGACTGACTTATACAGACTGACTTATATAGACTGACTTATACAGACTGACTTATATAGACTGACTTATAGAGACTGTCTTATATAGACTGACTTATATAGACTGACTTATATAGATGACTTATATAGACTAACTTATAGAGACTGACTTATAGAGACTGATTTATATAGACTGACTTATATAGACTGACTTATATAGACTGACTTATATAGACTGACTTATAGAGACTGACTTATATAGACTGACTTATAGAGACTGACTTATATAGACTGACTTATATAGACTGACTTATATAGACTGACTTATATAGACTGACTTATATAGATGACTTATATAGACTGACTTATATAGACTGACTTATAGAGACTGACTTATATAGACTGACTTATATAGACTGACTTATATAGACTGACTTATATAGATGACTTATATAGACTGACTTATATAGACTGACTTATATAGATGACTTATATAGACTGACTTATATAGATGACTTATATAGACTGACTTATAGAGACTGACTTATATAGACTGACTTATATAGACTGACTTATATAGACTGACTTATAGAGACTGACTTATATAGACTGACTTATATAGACTGACTTATATAGACTGACTTATATAGATGACTTATATAGACTGACTTATATAGACTGACTTATATAGACTGACTTATAGAGACTGACTTATATAGACTGACTTATATAGACTGACTTATATAGACTGACTTATACAGACTGACTTATATAGACTGACTTATATAGACTGACTTATATAGATGACTTATATAGACTGACTTATATAGACTGACTTATATAGACTGACTTATATAGACTGACTTATATAGACTGACTTATATAGACTGACTTATATAGACTGACTTATATAGACTGACTTATACAGACTGACTTATACAGACTGACTTATATAGACTGACTTATATAGACTGACTTATATAGACTGACTTATACAGACTGACTTATACAGACTGACTTATATAGACTGACTTATATAGACTGACTTATATAGACTGACTTATACAGACTGACTTATACAGACTGACTTATACAGACTGACTTATATAGACTGACTTATATAGACTGACTTATACAGACTGACTTATATAGACTGACTTATACAGACTGACTTATATAGACTGACTTATATAGACTGACGTATACAGACTGACTTATATAGACTGACTTATACAGACTGACTTATATAGACTGACTTATATAGACTGACTTATATAGACTGACTTATACAGACTGACTTATATAGACTGACTTATACAGACTGACTTATATAGACTGACTTATATAGACTGACTTATACAGACTGACTTATATAGACTGACTTATATAGACTGGTTTATATAGATGACTTATACAGACTGACTTATATAGACTGACTTATATAGACTGACTTATACAGACTGACTTATATAGACTGACTTATATAGACTGACTTATACAGACTGACTTATACATACTGACTTATATAGACTGACTTATACAGACTGACTTATATAGACTGACTTATATAGACTGACTTATACAGACTGACTTATATAGACTGACTTATATAGACTGACTTATATAGACTGACTTATATAGACTCACTTATACAGACTGACTTATATAGACTGACTTATATAGATGACTTATATAGACTGACTTATATAGACTGACTTATATAGACTGACTTATACAGACTGACTTATATAGACTGACTTATACAGACTGACTTATATAGACTGACTTATACAGACTGACTTATATAGACTGACTTATACAGACTGACTTATATAGACTGACTTATATAGACTGACTTATACAGACTGACTTATATAGACTGACTTATACAGACTGACTTATATAGACTGACTTATATAGACTGACTTATACAGACTGACTTATACAGACTGACTTATATAGACTGACTTATACAGACTGACTTATATAGACTGACTTATATAGACTGACTTATATAGACTGACTTATACAGACTGACTTATATAGACTGACTTATATAGACTGACTTATATAGACTGACTTATACAGACTGACTTATATAGACTGACTTATATAGACTGACTTATATAGACTGACTTATACAGACTGACTTATACAGACTGACTTATATAGACTGACTTATACAGACTGACTTATATAGACTGACTTATATAGACTGACTTATATAGACTGACTTATACAGACTGACTTATATAGACTGACTTATATAGACTGACTTATATAGACTGACTTATACAGACTGACTTATATAGACTGACTTATATAGACTGACTTATATAGACTGACTTATACAGACTGACTTATATAGACTGACTTATATAGACTGACTTATACATACTGACTTATATAGACTGACTTATATAGACTGACTTATACAGACTGACTTATATAGACTGACTTATACAGACTGACTTATATAGACTGACTTATAGAGACTGTCTTATATAGACTGACTTATATAGACTGACTTATATAGATGACTTATATAGACTAACTTATAGAGACTGACTTATAGAGATGACTTATATAGACTGACTTATATAGACTGTCTTATATAGACTGACTTATATAGATGACTTATAGAGACTGTCTTATATAGACTGACTTATATAGACTGACTTATATAGATGACTTATAGAGACTGACTTATAGAGACTGACTTATAGAGACTGACTTATATAGACTGTCTTATATAGACTGACTTATATAGACTGACTTATATAGATGACTTATATAGACTAACTTATAGAGACTGACTTATAGAGATGATTTATATAGACTGACTTATATAGACTGTCTTATATAGACTGACTTATATAGATGACTTATATAGATGACTTATAGAGACTGTCTTATATAGACTGACTTATATAGACTGACTTATACAGACTGACTTATATAGATGACTTATATAGATGACTTATATAGACTGACTTATATAGATGACTTATAGAGACTGTATATATAGATGACTTATATAGATGACTTATATAGACTGACTTATATAGACTGACTTATATAGACTGACTTATACAGACTGACTTATATAGATGACTTATATAGTGTTGTGCCTCCTAATCTGACACGCCCCCGTGAGCCTCGTTCTGGCGCCCCCTCCCGGCCGGATTGAGTGGGCTGGATCTCTGGCTCTGTTTGCAGCAGGTGTGGGCTATTACCTTTCAGCCCAGCTGTCCCAATCACCACCTGGACAGCCGCCTACTTAACCCTGCTACAGACGGAGATCCAACGCTTGAACATAACTATCTGTATGGCTCGACCCCTGGACCCCCTCTGACTACTCTCTTCTGGATTTCCCTCCCTGGCTCGACCCCTGGACTCCCCTCTGGACTACTCTCTCCTGGATCACTCTCCCTGGCCCGACCCCTGGACATTCCCCTTGACTACCCCCTCTGGATCTCGGACTTTGCTCACTAGGGTAGTATCGCAGCACATAATACAACACCCCTGACCTCATACACGCACACACACATAGTATAATTACACACCCCATAACTATCGCCTGCATCACACCTTATGTTTGTTTTTCCACTAGTTAGTGTAGGGCCTATTTCTTTGTGTATATCATCCTTAATAAATCATTGTATATTCTCCTGGCCTCTGTCTCTGTTTCTCTGGGGTTCCACCACATTTGGCTTTTCCAGTTTTAAGGTGTGCATAACATATAGATGACTTATATAGACTGACTTATACAGACTGACTTATATAGACTGACTTATACAGACTGACTTATATAGACTGACTTATATAGACTGACTTATATAGACTGACTTATAGAGACTGACTTATATAGACTGTCTTATATAGACTGTCTTATATAGATGACTTATATAGATGACTTATATAGACTGACTTATAGAGACTGACTTATAGAGACTGACTTATATAGACTGACTTATATAGACTGACTTATATAGACTGACTTATATAGACTGACTTATATAGACTGACTTATACAGATGACTTATATAGACTGACTTATATAGATGACTTATATAGACTGACTTATATAGATGACTTATAGAGACTGACTTATATAGACTGACTTATATAGACTGACTTATAGAGACTGACTTATATAGACTGACTTATATAGACTGACTTATACAGACTGACTTATATAGACTGACTTATATAGACTGACTTATATAGACTGACTTATATAGACTGACTTATATAGACTGACTTATACAGATGACTTATATAGACTGACTTATACAGATGACTTATATAGACTGACTTATATAGACTGACTTATATAGATGACTTATATAGACTGACTTATATAGACTGACTTATATAGACTGACTTATAGAGACTGACTTATATAGACTGACTTATATAGACTGACTTATGTAGACTGACTTATATAGACTGACTTATAGAGACTGACTTATATAGACTGACTTATATAGACTGACTTATATAGACTGACCTATATAGACTGACTTATAGAGACTGACTTATATAGACTGACTTATATAGACTGACTTATAGAGACTGACTTATATAGACTGACTTATATAGACTGACTTATATAGACTGACTTATATAGACTGACTTATATAGACTGACTTATACAGACTGACTTATATAGACTGACTTATATAGACTGACTTATATAGACTGACTTATAGAGACTGACTTATATAGACTGACTTATATAGACTGACTTATATAGACTGACTTATAGAGACTGACTTATAGAGACTGACTTATATAGACTGACTTATACAGACTGACTTATATAGACTGACTTATATAGACTGACTTATAGAGACTGACTTATATAGACTGACTTATACAGACTGACTTATATAGACTGACTTATATAGATGACTTATATAGACTGACTTATAGAGACTGACTTATATATCTCCTTATTCCACAGCGCTTTACAACGGCCTCTCATTCACATGCCTGTGAACAGGTCACACTTGAAAATGAGCCCTTGGGGCTCAATGTGTTTTTACCTGTATAAATACAGGTTAAATAAAAATAAATAAAAAAAACACATTCACACACCATACGCCGGCCAGCTCACTGGGAGCAATTTGGGGTTAGGTCAGTGTCTTGCCGGAGGACACTTCGACACGTGGCCAGCCGGGGCTCGAACCTCGGACCGCCGATCTGCCGACCTTGCGATCGTTAGACGCCAGCTCTACCTCCTGCACCACAGCCTCTACCTCCACCAGCCTCTACCTCCTGAGACACAGCCTCTACCTCCACCAGCCTCTACCTCCACCAGCCTCTACCTCCTGAGACACAGCCTCTACCTCCACCAGCCTCTACCTCCACCAGCCTCTACCTCCTGAGACACAGCCTCTACCTCCACCAGCCTCTACCTCCACCAGCCTCTACCTCCTGAGACACAGCCTCTACCTCCACCAGCCTCTACCTCCTGAACCACAGCCACCCCCGTGTGACAGTTCATATTTTAGTTGAATAATGTCATTTGTCTGACAGAGATCCAGATCGTGACTCAGACCTGTACCCCTGCAGCCTCCTGTTGGGTAGAGGCTTTGAGGGATTAGCCCAGGGCATTATGGGAGCTTTGTGCAGAGTGAAGGCTTATCATCCAGCAGCTCTGCTCTGTGTGTGCGTGCGTGTGTGTGTGTGTGTGTGTGTGTGTGTGGGTGTGTGTGTAGGTGTGTGTGTAGGTGTGTGTAGGTGTGTATGTGTGTGTATGTGTGTGTGTAGGTGTGTGTGTGTGTGTGTGTGTAGGTGTGTGTGTGTGTATGTGTGTGTGTATGTGTGTGTGTGTGTGTGTGTGTGTGTGTAGGTGTGTATGTGTGTGTGTAGGTGTGTGTGTGTGTGTGTGTGTGTGTGTGTGTGTAGGTGTGTGTGTAGGTGTGTGTGTGTGTGTGTGTGTGTGTGTGTGTGTGTGTAGGTGTGTGTGTAGGTGTGTGTGTGTATGTGTGTGTGTGTATGTGTGTGTAGGTGTGTGTGTGTGTGTGTGTGTGTGCTGCTGTAGGAGAGATGATATGAGGAGCTGAGGTGACCCCGGAGCTGACCCCAGGTGACCCCGGAGCTGACCCCAGACAGACAGCAGAGGACACAGCAGCACTAAGGTGACCCCGGAGCTGACCCCAGACAGACAGCAGAGGTGACCCCGGAGCTGACCCCAGACAGACAGCAGAGGACACAGCAGCACTAAACAAACGGGCCGTCTCACGCATCACAACCACAACAGAACAGGACATCACCCGCCCACTCAACCTGTACCTCGCAATCTGTTACACAGAGACAGACAGAGTCACACAGTGCTGTTACACAGAGACAGACAGAGACACACACTGCTGTTACACAGAGACAGAGACACACAGTGCTGTTACACAGAGACAGACAGAGACACACACTGCTGTTACACAGAGACAGACAGAGACACACAGTGCTGTTACACAGAGACAGACAGAGACACACTGCTGTTACACAGAGACAGAGACACACACTGCTGTTACACAGAGACAGACAGAGACACACACTGCTGTTACACAGAGACAGAGACACACACTGCTGTTACACAGAGACAGAGACACACACTGCTGTTACACAGAGACAGAGACACACACTGCTGTTACACAGAGACAGAGACACACAGTGCTGTTACACAGAGACAGAGACACACACTGCTGTTACACAGAGACAGACAGAGACACACACTGCTGTCACACAGAGACAGAGACACACACTGCTGTTACACAGAGACAGACAGAGACACACACTGCTGTTACACAGAGACAGAGACACACTGCTGTTACACAGAGACAGACAGAGACACACTGCTGTTACACAGAGACAGAGACACACAGTGCTGTTACACAGAGACAGAGACACACACTGCTGTTACACAGAGACAGAGACACACACTGCTGTTACACAGAGACAGAGACACACACTGCTGTTAGACAGAGACAGAGACACACACTGCTGTTACACAGAGACAGAGACACACACTGCTGTTACACAGAGACAGACAGAGACACACACTGCTGTTACACATAGACAGACAGAGACACACACTGCTGTTACACAGAGACAGACAGAGACACACACTGCTGTTAGACAGAGACAGAGACACACACTGCTGTTACACAGAGACAGACAGAGACACACAGTGCTGTTACACAGAGACAGACAGAGACACACGCTGCTGTTACACAGAGACAGAGACACACACTGCTGTTACACAGAGACAGAGACACACACTGCTGTTACACAGAGACAGAGACACACACTGCTGTTACACAGAGACAGACAGAGACACACACTGCTGTTACACAGAGACAGAGACACACACTGCTGTTACTCAGAGACAGAGACACACACTGCTGTTACACAGAGACAGACAGAGACACACACTGCTGTTACACAGAGACAGAGACACACACTGCTGTTACACAGAGACAGACAGAGACACACACTGCTGTTACACAGAGACAGAGACACACACTGCTGTTACACAGAGACAGAGACACACAGTGCTGTTACACAGAGACAGACAGAGACACACACTGCTGTTACACAGAGACAGAGACACACACTGCTGTTACACAGAGACAGACAGAGACACACACTGCTGTTACACAGAGACAGACAGAGACACACAGTGCTGTTACACAGAGACAGAGACACACACTGCTGTTACACAGAGACAGACAGAGACACACACTGCTGTTACACAGAGACAGAGACACACAGTGCTGTTACACAGAGACAGAGACACACACTGCTGTTACACAGAGACAGAGACGCACACTGCTGTTACACAGAGACAGACAGAGACACACTGCTGTTACACAGAGACAGACAGAGACACACACTGCTGTTGTTACACAGAGACAGACAGAGACACACACTGCTGTTACACAGAGACAGAGACACTGCTGTCACACAGAGACAGAGACACTGCTGTTACACAGAGACAGACAGAGACACACACTGCTGTTGTTACACAGAGACAGACAGAGACACACACTGCTGTTACACAGAGACAGAGACACACACTGCTGTCACACAGAGACAGACAGAGACACACACTGCTGTTACACAGAGACAGAGACACACACTGCTGTTACACAGAGACAGAGACACACACTGCTGTTACACAGAGACAGACAGAGACACACAGTGCTGTTACACAGAGACAGACAGAGACACACACTGCTGTTACACAGAGACAGACAGAGACACACTGCTGTTACACAGAGACAGACAGAGACACACACAGTGCTGTTACACAGAGACAGAGACACACACTGCTGTTACACAGAGACAGAGACACACAGTGCTGTTACACAGAGACAGACAGAGACACACACTGCTGTTACACAGAGACAGAGACACACACTGCTGTTACACAGAGACAGAGACACACACTGCTGTTACACAGAGACAGACAGAGACACACAGTGCTGTTACACAGAGACAGAGACACACAGTGCTGTTACACAGAGACAGACAGAGACACACACTGCTGTTACACAGAGACAGACAGAGACACACTGCTGTTACACAGAGACAGACAGAGACACACACTGCTGTTACACAGAGACAGAGACACACACTGCTGTTACACAGAGACAGAGACACACTGCTGTTACACAGAGACAGAGACACACGCTGCTGTTACACAGAGACAGAGGACAACAGAAGACACAGGACACAGAGAGTCTACACGTCAGAGTCCAGACAGCTACACTGTACTGGTCCATATCTGTGCTGCTGCACAAACGAGACAAAGGCTTATTATTCTGTTATTTTAGTTAATCATTTATTTTTATGTTTGTATTATTGGTTTTATTATTATTATTTGTTTTAAAATGATCATTATTATTGTTGTTGTTTTTGTTATTTTTTATTAAAATTATTAATAATAATAACTTGCACTGATATTACACTGTATGTTGAACACCTGTTTGTCATTAAAGAACTAGTTCAGTTGACTCACTAGTTCAGTTGACTCACTAGTTCAGTTGACTCACTAGTTCAGTTGACTCACTAGTTCAGTTGAGCTGCAGCCGTCTGTAGTGACAGTATCATACAGGACCATCTGTC
>NC_137690.1:75662888-75707888 GCF_963989245.1 Nansenia antarctica
TGGGGGAGGGTGGGGGAGGATGGGGGAGGGTGGGGGAGGTGTTGTTGTTGTTGTTGTTGTTTTGGGGAGGGATTAGGGGCTCTGGTGAGAGGGGGGGGGTCTGGGAGGAGGAGGGGGGTCTGGTGGCATTGTGGCTGGTACTATGGAGAGGTGGGTGGGCTCTCTGCAGCGAAAACAACTGATTGCATTTGGGTTGGTTGTTTGTGTGTGTGTGTGTGTGTGTGAGGCTGGTTTTCTGTGTACCACATGTACAAAAGAAGGGATTTGGAGAGGCTGCATTCTCATTTTATGCTCCAGATTGTGTCTCACTGCCAGTTTACATTAGCACATATGTGACAGGGTTTGATTAATAGGTCCCCATCTCGGCCATTGTGAAAGCTCGCAATCGAGCCAATCAAGTCTTGTTGGGAAAAAATGTGTTTTCCGGTTTTTGGCATAGGACGACAAACGAAGCGATGAAGAACCCACTCGAAATCATATCCAACAGTTTTACATTCACTAAATACCTACATTTAGTTAGCAAAGTCGGGTGGGGGGTATTATTCGTATTAAGGCCGATTTAAGCTTCTGCGTCGAATTTACGCGCGTAGCCTACGTAAGGGGTCTCCAAGTTTATAGTTCTACGTTCTAGTTCTACGTTCTACGCGGACCGCTTCGCGTTGGTCGGTGTTACAAGTCTCCCCCCCCTCTCACACCTACCTACCTGTGTTGATGAGCTCAGCGAACTCCCTGATGGAGGAGGTGTCTGCCAGGTCCAGCCTGCGGACCAGCATGTTGGGGTACCCCGTGGTCTGGATTTTAGTATCTTTATTTGCGTTCACATTTTACAATAAAATTCTTGAACACTGTTGTGTATTTCTCTTATTAGTTATGAATCAAAGAACAGTTATTGAGTTTAAGACGATTTAATTAAAGTTACAAAAACAGGGTATACGTATACCAACAGCTAGAGCCTTGTGTCTGTCCTCCTCTGCTGGGATCCGCTGGTCAAGAGGCCCCCCCTTGGGTCCCAACCCTATTCATCCACAATATGCAAATACAGTCACAGGTCATAGCCTATCACCTTATCCAGATGGCCATGAGGGCCGTCCCCTGTGATGTCACTGTGATGTCACCCTTCCGGGTGCCCGCTGGTGCAAACATGAAGGCTACAGAATAGCATGACCCCCTATCATACTATCTATGCATGTGTGTGGAAATATACGACACATCCCCCCTCGGACCACCCAGAGGGTGTTCCGAAACTAAACTACCATAAAACAAAAACAAAAACACAAAACCCCACAAAACATCCCAAAAAAAAAAAAAAATTTAAAATAAAATTAAAAATTAAAAAATAAACAACAACAGACAGAAAAACTACACCAACACACAACACAAGAAGCACAATAACACAGACCAACCCAGGACCAGTATTAGGAACCAAAGATATCATAAACAAAAAATAGAAAACAACCAATAATAAAAAGAATTTTGAAAATAACAATCACAATTAAACTAAACACAGTTCATCATGCACAAATCAATACAGAAACTTCCAACGACCGATGTTTTCTTTGTCCTTGAAGCGTCAGGGTCAGAGGTTACTAGCACTTGTACCCAGTTGGAGAACAGCCTTTACCGCTGTCTCAGATTGATAACACTTTCATAGTCAGGAGCTTCCATTTTCGTTGCGCTAGGAACAGAACCTCTCTCCTAGCTTTGTATAACCACCACATCACTTCTCAACTGACATCAATCACACAAATACACAAACAATACACAAATAATGACATTCAGTTATCATAACACATAATTCCCCAACAGTAAGCACAGGACAAAGGGAATGCATTAATGCATAGATCTTCACCTCAGGTGAGGACTAGTCTTCTGAAAAGTTCATTAACGTGGACTGAGTGACTGATTTTCCAAAAACAGTCAATGAGGCCCTGCCTCCTAAGAAAGTCAAAAATCATGTCTGCTATAATAGGTGCTCCTATCTTAGCAAAATAAGTTTCCCATGCCCCTAAGACCGTTTCCAGCCATGCTATCATCTGCTGTCCATTCCCGTCGTTCCCTTTGATCTGCTGCTTCACTACCCTATTCATAGTCTTTAATCTTTTCCTAACTGGTCGTCGTCCGTCAGTGTCATTGAGGTTCAGGCAGCCGCCTGGTCCCCTCCCACGCTGATCAAGGTCTGGGGAGTCGCCCTCAGCATCATCTGAAGCATGGTGCAGGCACTCGCCAGCATCCCCAGTAGCACAGGTGTCCAGGCTTTGGACACTCCCAGGCTGGACCTCCAGACTGTCAACACTCTCTGCTTCGTTGGTTTCTGGTTTATTGGCATCTGGACAGCTTTCCACTGTCCCCTCGGTTTCAGGCACTGCCGGTAATGTCACTGGCTGTAACGCTGGCATTGCCACTGGCTCTGGCAACACCACAGCATCTCGTCGTAGCTCCTCCTTCTCAGGTTCTCTGGGGACCTCGGCACCTGTTGGCACAACATCCTGCCTACTCTGTACATCCACCCCCCTGTCCACCACCCGTGGCCCTATTGGGGTAGGGATATGCCCAGACACCACTGGTGTACCCACTCTGATGTTGTTTCTCCAACAGACCCCACATTGACCTAAAGCATGGTCAATCTGTTCCATCAAATATGGACTCCAAAACCCATATTCCTTGGTGATCTTGCGTCTTACCTCCCCCCTAGCCACATGTGCTAATCCATGAGCTTCCTGTATTAACATGCCTAATAAATCTGAGGGTGCTACAACCAACCCCTCATGATTCCTCCATAGACCTGTGTCATCCTGACTTGCCCCCCTTGCTAGCCAAACGTTCTTGTCTAACGTAGTTACTCTACTCTGTAACATCAATAAATCCTCAAGTGTGACCATGCCCTGTAACTGCTTTTCATGTGTGACCAGAAGACCTTTACCTGCCTTGTCTGCTCCTGTAATGGCTTTGGCTGCATCTTCTGCAGCCCTGTTACCTTGTGTGACATGTGATGAGTCAGACCTGTGTGTGGCACACTTCACTATGGCTAATTCCTTTGGCTTCATCATGGCTTGTAACAGCTTCATGATCTGTGCGTGATGCTGTATAGGCGTACCATCAGTTCTCTTAAAACCCCGCCCCCTCCATACAGCTCCATTAAAATGACAAACATTATGTGCATAGGCAGAGTCGGTGTACACTGTCACTCTCCGTCCGGTTCCCAAGTTGCATGCTTCTGTGAGGGCAATCAATTCAGCCAACTGAGCTGAGCAAGGCTGAGGAACTGCCTCAGCCTGTTCTACAATAAACTTTGAATTCTGTGCTTTAACTAAGGAATACCCAGCGCACAAAGTTTCTCCTACCCCGTAACAAGACCCATCAACCCAATATTCTATATCAGCTCCCTTTAAAGGCAAAGCTTGTAGGTCTGTTCTATGCTTAATCACTCTGGCTGTCGATGGAATCTGAACATCGGCTGGCACCGTCACCTGACAGCCGTCAGGTGTGCATTTTACTGTACAGTTCAATTGGCATAGAGCATCTCTCCCTAGCAGCCCTGTTGGCGTGTGTTCTGGCACAAATGTTGACAGAGTTGCTCTCTGTCCCTTGTACTCTAAGTCTACAAGCTCAGTTGTAGGAATCAGCTATTTAATTCCCTCAAATCCGATTGTCTTCACATATTCTCTAGACATAGGGAGGTGCGTGGCGTCTTCAGGCTTCTGTGTCACCACCAGCTGGCACCTCCCACTCGGATCTTCCGGGCACCCCTATAGGCCAGCTGCTGGGCCTCCGTAAGGGTTCATCACTCCTGGAGCAGGTGTAGTAGGAGGCCAATATCCTCCTCCTTGGCTCCCCCTTGCGCCCCCCTGGGGCCTGTTGCAGCAGGTACAGGCTAGATGTCCATTCTGGTCGCATTGGTAACACGGTTCTAGCATCTTCTTCCCTGCTGCTGTCCATCCCCCTGGTGGTGGTCCTTGGCCAGGCTGTGTGTACATCTGGTATGGAACCGCTTGCACCCCTGGTGGCCCTTGTGGGTATGGATACCCCCCTTGTGGCCCCTGTGGGTAGGACTGGTAAGTAGCAGGATACCCCCCTTGTGGCCCCTGTGAGTAGGTCTGGTAAGTAGCAGTCTGCACTCCAGGTGGCTGTTGCTGTGGGGCTAAAGCCTGCACTCCCTCTATGTTCCTCTCGCTTTCAGTCAATTGCAAATGAGTCAATATTCTGAGTGATTCTTCGTCTTCTGCCTTCTGTATCTGAATATTCTTTCGATATAACTCAACTTGATGAGCTACGTGGTCTATATAAACAGCTTTGTTCATGTGTCGTAGCCCCACCACTTCTGCTAGCTTATCCTTAACTGGGGTAGGAAGCCCTTCTTGTATTTTTTCCCTGATTATGGATTTTTCTAAGGGGTTATCTTCAGCGTCTTTCCCTGTCACACTTCTCCATTGAGAGTGCACACGGGCCACAAAACCCCGGGGATTCTCATCTCCCCCCAGTGGCTTCACAATGATATTGTCTGGGTGAATGTGAGTAGGGTAAGTCTCTCTGATTGCTTTCCACAGTTTGCCTCTGTTTGCTGCGAAGAGCTCTGGATCATAAACTGATGTATTGATATATCTATGAAGTCCTGCCTTCATCAATATTTCCTGCATTGTATCCAATCCTGCAATAAAAGCTAAGAGTCTTTTCAGGTCTCCCATTGCGGCCTGCGTTCCTGTCAGTATCACGTCGACCTCTCGCGTCCACGAATGTCCTCCCTCCTCCAGAACTGGGAGTTTCTCGATCACTTCAGACAGATCTGTATGATGCCACGGATGATATTCCATCTTGTTACCCCGAATCAGCACTGGACAGTTCTTTAATGTATTTGATGACATTCGGTGACAATCTTCCTCTCTTTCCGCTTTCTCCGGGCGTCTTCTCCCACCTTTCCTTTCGGCTGTGGCTATCATCTTCCTGACCTGCGCGTTGTAGCCTCCATCTGCATTGTCGTCATCACTTGAGTCTTCACTGCCATCTTCGCTGTCATCTTCCTCGTCACTCCTGTCGTCCCCTTTTCCCCTTGGCTCCTTCTTCTTCTTCTTCTGGGAATGGTCCTTCATTGCCTTAGCATATGGAGGGGGACTGGAGACTGGACACATGTTTGTGAATGGAATGTTCAATTTCTGTTCCAGTGTTCTGGCCAATTCATTTTTCTTTTCTGGATTCATGTGAGCTGTTTTCTCATTCCAAGCTGATGCTACTTTCTGCCCCTCTACCTTAAAGAGGTCTAAGATGTCTAATTCTAACTTGCGTTTCTCTGACCTATCTTTCCCTTTCTGATTTGCCTTGTGTACATTGATAAGTATCTCCAATGTTGCAATTAATTGTAAATTAAGGCTGCCCTCTTTCGGCCACGGCTGTTCAATGTATGCCCAACGGCTATTCCATTTCGTTGACATTTTGCTAATTTCCCTAACAAGAGGATTCATTTTTTCCACTATAGCCATAGGGGATAAAGTTGCCAATATTCCACTTTCCTCACTAATATCTTTTAACACCTTCGTTGAATTTGCTCCCATTTTAAGCTGATTGATTTATACTGCTCAATATGCTGAAAATATTCTATAAGGTGTACTTTTCTTACAACCCACCTTCCTATTGTCTTGTTTGCTAAACAAATGCTAGTCCAATATAACTGTATTAACCATCCCCACAAAACCCTGCAACTCAAAATAACAGATTTGCCTCATGTGTATGTCAGTGCAGTATTAACTTAAATCTAATATCTGTGTAAGTACTTTATACTTAAATGTGTTTCCTAATTGTTTATGAATATGTGTCACTTAATTACTCATTCAATACTAATTACAGTTCTGGTCAACACAATTATTAAATCACAAAGGTTGGTCAACACCTAAGTATTCACTGATTTACAAAAACCCTTTTACTGCTTAATTATCAATACAAACTATTCTGCTATTCCTAATCAAAAGCTGTGGACATGACCTAACTAAAATAAAAGATGTAAATTACAAATATGAATTACAACCTGTAAAGAAATCGACTTGTTATTTGAAAGGAATGAATGATTAATTATTAATTACAATCTGTAAAGAAATCGACTTGTTAAGTGAAAGGAATGAATGATTAGTTAGAATTATTCATTGACACTTCATTGATGTAAACCTGTGAAGTCAATTAGCTATTATCAACATATCATTAGATTGTCACAAAACAATTGATCAAAGTTTTGTGAAAACAGAAAAATAAAATGATCTGAATAATTAATTCAATCAATTTGTAATTAATTAAATTAATTAAAGTAATATATAACGATCATTTACAAACATCATCAATGAAGGAGGGTTGTATTTCATCAATTTACAGAGAGCCAATGTTTTAAAAATGTCTTGTCGTGTTTTGGCCAGCAGATGGAGCTGTGCTCCGGCTAACGCGAATCGATTGCGCATGCGCCAGCTCTTCCATGTAAAATGGAGTAGGGGAAGGAGGGGCTAGTCTTTGTCCTTCTCCTATGAGGGGAAACCCGCCGTGGACTCCCAGATCAATCTTTACAACATAACATTGCTTTTCCACAATAATGCCATCTTCCACGACACAACAACTTCACGATTATCTTTCAATCCAGTTAAACTATTATTTATCTCATTCAAATATTCTACAATGTATTCACGTTTCCACAGTCTCTTCACAGAGATGTCTAAAGGCCCTGTGTGTCCGCGTGTCTGCGCGCGTGCCCGAGCGTGCGTGTTCTTGCTCCGTTTAATGGCGTCCTTTCACACAGACAAAGAGTATGTTTTTCACTGCTACAATACAAAATAGACTACACAGTCCATTTACACTAACACAATTCTACACACACACTCACGATATTCCGTAATACCGCTATTAGTTACACAACTAATATCTTAACATAAAAAAGCGAATTACCAAATTCAGCCCTATATCACCAATATACCAATCTAATCGTATATTTACAAAAACGGACTTCAAAATCCGGCTCTCACCAACCCCAGCTTAAAGATTATGAAAAGTTTGTTTCTATTCCAATAAGATACTTTACTTTAAGGTTGTTTTAGTCTCAAAGAAAATGTTTGAAAAACACAGCCATTCCACACAATCATACCTGTCTTGCAGCTTCAGTTTTCAAACATAGATTTCCCTTTTTAGACTCCTGTTTTGGCTCGCCACTAATGTTGTGTATTTCTCTTTTATTAGTTATGAATCAAAGAACAGTTATTGAGTTTAAGACGATTTAATTAAAGTTACAAAAACAGGGTATACGTATACCAACAGCTAGAGCCTTGTGTCTGTCCTCCTCTGCTGGGATCCGCTGGTCAAGAGGCCCCCCCTTGGGTCCCAACCCTATTCATCCACAATATGCAAATACAGTCACAGGTCATAGCCTATCACCTTATCCAGATGGCCATGAGGGCCGTCCCCTGTGATGTCACTGTGATGTCACCCTTCCGGGTGCCCGCTGGTGCAAACATGAAGGCTACAGAATAGCATGACCCCCTATCATACTATCTATGCATGTGTGTGGAAATATACGACAACACAAACATTAGTAGTTGCATCAGCATAGGACACTCGGTTGCTCAATGTGTTTCAGTCTGAGTGTAAGACAGGTAACACCTCCTCCTCCATATGTCAAGACTAAAAACCCATCTTTTTAATATTGCCTTTAGATAAATAATGAAATGATTATGTAATGATTAGAGCACTTTGAGCTGCAACGTTTGCAGGAGAAGCGCTATACAAACATGGGATAGGAAGGAGGAAGGAGTTATGTCATAATCGTTAGTGACCAGTGGTGATTGAAGTTGCCACGGTTACAGAGGGACACAACAAATTCCGCTGTTTATATTTATTGGTATTTATTTATTTTCCTTCAAACATTCACAGTCAATCAGAAGTCAGCTGGTACAACATGGAGAGCATGGGCTGTACAGAGACCTGGAGGGAAGTCATGTTGCACAAAGATACATTATCTAAAGCCTGGTACACACACAAAGATACATTATCTGAAGCCCGGTACACACACATGAAGATTTTCTAAATATTAACAGATCTGTCCTACGACAGTCTAGAGTCTCATCCCCCAAGCCAGAAATTGAACACGTTTAATATTTACGATCGTCGGCCCCGACCATTTTCCCAGCAGATTGTCTGTGGCTCTTAACACACCTCACACCACAGGATAATCTTGTAGGATAACCTTTAGAGCCGTCCAATAATCGGGCGTTTGCTGTCCTTGGTCGGAAGGGGGGAAATCGGGCCAAAATCGGCCAGATTATATTTGTGTGTGTACCGGGCTTTAGATACATTATCTTAGAGAGTTATAGGTCTCATTTGTGGGCCCAGATATCAACATCCAGGATAAAGGAGTAATACAAGTATTCTCTCCAGCTGTGTTCAGTAACACGGTAAAGGTCTCACACACGAGCAGGCAGGTGTGAACAGGTGTGACCAGGTGTGACCAGGTGTGACCAGGTGTGACCAGGTGTGACCAGGTGTGACCAGGGGAACGCTGCAGTGGGTTAATGTCGTCCACTGACCCTGGTAGTGCTGTCCACCCGTCAGTCATATGACTCACGGGGTTGCCTAGTTACAGAGTCACTGGGTTGCCTGGTTACAGAGTCACTGGGTTGCCTGGTTACAGAGTCACTGGGTTGCCTGGTTACAGAGTCACTGGGTTGCCTGGTTACAGAGTCACTGGGTTGCCTGGTTACAGAGTCACTGGGTTGCCTGGTTACGATGGGGACACAACATAAAAAAAGAACATAATTGCCCCCCACAACTATGCGGATGACACTCATATCTACATAGCCCTCTCACCCAACGACTACAGTCCCATCAACAATCTCTGTAATTGCATTGAACAAATAAACGCCTGGACGACACAAGACTTCTTCCAACTAAACAAGGACAGAACAGAGATAGTTGTATTGGGTGCATATCTTGGTGCAGACAGCTATGTGACCTGGTTAAAGGGAGAGTTCACCCAAACATCAACATGTCTGGTCCTGTATTGTCTGCCTTACAAGCCTGAACCTACTCATATTGATGTAAAGTAAGAATAAAGTCAGAATAAAGTCAGAATACTGCAGTAACGTTATCCATCCTGAAGCTGTGTATACTAGGGATGGACGGTTTTTCGGTTAAACCGAAAACCGGGGTTTATAAAAAATAGAAACGTTTTTTTATCAAAACCGTCTGAAACCGGATTTTTTTTTTTTTTTTTTTTTTAAGAATAAAATAGAATAAGAATAAAACTGGAACATGTCACATGTTTGTCGTGTGTGAAAATAACAATGATACAGTCTGAATCTGCCACGCAATGAGTGAGAGGTTTGGTCAGTTGTGAAGAATAACTGAGGATTAATATCTACCGGTAATTGGGATTATATTTAAGGGTAACGAATCACTCTATGGGAAAGATAGTTGCCTTCAGTTATTGGTAGATAGGAAAGGTTTTTTACAATTACTCGCTTACATTTAATAAGATAATTTTCGCTGCTCTCTGTAAAGCGCATTGGGTCACTTTTGTGAGAAATGCGCTATAGAAATAAAATGTGATTTGATTTGATATCAATCAATCAATCAAACTTTATTTATGTTCTATAGCACAAATCATGCATTGAATGTAACTCCAAGTGCAGTATTTACTAAACCACAATATAATAAAACAAGAGCTATACGGATCAAGAGTGTTTGTGCACAGCGCCACTGTGTGTGAAGGCGCTACTGAAAGTGATGACAGAACGCATGTCTCAGAAGATACGCGGTCACTTAGTGACGCAAAGGTAGTTCTGTATTTATCTCTATCTGTATTAGTACATTTATTTTGAAAGCTCTATTTTGACAGCTCTACCATGGGCACTTTTATTTTGATGGGGCATTCTTTGTTGATTGACTTACGACAGTTCAGGACGAGTCAGTCTCGCGGCATGTGGTTTTTATGAAAAGCTTTAAGTATGTTCACTGCATAATTCTAAGTCTAATATTTCAGTGATTATTGAGCAGTATTCAAATATTTAAATACATTGAGCAGCAGCTGAAACTTTGTCTAAGAACCAAGATATTGAGAAAGCAGTTCATTCAATGAAGACGCTGTTCCAAGAGATGATCTTCCGTGCAGGCGTGCACCCTGGATCAGCGGAGCTGGTGTGTTAAGTGTTCATGTGTTTTCATGTATGGTGTAGCTTACAAAAGTCTGCCTTTCCACTTATATTTGTGAAACTAAGTAGCCTAAATGTGTTGCGACTGTGCTTACGGTGTTTTAATGGTGTTCGACATGTGTATTGTAGCAGTAGGGCTCAATTATTTGAAATTGGCGCTCCTTTTTTTTTTTTTTTTTTACTGTATTTTTCGGTTAACCGGAAAACCGCGGTTTTACTCTCTGACGGTTTTTCGGTTTCAATAATTGGAAACCGTCCATCCCTAGTGTATACCTTTTCCCTCAGTGACATCTAACCTCTGATACATTTTAAATAAACACACAAACCGTCACAGCAACAAACAAACAAAAAACGATAAAATGTCACATGTATGAGAACCGTTTAACGCTGCTGCAATATTCTCCTGTGACGATACCAGCAGATCTAGGCTCGTAACGGAGGGAGACAATGCTACAGGGCTAGATTGAGAATCCATGTTAAACCGTTAGCCGAAGCTAACGCTAACCCTCTGGGCGGATTAAGGAATTAAGAATCTGTGAACTGTCCCTTTAACTGGGTCACATGATCAGTGGGTTGGAGGTAAACAGGAAGTGTAATGTTCTATGTAGCATCATCAGTAGTCATATACGTCAACTCTAGCCCCAAAACTGACTAGAAAGTGTCTTTTTAACCTTTTAAACATGTTTGGACGTCAAACCCAGTATTTACAGGTCAGTCTGAGTGGAGTGGTTTGGAGAACAGACAGACGGTCGTGACGCCTCTCCTCTCCCTGACACGTCACACCTCTGCTCAGGGGAACAGGGTCTGGGTGTGTGTGTGTGTGTGTGTGTGTGTGTGTGTGTGTGTGTGTGTGTGTGTGTGTGTGTGTGTGTATGTGTGTGTGTGTGTGTGTGTGTGTTGTGGAAACTGAGAGGAACACAGGAATGTTTTAGTTTGGATGTAGAGACACCAGATAAGAGCTAGACACAACAAAAGTATGTGTGTGTGTGTGTGTGTGTGTGTGTGTGTGTGTGTGTGGGTTCAGCGCCTGCTGGGATGACCCCTGGTGCCCTGTGACCTCTCTCCGCCAGGCCCCGCCCCCGCCGCTGATGTCACTTCCTCCAGGAAGCTGTGAGAGAGAGCAGACATCAGACCGTCCTGTTAGTTCCTCACCAGCTCAGAGAAGACACACACACACACACACACACTCACACACACACACACACACACACACACTCACACTCACACTCACACACACACTCATACACACACACACACACACACACACACATACACACATCCCAATGGAAGCATGTAAAGATTGAATAGGAGGGGGCCAAGGATTGATCCTTGGGGAACCCCACATGTCATTTGTTTAACACACACACACACACAAGTTAACTGAGGGAGTTAGGAGAGGGATAGAGAGGGTCAGGGGGGGGTCAGACCTCTTGGTGTTGTGTATGGTGGTGAGTTAGGGTTAGAGGGTCAGGGTTAGGGGGTTAGCGTTAGAGGGTCAGGGGTCAGACCTCTTGGTGTTGTGTATGGTGGTGAGTTAGGGTTAGAAGGTTAGGGGTCAGGGGTCAGGGGGGCGTCAGGGTTAGGGGTCAGACCTCTTGGTGTTGTGTATGGTGGTGAGTTAGGGTTAGAGGGTCAGGGTCAGGTGTCAGGGGTCAGACCTCTTGGTGTTGTGTATGGTGGTGCCCCCCAGGACGATGCGGACCCCCGGGGTTGAGCGGTTCAGGTTGTACACGGCCAGCGCCTCCTCGTAGGTCGCCCCCCCGATGACAAACACCACGATGTCCTGGGGCCTGCTCACACACACACACACACACACACACACACACACACACACTCACGCACACGCACACACACACGCACACGCACACACACACGCACACAAAAAGGCAAGACAAGGCAAGGTTATTTGTACAGCACATTTCATACAACAGGGGCAATTCAAAGTGCTTTACATACATTATTAAGAAATGTAAGAAATACAAGGGGGCCAAGGATTGATCCTTGGGGAACCCCACATGTAATTTTTTTAACACACACACACACACCCACGCAGATGATTAACACTATGATGTCCGGTGTAGAGTGTGATGGATGTATTGTGTGTCTATAGTGTGTGTGTGTGTGTGTGTATATAGTGAGTGTGTGTGCATGTGTGTGTACCTGTCTCTGAGGGAGGAGGGTCCCAGGTAGGGTGTGTGTGTGTGTACCTGTCTCTCAGGGCGCTAGGCCCCAGGTAGGGTGTGTGTGTGTGTGTGTGTGTGTGTGTGTGTGTGTGTGTGTACCTGTCTCTCAGGGCGCTAGGCCCCAGGTAGGGTGTGTGTGTGTGTGTGTGTGTGTACCTGTCTCTCAGGGCGCTAGGCCCCAGGTAGGGTGTGTGTGTGTGTGTGTGTGTGTGTGTGTGTGTACCTGTCTCTCAGGGCGCTAGGCCCCAGGTAGGGGAACATTCCGTCCTTCAGTCGGCCTTTGACCAGCTGGTCCAGCGTCTCCTGCAGCAGAGGCTGGTGCTGCGTGTACACGTTCTCTACTCCCTACACACACACACACACACACACACACACACACACACACAGAACATGGAATATTTATGTGATTTTCCTTCGGTGAGATAGGAGACATCTCCTGCAGACAGGGGCGAGAGAGTGGGAGGGGAGGGGGGAGGGAGGGAGGGAGGGTTGGAGGGGCGGGGCTGTGGGAGTGGGCGGGGCTGTGGGAGTGGGCGGGGCTTACCTTCAGGCCTTTGAAGAACTGCTTGGTGATGGCCACGGCGTCTGTAGGGTTGATGAGGTCCGTCCCTCTCACACGCTTCCCTCCGTACTCCACCACCGACTGCACCATCTGACCAGGGGGGCAGGGTCAGGACCAATCACGCAACACTTAAGTTTTTGCTTCAGTTTTTCACGAGTTGAAATCAAAGACCTACAACTTTTTTCTAGGCCTATTTCTCTCAAATTGTGTTCACAAATGTGTTTAAATCTGTGTTAGTGAGCACTTCTCCTTTGCTGAGGTAATCCATCCACCTGACAGGTGTGGCGTATCCAGATGCTGATTAGACAGCATGACTATTGCACAGATGTGCCTTAGGCTGGTCACAATAAAAGGCCGCTCTAAAATGTGCAGTTTTATCACACAGCACAATGCCACAGATGTTGCAAGTTTTGAGGGAGCGTGCGGTTGGCTTGCTGACTCCAGGAATGTCCACCAGAGCTGTTGCCAGTGAATTGGATGTTCATTTCTCTACCGTAAGCCGTCTCCAAAGGCAATTCTGAGAATTGGAATTGGAAACGCCTTTGGAGACGGCTTATGTAGAGAAATGAACATCCAATTCACGGGCAACAGCTCTGGTGGACATTCCTGGAGTCAGCAAGCCAATCGCACGCTCCCTCACTCTGTCTGTCTGTCTGTGTGTCAGTTACCCTGCGGTGTCTGTCCGCCCGTCTGTGGTGTGTGTGTGTGTGTGTGTGTGTGTGTGTGTGAGTGTGTGTGTGTGTGTGTGAGTTACCCTGCGGTGTCTGTGGTGTGTGTGTGTGTGTGTGTGTGTTACCCTGCGGTGTGTGTGTGTGTGTGTGTTACCCTGAGGTGTGTGTGTGTGTGCGTGTGTGTGTGTGTGTGTGTGTGTGTGTGTGTGTGTTACCCTGCGGTGTGTGTGTGTGTGTGTGTGTGTGTGTTACCCTGAGGTGTGTGTGTGTGTGTGTGTGTGTTACCCTGCGGTGGCGGTCGGTGACGCCCCTCCTGCCCAGCTCCTCCATCAGGCCAGGCAGGATGGTGCTGCTGTGCTTCTCGTAGCGCAGGGCGTACAGCATCACCAGGCGCACCGCGTCCAGCTCACTGACCCGCGGGTTCTGCAGCAGCCGGCGCACGTTCTGGGGGGGGGGTGATGATGTCATAACGTTAGCGTTGTCTTTGGAAGACGAGATTTAACGGAAGTAACGTTTATAAGTTATGAGACTACTATGGGATCGAGAGCCTTTAGCCGTTCTGCTCCCCGCCTCTGGAACTCTCTGTCTGTCTCCTAACATTCTGGAACTCTCTGTCTGTCTCCTAACATTCTGGAACTCTCTGTCTGTCTCCTAACATTCTGGAACTCTCTGTCTGTCTCCTAACATTCTGGAACTTTCTGTCTGTCTCCTAACATTCTGGAACTCTCTGTCTCCTAACATTCTGGAACTCTCTGTCTGTCTCCTAACATTCTGGAACTCTCTGTCTGTCTCCTAACATTCTGGAACTCTCTGTCTGTCTCCTAACATTCTGGAACTTTCTGTCTGTCTCCTAACATTCTGGAACTTTCTGTCTCCTAACATTCTGGAACTCTCTGCCACCTAACATTCTGGAACTCTCTGCCACCTGACATTCGTAATATTGACACTCTCTCCACTTTCAAATCCAGTCTTAAAACACACCTTTTCACAATGGCTTATTTGGTTTGATCTCCTGTATTTTGTTTGTTGTTCTATCTAACTTTGCTGTTTTTAATCTCACTTTGCTTTGTTGATTTTATAATGTTTTGATATGTGGTTTTAACTATGTCTTGTAAGGTGTCCTTGAGAGCCTTGAAAGGCGCCCATAAATAAAATGTATTATTATTAGGGTTTATAAGTTCATCACGTGGCTACGGGTAGAAGGTGAGTGTTACCTGTGTTTACCTGTATAGAAGGTGAGTGTTACCTGTGTTTACCTGTATAGAAGGTGAGTGTTACATGTATAGAAGGTGAGTGTTACCTGTATAGAAGGTGAGTGTTACCTGTATAGAAGGTGAGTGTTACATGTATAGAAGGTGAGTGCTACATGTATAGAAGGTGAGTGTTACATGTATAGAAGGTGAGTGTTACATGTATAGAAGGTGAGTGTTACATGTATAGAAGGTGAGTGTTACATGTATAGAAGGTGAGTGTTACATGTATAGAAGGTGAGTGTTACATGTATAGAAGGTGAGTGTTACATGTATAGAAGGTGAGTGTTACCTGTATAGAAGGTGAGTGTTACATGTATAGAAGGTGAGTGTTACATGTATAGAAGGTGAGTGTTCACATGTATAGAAGGTGAGTGTTACATGTATAGAAGGTGAGTGTATAGAAGGTGAGTGTTACATGTATAGAAGGTGAGTGTTACATGTATAGAAGGTGAGTGTTACATGTATAGAAGGTGAGTGTTACCTGTATAGAAGGTGAGTGTTTATCTGTATAGAAGGTGAGTGTTACCTGTATAGAAGGTGAGTGTTACATGTATAGAAGGTGAGTGTATAGAAGGTGAGTGCTACATGTATAGAAGGTGAGTGTTACATGTATAGACGGTGAGTGTTACATGTATAGAAGGTGAGTGTTACCTGTATAGAAGGTGAGTGTTACATGTATAGAAGGTGAGTGTTACCTGCTGTGCACTGCTGTGGTCGTTCTGGCAGGCCAGCTCCTGCTCCACCTCTGACACCTCCATCAGCTGCCTCTCGCTGACCAGGCGGGACAGCTCCCCCACCACCGTCACGTGCTTGGACACCGTGCCGGACATCTTCTTAAACTGGGGGTAGTTGTCCACAAACGCCTGGGGAGGGAGGGGGGAGAGGGGAGGGGAGGGGGGAGGGGGGAGGGAGAGGAGAGGGGAGGGGAGAAGGGAGGGGAGGAGGGAGGGGGGAGGGAGAGGAGAGGGGGGAGAGGGTTTTTAAACGGGCGGCTGTGGTGCAGGAGGTAGAGTCGGCGTCTAATGATCGTAAGGTCGGCAGATGTCGAGGTGTCCTTGGGCAAGACACTGAACCCCCAAGTTGCTCCCAGTGAGCGGGCCGGCGCCTTGCATGGCAGCTTGACGCCATTGGTGTGTGAATGTGTGTGTGAATGGGTGAATGAGAGGCCGTTGTAAAGCGCTTTGGAATAAGCCGCTGTATAAGTCAGTCTGTTTACCATTTTAATGTGTGTGTCTGCTCATGGCGTCCTACCTTCATGTCAGAGATGGACTCCAGCTTCTGCTGGCCCTTGGGCTTCTTCTTCTGGAAGTCCTCCATCAGGTTCTTGATGTTGGTACCGATCTCCCCGAAGTTCAGGTACAGGTTCTGGGATACGAGACCATGAGAGACCATGAGAGACAACGAGAGACAACGAGAGACAACGAGAGACAATGAGAGACAACGAGAGACAATGAGAGACAACGAGAGACAACGAGAGACAACGAGAGACAACGAGAGACAACGAGAGACAACGAGAGACAATGAGAGACAACGAGAGACAATAAGAGACAATGAGAGACAACGAGAGACAACGAGAGACAATAAGAGACAATGAGAGACAACGAGAGACAACGAGAGACAATGAGAGACAATGAGAGACAATGAGAGACAATGAGAGACCATGAGAGACAATGAGAGACCATGAGAGACAATGAGAGACAACGAGAGACAATGAGAGACAATGAGAGACCATGAGAGACAATGAGAGACAACGAGAGACAATGAGAGACAACGAGAGACAACGAGAGACAACAAGAGACAATGAGAGACAATGAGAGACAATAAGAGACAATGAGAGACAACGAGAGACAATGAGAGACAACGAGAGACAACGAGAGACAATGAGAGACAATGAGAGACAATAAGAGACAATGAGAGACAACGAGAGACAACGAGAGACAACGAGAGACAACGAGAGACAATGAGAGACAACGAGAGACAACGAGAGACAACGAGAGACAATAAGAGACAATGAGAGACAACGAGAGACAACGAGAGACAACGAGAGACAACGAGAGACAACGAGAGACAACGAGAGACAACGAGAGACAACGAGAGACAACGAGAGACAACGAGAGACAATGAGAGACAATGAGAGACAATGAGAGACAATGAGAGACAATGAGAGACCATAAGAGACAATGAGAGACAATAAGAGACAATGAGAGACAACGAGAGACAACGAGAGACAACGAGAGACAACGAGAGACAATGAGAGACAATAAGAGACAATGAGAGACAACGAGAGACAATGAGAGACAATGAGAGACAACGAGAGACAACGAGAGACAATGAGAGACAACGAGAGACAACGAGAGACAACGAGAGACAATGAGAGACAATGAGAGACCATAAGAGACAATGAGAGACAATAAGAGACAATGAGAGACAATGAGAGACAATGAGAGACAATAAGAGACAATGAGAGACAATGAGAGACAATGAGAGACAACGAGAGACAACGAGAGACAATGAGAGACAATGAGAGACAATGAGAGACAATGAGAGACAATGAGAGACAACGAGAGACAATGAGAGACAACGAGAGACAATGAGAGACAATGAGAGACAACGAGAGACAATGAGAGACAACGAGAGACAATGAGAGACAATGAGAGACAACGAGAGACAATGAGAGACAATGAGAGACAACGAGAGACAATGAGAGACAACGAGAGACAATGAGAGACAATGAGAGACAACGAGAGACAATGAGAGACAATGAGAGACAATGAGAGAGACTGTTATGTGTTTTGAAGTAGAAATCTGAGGCTGGGCTCAGTGTAATACATGGACTGGAGCAGGAAAGGAACAGGAATGAGGAGCAGCACCAGAGGTGTTTGGACCGTTCGAACATTCTGGAACTCTCGGTCTGTCTCCTAACATTCTGGAACTCTCTGTCTGTCTCCTAACATTCTGGAACTCACTGTCTGTCTCCTAACATTCTGGAACTCTCTGTCTGTTTCCTAACATTCTGGAACTCTCTGTCTGTCTCCTAACATTCTGGAACTCTCTGTCTGTCTCCTAACATTCTGGAACTCTCTGTCTGTCTCCTAACATTCTGGAACTCTCTGTCTGTCTCCTAACATTCTGGAACTCTCTGTCTGTCTCCTAACATTCTGGAACTCTCTGTCTGTCTCCTAACATTCTGGAACTCTCTGTCTGTCTCCTAACATTCTGGAACTCTCTGTCTGTCTCCTAACATTCTGGAACAGGACTGAGGAGCAGCATCAGACGTGTTTGGACCGGGGGACTCACGTTGGCGTAGAACTCGTCGTTCTCGGCGGACAACACCACCTCCCGCAGGTCCTTGTTGACCCCGGGGACGCGGGACAGGTCGATGCGGTTGTTGTTCAGGCCCAGCATCTCGTGGACCATGGCCTGGTACGTCCACTAGGGGGCGCCACGGAGCAGCAACAACAAAACAAAACAAATATTGTCAGCGTCTTTTGAGCCTCGGAAAAGCACTGTATATAAATATAATTAATTATTATCATTATTATTATTAATGAGGTGTAATGACCAATCAGACGACATCTGCTTCAGTAAACATGTGACTTGTTAAAGCCTTGACTACTTCTGGGGTTGTAGAAAAGGCTCACAGTGAATCCATGACACTCTGCTGCCCCCCAGTGGTCAGCACTGGTACCACACGTTGGTGGTGGCCCATAGCAGGAGAGCATCACAGTAAGGTGCAGTTGTACCTGGTTGAGGGGGGGGTGATGGTGAGGTGCATGATGGGAGGTGTAGTTGTACCTGGTTGAGGAGGGGGGTGATGCATGATGGGAGGTGTAGTTGTACCTGGTTGAGGGGGGGTGATGGTGAGGTGCATGATGGGAGGTGTAGTTCTACCTGGTTGAGGGGGGGGGGGGGGTGATGGTGAGGTGCATGCTGGGAGGTGTAGTTGTACCTGGTTGAGCAGGGGGGTGATGGTGAGGTGAGGTGCATGATGGGAGGTGTAGTTGTACCTGGTTGAGCAGGGGGGTGATGGGAGGTGAGGTGCATGCTGGGAGGTGTAGTTGTACCTGGTTGAGCAGGGGGGTGATGGGAGGTGAGGTGCATGCTGGGAGGTGTAGTTGTACCTGGTTGAGCAGGGGGGTGATGGGAGGTGAGGTGCATGCTGGGAGGTGTAGTTGTACCTGGTTGAGCAGGGGGGTGATGGGAGGTGAGGTGCATGCTGGGAGGTGTAGTTGTACCTGGTTGAGCAGGGGGGTGATGGGAGGTGAGGTGCATGATGGGAGGTGTAGTTGTACCTGGTTGAGCAGGGGGGTGATGGGAGGTGAGGTGCATGCTGGGAGGTGTAGTTGTACCTGGTTGAGCAGGGGGGTGATGGGAGGTGAGGTGCATGCTGGGAGGTGTAGTTGTACCTGGTTGAGCAGGGGGGTGATGGCGTCGTCGCTGCGGTCCAGGATGAGCAGCAGGGGAGGAACCTCCGTCTTCCTGAAGTCAAACAGCTCATACTCCTTAGTGATGATTTGCTGAGCGAGGAGAGGGAGGGAGGAGAGGGAGGGAGGAGAGGGAGGAGGGAGGGAGGAGTCAGGGAGGGGGTGAGGAGAGGGAGGGAGAGGGAGGGAGGGAGGAGAGGGAGGGAGGAGGAGAGGGAGGAAGGAGGAGAGGGAGGGAGGAGAGGGAGGGAGTGAGGAGAGGGAGGGAGGAGAGGGAGGGAGGAGGGAGGGAGGGAGGAGAGGGAGGGAGGGAGGAGGGAGGAGAGGGAGGGAGGAGGGAGGAGAGGGAGGGAGGGAGGAGGGAGGAGAGGGAGGGAGAGAGGAGAGGGAGGGAGGAGAGGGAGGGAGGGAGGAGGGAGGAGAGGGAGGGAGGGAGGAGGGAGGAGAAGGAGGGAGGAGGGAGGGAGGGAGGAGAGGGAGGGAGAGAGGAGAGGGAGGGAGGGAGGGAGAAAGGGAGGGAGGAGAGGGAGGGAGGGAGGAGGGAGGAGAGGGAGGGAGGAGGGAGGGAGGGAGGAGGGAGGGGGTGAGGAGAGGGAGGGAGGGAGGAAGGGAGGGAGGAAGGGAGGGAGGAGAGGGAGGGAGGGAGGAGGGAGGAGAGGGAGGGAGGAGAAGGAGGGAGGGAGGAGAGGGAGAGAGGGAGGGAAGGAGGGAGGGAGGGAGGAGGGAGGAGAGGGAGAGAGGAGAGGGAGGGATGGAGGGAGGGAGAGAGGAGAGGGAGAGAGGAGAGGGAGAGAGGAGGGAAGAGAGGGAGAGAGGGAGGGAAGAGAGGGAGAGAGGGAGGGGAGGGAGGGAGGAGAGGGAGGGAGAGAGGGAGAGAGGAGGGAGGAGAGGGAGAGAGGGAGGGGAGGGAGAGAGGGAGGGGAGGGAGGGAGGAGAGGGAGGGAGAGAGGGAGTATAAATAATAGACGGAAACGGATTGTAGTAGAATTCCGCTCTGCAGTTGTGCTTGTTGTGCTTGTGGTCACCACATATGGTGGAGAATGCGGGCGGCTGTGCGCGGTTATGTTGCCAATATGCCCGGTACTAGGTGGGGGTCACTACAGTGTGTGTGTGTAGTGGGGGGTCACTACAGTGTGTGTGTGTGTGTGTGTGTGTGTGTGTGTGTGTGTGTGTGTGTAAATGGTAAATGGTAAATGGACTGCACTTATATAGCGCCTTTTTTGCTGCTCCAAAGCTGCTCCAAAGCGCTTTACAACGGCCTCTCATTCACCCATTCACACACACACACATTCACACACCAATGGCGGCAAGCTGCCATGCAAGGCGCTGGCCGGCCCGCTCACTGGGAGCAATTTGGGGTTCAGTGTCTTGCCCAAGGACACTTCGACATGTGGCCAGCCGGGGCTCGAACCGCCGATCTGCCGACCTTGCGATCATTAGACGGCGACTCCTGAGATACAGCCGCCCCTGTGGTGGGGGTCGCTACAGTGTGTGTGTGTGTGTGTGTGTGTGTGTGTGTGTGTGTGTGTGTGTGTGTGTGTGTGGGGCACCTTGACGCTCTCCCCCAGCCTCTTGGCCATGTCGGAGGACAGCTGGTAGCGCACCATGGGACACTTCTTCAGCGCCAGCAGCACAGAGGTCAGACCCTGGGTGGTCCTCTGCAGCATGGAGGGCTCCCAGCTACGCCCCTGCACACATTACAGTTACACACACACAGTTACAGTTACAGTTACACACAGTTACCTACACACACACAGTTACAAACACACACAGTTACAGTTACACACACACACACACACACACACACACATTTACACAGTTGAATGAATGAATGAATACATACAGTATATACACACACACACGGCATGTAACTCACACACACACACAGTTACACACACAGGATATTTTGGTGCATCTTATATACTTCGTAATCCAAACACACACACACACACACACACACACACACACACACCCAGGTCTCACCCTGGCCACGCCCTGCAGGTTGAGGGAGAAGAGGTGAGGGTTCACAGCGATGAAGTCTCCGTAGAACTCCTGTCGTCATGACAACAGAACACAGACACACGTTCATCTGTTTGGGGCTTCTAACTCACCTGTACTACAAACTCACCTGTACTTCTAACTCACCTGTACTTCTAACTCACCTGTACTTCTAACTCACCTGTACTTCTAACTCACCTGTACTACAAACTCACCTGTACTTCTAACTCACCTGTACTTCGAACTCACCTGTACTACAAACTCACCTGTACTTCTAACTCACCTGTACTACAAACTCACCTGTACTTCTAACTCACCTGTACTTCTAACTCACCTGTACTACAAACTCACCTGTACTTCTAACTCACCTGTACTTCTAACTCACCTGTACTTCTAACTCACCTGTACTTCTAACTCACCTGTACTTCTAACTCACCTGTACTTCTAACTCACCTGTACTTCTAACTCACCTGTACTACAAACTCACCTGTACTTCTAACTCACCTGTACTTCTAACTCACCTGTACTTCTAACTCACCTGTACTTCTAACTTACCTGTACTTCTAACTTACCTGTACTACAAACTCACCTGTACTTCTAACTCACCTGTACTTCAAACTCACCTGTACTTCAAACTCACCTGTACTTCTAACTCACCTGTACTACAAACTCACCTGTACTTCTAACTCACCTGTACTTCTAACTCACCTGTACTTCTAACTCACCTGTACTTCAAACTCACCTGTACTTCTAACTCACCTGTACTTCTAACTCACCTGTACTTCTAACTCACCTGTACTACAAACTCACCTGTACTACAAACTCACCTGTACTTCTAACTCACCTGTACTACAAACTCACCTGTACTACAAACTCACCTGTACTTCTAACTCACCTGTACTTCCGCCACCACTTCCTGTTCGTCAGCCTCGGCCAGGGCCTTGATCTCACTCTTGCTGATGACGTTGCTGAAGTCTGCAGACAGGAAGTGACAACACAGACAGGAAGTGACAACACAGGGTTGTAATAGCACGATCATTCACTCTAATCGTCAGTCACGTGTTTGATGATTATGGGGGTAAAATACCTTTTCGTGCACACAGAATGTTATTCATTGATTACCTACACGTGACTAGAGGTTAAACTAAATTGTAATTTTACAAGTTTGAAAGTTAACATAAATGTAAACATCTTCATCAAGAAGCAGCAGCCCTTACAGATGAAGTAGACACTGTATTTGGGTCTACGGAGTTCCTGGATCAGATTTTCGACATTCTCCTGTAAAGGTGACAGAGGGTCAGTGGTTCTGTATACACCATACTGTACACAGCTGTTAGGGTTATCTGCTGTGCTAAGTACCTTGGTGGGCCGGAGGAAGCAGATGGCTTTGAGGTGCTTCATGTTGTCTCTGTTCTGGGAGTCGATGCGTTCGAACAGGTAAACCTCCTTCTGCAGGATCTCTGACTGGGTGTACACCACGCTCACGATGCTGGTCTGAGACACACACACACACACACACACACACCGTCTGTCATCACACACTGGTACTGGGTGACCTGGCTGGCAGCTGATCATGTCACACATACAACATCAGCTGGTTTTAAACGCCTGTGTGTGTGTGTGTGTGTGTGTGTGTGTGTGTGTGTGTGTGTGTGTGTGTGCGTGTGTGTGCGTGTGTGTGTGTGTGTGTGTGTGTGTGTCTCAGACCCACCGTCTCTCTGTCCATCAGCAGAACCTTCATCCCTGTGTGTGTGTGTGTGTGTGTGTGTGTGTGTGTGTGTGTGTGTGTGTGTGTGTGTGTGTGTGTCTCTCAGACCCACCGTCTCTCTGTCCATCAGGAGAACCTTCATCCCGGCCCCGCTGCTCTCGATCATCCTGGAGATGTACTGCCGGACGGCCAGCGTGACGTTCATCCTGACAGCGCTGCGAAGGTCCACCTACGTATGGAAAACAACCAAGAAGGTCCGAGTTGTAGCAGATAATGGGGGTTTAGACCGTTGAATCGTTCAGTTCAGTTCAGAGGCTTCGGTGACATCGCCTCTGTTTACAAAATGTTGCTTCCGTGTCACGACAGGAAACCGACAGGCGTCACTTCCGGGTGCAGCGCTATTGGGGGTAGATGCTAGATGGGATGCTTGGGACGGCCCTTACCCTAACCCACTAACCACTCATGTAAAAAGGGTAGGCGCATGCGCATTAATATCGTTTTTTGTTTGGTACTTTTGAGTTTTCTGTTAAGATGCGCAAGTGCAATGAATGTGCAATAACACTATGTGCAATATGACAACCCTAGGGTACATAAGGTTCAGAGAATAGGAAATGTTAGGATATTTATAGCATAGCATAGAGTACAGCACAGTGTTTTATTTGTATAGTATAGTATAGTAGATAGTGTACATAGCCTTTATTTATGTAAACCAGCTCTTTTCCCTTCTTGTTTTTAGTTTTTTTTTTTCCTAGCACCAGGGGAGCCCCCCCTCCCAAATGTCGTTGTTTGGTACCTGTACTATATCAATGACAATAAAGACCATTCATTCATTCATTCATTCATTCATTCAAGTGAAAATGTGTTGTTGTTGTTTTTGATTATGCACTCATGGGGAAAGAAAAATAATAATAATAAAAAATAAAAGTAAACATGCATGTAAAAAGGGTAGGCGCAATAACCCATGGCTTCAGCCTACACCTTTTTGGTCCTGGTGTTATGCATTGTGACTGTGTACATTTTTTTTATATATGTATTGTGAATTGTATAAGGGACCAAAATAAACATTCTCAATCAATCAATCAATCAATAAAAAAAAACATACCATTAATTTATTGATATTATTATCTCAACTTCAATGAGGTGAATTTAAAGTTGGGTCGTCCCAACCATCCCACATAACATCCATCATGGTGAGGGAAAGAGCATCAAAGGCTAATCTACATGTGCTGCGTTTATGTCAACTAGAAAAATAAGTTATTAGAACAAAGGTCGTGGGCTTGCAATGTTTTAACCCCAAACCCTAACCCTAAACGTTTAAAGATGGGTTGAGAGAGAGAGAGAGAGAGAGAGAGAGAGAGAGAGAGAGAGAGAGAGAGAGAGAGAGAGAGAGAGAGAGAGAGAGAGAGAGAGAGAGAGACCCCACTGGATTTCCCAATCACTGAATTAGAATTGGAAGACAAACTAAAGGTTCTGCAGAACAAAAAAGCATGTGGGCCTGATGGCATCTTAAACGAGATGATAAAATATACCAATAGAAAATGTAAATTGGCCATTCTAAAGGTATTCAACTTGGTACTGAGTGTGGGTCATTTCCCTGAAAGCTGGAGTGAGGGGCTGATTACACCCATTTTCAAGAATGGAGACAAATTTGATCCAAACAACTACAGAGGTATCTGTGTAAGTAGTAACCTAGGGAAGTTATTTGGCAGCATTCTAAATTCAAGAATTATATATTTCCTCACAGAGCACAATGTCTTGTGCAAAAGTCAAATTGGATTCCTCCCAAATTATAGAACATCTGACCACATTTTCACCCTACACACACTAATAGATAAATACACAAATCAAAACAAAGGAACAATTCATGCATGCTTTGTCGATTTTCAGAAAGCTTTCGACTCAGTTTGGCATGAAGGTTTACTTTTTAAATTAATAGAAAGTGGAATAGGGGGAAAGTCATATGATGTCATTAAATCAATATATGAAAATAATAAATTGGCTGTTAAAATTGGTGATAAACACACAGACTTCTTCCCGCAAGGGAGAGGGGTGAAGCAAGGATGTAACCTCAGCCCCACCCTCTTCAATATATATATTAATGAACTGGCATGGTTATTAGAACAATCACCAGCACCTGGTCTCACCCTTACTGACACAGACATTAAATGTCTCTTTTATGCAGACGACCTAGTCATACTGTCCCCAACTAAAGAAGGTCTTCAGCAAAGCCTGAACATTCTTCATCAGTACTGTCAGACTTGGGCCCTGACAGTAAATATGAAGAAGACCAAAATTATGACCTTCCAAAAGCGATCACGGTTACAGAAGAATCAACCAGTGTTCAAAATAGGTGGGACCCAAATAGAACGGACAAATACCTATACATACCTAGGTTTACAAATTACTTCCACTGGGAATTTCTGTGCAGCTGTGAAGGAACTCAAAGACAAGGCAAAAAGGGCTTTTTATGCCATCAAGCGTTCAATTCAAATCCAAATTCCAATTAGGACATGGCTCAAAATATTTAAATCAGTTATAGAATCAATTGCATTGTATGGCAGTGAGGTATGGGGTCCCTTATTACAAAGTGATTGGGCAAAATGGGACAAAAACCCAGTTGAGATCCTGCATGCAGAGTTCTGCAAAACTATTATCAGGGTACAAAGAAAATGCCCAAACTCTGCATGCAGGGCTGAATTAGGCCAATATCCTTTACTGCTAAATATACAGAAAATATCTATTAAATTCTGGAGCCATATTAAAAAGAGTGACCCTGCCTGTTACCATTATAAAGCCCTTGCCTGCCAAGAGTTGAACATCCAAAGGAGCCCCCTCAGTCAGCTGGTTCTGAAACTAGCTGACCTCTCACCTTCTGACATCACAAACCCCAGACAGCCTCAGTGCAGCTACACTATCACTCAGAAGATTAGACCTAACCAAATTATAACTAAAGAAAAAGATACATACATCACATATTGGAACGAACTCACACAATCACAACACAAACTAGAAACATATTTGGCTCTAAACAGACAGTATACTGTGGCAGACTACCTAACCACAGTAACTGATAAAAACCTGAGAAAGACTTTGACAATGTACAGACTGAGCGATCATAGTCTGGCAATAGAGAAGGGCAGACACAGACAAACCTGGCTGCCCAGAGAGGAGAGGCTGTGCTGTCACTGTGATGACGGAGCTATAGAGACAGAGTTACACTTCTTAACACAATGTAAAAACTACACAAATATTAGAGAGGAGTTCTTCCCAAAATTTGAAACAAATTTCCCAGAATTCCGAAGTATGACAGAAAGGGAAAGATTACCAGCCCTTCTGGGGGAACAGAAAGAATGTGCAGTTTTGGCTGCAAAATATGTCAATTCCTGTCACAAGAAAAGGGACAACCAGTAGGACATACATACAGTATGCCATGTTTTATTCTCTGCACCACCTGCTTTATTTTATTTATATTATTTTTATGTATTTTTTCATGTCATTGATATTATGTTGTTATGTTGTTGTTCGTCATATCTGTGATTGTGCTTTGGCAACACTTGTAAAACGTCATGCCAATAAAGCCTGTTGAATTGAATTGAATTGAGAGAGAGAGAGAGAGAGAGAGAGAGAGAGAGAGAGAGAGAGAGAGAGAGAGAGAGAGAGAGAGAGAGAGAGAGAGAGAGAGAGAGAGAGAGAGAGGGAGAGAGAGTGAGAGAGAGAGAGCGAGAAAGAGGGAGAGAGAGAGACAGAGAGAGAGATAATAAGTCATAATTGCACATAATCAGTCATTTGAACAAATTGAAGTTTATTTATTTATTTTACCAGCACATCTCGCAATGTTCAGTGTAACATAATAATAACCAGTCCCCAGACCCACCAGAGGGGGCGCCACCATAACCAGTCTCCAGACCCACCAGAGGGGGCGCCACCATAACCAGTCCCCAGACCCACCAGAGGGGGCGCCACCATAACCAGTCCCCAGACCCACCAGAGGGGGCGCCACCATAACCAGTCTCCAGACCCACCAGAGGGGGCGCCACCATAACCAGTCCCCAGACCCACCAGAGGGGGCGCCACCATAACCAGTCCCCAGACCCACCAGAGGGGGCGCCACCATAACCAGTCCCCAGACCCACCAGAGGGGGCGCCACCATAACGCTTCTTTGCACACTGACAATCCCTGCCTGCGGATAAAAATTGTTAGCTAGTCTTAGTGCTCAAATGTGTTAGCTTAGACGTTCATTTACATTGACACTTCTGGCAGTTGGCAGACGTCTTTATCTGAATCATCTGTCCACAAGAAAGATAATTTCAAGCAAACCAGGTAAAGTCAACACTTTTAGAGCATCAATGTGTAAATCAAAGTGACGTGTTTTCAACATCTCAGTCTAGCTCGTTACCAGTTAGCTGGTTAGACAGGCAAACAGTTAAAGCTAAAGATTGTTGGCTAACCAGCTAACTGGTAACTAGCTAAATAAGCTAAGTTAGCTAGCTGAAGTTATGTTTAGCTAGCTAGCTAGCACATGTTTAGCTAACTAGCACAGTTAGCTGACCTTAACCAGCCGTCTTCAGTCATAAGCCAGCTAGCCTAGCAAACATCTACTAGACTGCCCAGACAAGTTGGTTGTTAGCTAGCTAGCTAACTGTTAGCTCAACGTCCTTTTAAATATACGTCAATCAGTGGTGTAGTCTAGTGTTTTCTAGTGGGTATACATACTGTGATTTTCCCCTCCCAGCCTCATATCGTTCATTTGGGAACGCCATAAAAAGAAATCTGCGCTCCCTGTCTGACGTTATATAAATTAAATGTTATAAGGCTGATCTGTGCATGATAGTGCTGCATTCTGACATATTTCATGTCGCATCTCCCCCCGTTGATGGTGTATGACGCTATAGTCAGTCCCAATGGTCCAGAAGTCAAGTGCTTCGTGACACAGACGGGGTGAATTTCATGAATGAAAGTGTGAAAGTTCTGTCACGAAACGCCGTGACGTATCCTCACACATGTTTAGGTGGGTAAATGGAAATCCTTGGCTTTCCTAGCTGGCTACCTCGGCGGGACTGAAGCATCAGAACAGTGACTGATAGAGAGTGTTAGCATAGCATAGCATAGCTAGCCAACAGCCACACACATACATGGCTAGTAATGGGTTAAAACAACGTCTTTACTAAACCGTTTAACACGAAGGAGCTTCTTGCCAGCTACCAAACTAGGCTACCTAGCTTTAGTCCAGCAGGTGTGTCAATATCTTTGATTAAGCCAATGATACATACATACATGCAGTCTTGACACCACCATTGAGGGATGGAACGCCTGTGATTTTTATAATAATAATAATAATAATAATAATAATAATAATAATTTATTGGATTTTGTTTTGTTTTTTGTTGCACACTTATACCACCACGGTGTCAGGTAGTGAACGTGACGTGTTCATTCGTGTGGGAGAGATTCCGCGTTTTGACTCGAGCGCTTAGAGGAGAGTTGCTCTGCACGCAGAAGAAGAAGGCAGAGAGAGGCACGGCGGCTAGCGGTTAGCATTGTTGCTATGAGCTGGAACTCTTTGGGGCTATTAGGGTGGCTGGCTATTATACAAGGAACTCAAAATGTCTTCCTGTCTTTTCTGTCTTTATGGTTTGACTGTTGTTGGACTGCTTTCATCTGGGAAACCCAGAATAGAACAGCGAGACTATTATTAGTGCTGGTAGTTAATGATGGTAGTTAATGATGGTAGTTAATGATGGTAGTTAATGATGGTAGTTAATGTGACTTTAAATCTTCGGGGACTGAACGAGATACGGTAGATGATTATAGCAGAGTATAGTATCGTAGTGGTAAACAGACGGACTTATATATATATATATATATATATATATACTTATATAGCACCTTTATCCAAAGCGCTTTACAACGGCCTCTCATTCACACATTCACACACACACATTCACACACCAATGGCAGCTATCATGCAAGGTGCCGCTCACTGGGCCGGGGCTCGAACCGCCGATCTGCCAACCTTGCGATCATTAGACGGCAGCTCCGCTAGGGGTGGGCATCAATGATCGACGATCGACAATTGATTGATAAGGATCTTGGTCGATCACAAAATATTTTGCTCGATAATCATTAATAAATTGAGTGGAAATTAGTTTGTCCACGTTATGTGTGAGACATGAACTTTGCATTTGCCTTCGCGTTGAATTTCGCAACGCAGTACGAAACGGCTTGATGCAACACGTTACGCCGCTCATTGCACAACGAGAAGAGAAAGTAACGATGGCCATCTGCACATTAATCGAAACAGATATTCTGCCGCTCAGTTTTGTCGAGGGTAGATGAGGATTTCGTGCGCTCATGCAAGTAGTCGATAGCCAGCATATCCTGTTCCATCGCGACGTTCCATAACCAGGCGCATAGAAATCAAGAAAAACCTTTTTTCCCCCCAAGGAAAACTTGTTATTTCTGCCCTAGGCGTTGTTTTAATGAAAAAAAAGCTTATCAATTAATCGATAATTGATACAGGGAGCTTTGAGATCAGTGGAAAGTGATTGACGCTGCCATGTAAAGGTGTCTTTAGTTTAGTTTCACTGCATGCTGCGATTCTGACCGTTAAAGTTGTGATCGCGTGCTTTGACTTATATATATTTGACATTTACATTCTAGTATTATATAATAATATTAATAGTAAAAGTAATTCTGCTATTTAGCAGAGACGCTTTTACCCAAAACAACCTCTGATGATGATGATGATGATGGAGATGGTCGCCCCGCCCCCATGTTCTAGATCCCGCCTCTATCCTCTAAGATCTGTCCATCATCTCTAGATCTGTCCAATCAGAGCGTAGCTATCAGGAGGGGAAGTGACGTATATTTGAGCGCCTTCGCAGAGCGAGCTGAAAGGCAATAACGGAGCAGAGAGCAACACTGCCAACGTGCTGCGCTCACTCACTCACACACCGACAACAACGCAAAGTATTCACACGCTTAGTTTTCCTTTCGTTATTCTCTATTCAACGCCGGCGAAAGACTGAACAAGGTAAGCGAGTCAATGAGGTTTTTCGCGAGTTAACGGAGATGTGACCGGTAGTTGAAGTCAGTTAGCTGGGTTAGCTCGTTAGCATAGCTACATGCTAAGCTCGTGTCCTGCAGGGAGAAGGGAGGTGTGACGTCAGCGCTGACCCAGTGGTTATAATCAGGACTAGTTTCAGTGATAGTTGCCATTGTCTTGTCTGGGTGTCTAAATGTCACCAGAACGAGCTTACTTTAATTGTTTTAGCTGCTTGAATTAAAAGTGAAACTGATAATAAAAAAAAGTTAAATAACTGAAGTAGGAAGGAAGCGAGCAGCTATGACAGGCGAGCTACTGTCCGGTAACGCTCCGGGCCAACAGTCCTGGCTGACGTCATCAACACTGGTCAGCTGACACTCAGGGTTGCCAGGTGAGATTGACTAATTTCCAGCCTAACCACCACAGTCTTAAAAAAAAACGCTAAATCCCGCTAAATCCACCAGCGCAAAACCTATTATTGTCAGAAAACCACCGCTAATGACTATTGGGCAGTTGCCCATCTCTTGCCCCTAAACTGTATGTCTGTTTGCCAATGATGTTATGTAAAAGAAAAGAAAAACCTGCACACAGACTAGACTTGGCTACTAGTTCAGCACCACTGACGCACAGAACGGGTTGTTTACCAATGTAGGTAAAGGTTAAAGGTTAAAGGTTAGCTCTCAGCTGGTCAGTGTCGTCAGTGTTGTCAGTGTGGTCAGTGTGGTCAGTGTGGTCAGTGTTGTCAGTGTTGTCAGTGTGGTCAGTGTGGTCAGTGTGGTCAGTGTGGTCAGTGTGGTCAGTGTGGTCAGTGTTGTCAGTGTGGTCAGTGTTGTCAGTGTGGTCAGTGTGGTCAGTGTCGTCAGTGTGGTCAGTGTGGTCAGTGTTGTCAGTGTGGTCAGTGTTGTCAGTGTTGTCAGTGTGGTCAGTGTCGTCAGTGTGGTCAGTGTGGTCAGTGTGGTCAGTGTGGTCAGTGTGGTCAGTGTGGTCAGTGTGGTCAGTGTTGTCAGTGTGGTCAGTGTCGTCAGTGTGGTCAGTTTGGTCAGTGTCGTCAGTGTGGTCAGTGTGGTCAGTGTGGTCAGTGTTGTCAGTGTCGTCAGTGTGGTCAGTGTGGTCAGTGTCGTCAGTGTGGTCAGTGTGGTCAGTGTGGTCAGTGTGGTCAGTGTGGTCAGTGTGGTCAGTGTCGTCAGTGTTTTCAGTGTGGTCAGTGTGGTCAGTGTGGTCAGTGTTGTTGTCAGTGTGGTCAGTGTTGTCAGTGTGGTCAGTGTGGTCAGTGTTGTCGTCAGTGTCGTCAGTGTGGTCAGTGTTGTCAGTGTGGTCAGTGTGGTCAGTGTTGTCGTCAGTGTCGTCAGTGTCGTCAGTGTCGTCAGTGTGGTCAGTGTGGTCAGTGTCGTCAGTGTGGTCAGTGTGGTCAGTGTGGTCAGTGTGGTCAGTGTGGTCAGTGTGGTCAGTGTGGTCAGTGTTGTCAGTGTGGTCAGTGTGGTCAGTGTGGTCAGTGTGGTCAGTGTGGTCAGTGTCGTCAGTGTCGTCAGTGTTGTCAGTGTCATTTAGTGGCACTGACAACGTAAAGTGTGTAGCCTTGGCTTTTATCATAGTATCACTGGATTTCTATGATTTCTAGGTTTGACATTCAGAGCAACATTATAGCTACTTTTATGTTTACATTTTTGGCATTTAGCAACAGACGCCTTATTCCAAAGCGATTTACAATCGATACATTTGACTAAGCAAGTGAATCATCAGTCCACCAGTCGTAGCAGGAAGAGTAATCCAGCTCAGGCCAGGGGACATTGGCAGTCGTCGTGATAGAAGAAGAAAGAACGATTTTTTTATGACACAAAAACATAAACGATGGACTCTTACACACATTTCTACTAGTTAATATCTCATCACACCAAGGTTTAATTTTTTATTTATTTTAAGTAATATTTGTAAGGAATGGAATGGATGTGTTTTCCTATTTGAAATATCGCTTACATTGGCTTTTTAATGATTAGTTTAACATGTCGGTGAATTGCACACTATATGATTTGAATGTCATTTAAAGCAAGAGGCTGCACCAGGCTATTGCACCACGGCTGCACAACATCGATGAAAAGTTAAATAAAAGTCATATTGCGATCGTTTTGCTGGCTATTACTATTACAATATCGATAGGACGTGACATTTTTGTGAACACTTGCTATTTTCACTTAACTTGTGTGTGAAAGTGTGAAAGTAGAGAACAGTAACTGAATGCCATAGCTAGGGCTGAGATAGCCAGCTCCCCATGCTACTGTGCATATAAGCCTGGGATAAGAAAGAGCACCATTAATAATAATAATAATAATAAAAAAGATAATAAAAAGATATGTGACGGTGTATTTTATGTTGTTTTTTAAGTCCTTAGCTTTTCGTTGTAAACTAAAGAGCAGACTTCATACACTGGGCAACATGAATGAATGAATGAATGGTCTTTATTGTCATTGATATAGTACAGGTACCAAACAACGACATTTGGGAGCGGGGGCTCCCCTGGTGCTAGGAACAAAAAACTAAAAACAAGAAGGGGAAAAGAGCTGGTTTACATAAATAAAGGCTCCAACATGCACCATGTCCTGCCACTGTTACATATTCCAGTGGTCATGTTCACATCTGATTATTGTTTTGTCACATTGACTGATATACAGGTGTTATATTGACTGATATACAGGTGTTATATTGACTGATATACAGGTGCTATATTGACTGATATACAGGTGTTATATTGACTGATATACAGGTGTTATATTGACTGATATACAGGTGTTATATTGACTGATATACAGGTGTTATATTGACTGATATCAGGGCTCGACAGTGCGACTGTTTTGGTCGCATTTGCGAGTGAATATATTTCTGTGCGACTTGGAAATACATTCAATCGCACCAGTGCGACTAAAAGACTGCTGAACTACTGTCATGCGCAGTCAAACTTATGTGTATAAGCGACGAGGGAATGAAAACAGTGAACAGAAACGCGTGTCGCAGAAATGCTTCACGCGAGTCCTATATGCGCTTAAAATGCGCATAATGGGTATATGGATACAGCTCTCATAGTTCGTAGCGCTGTGTTTTATTAGCCGCTAGCTGCTAGCAGCGTTTGCTTCCGGTTTCATTACAAAGAGGTTAACCCTATTCATAGCTTTCATGTGACGTCACAGCATAGTGGAAACGCCCACCTGACGGGCAAAAGGCACTTTTTGCGGGCAAAACCCACGGGCAAAACCCACTTTTTGCGGGTTAATAACTTTGATTTCCCGTGGGTTAGAAAAATAATTCCAACGTGCCCGGATAGAGTAGAAGACAGGGAACAACACTATTTGAATGGAGTCGATCCTCCACTCCTATCACCGTGGACACAGCAAGGAGCGAATTCCCAGATATAAATATTCCCTCGCCTCGCTGACAGCGGGAGTTGGGAGTTTCGTCCAGCAGCCGGTGAACGCCCGGTTGATCGAGTTTCATATTAAAAGTATATCTTCTCGGGGTGTCAGCGCGGTGGTTAAGGGCTCAAAATGACCGTATACTGATGGTGAATTTAGCAATAATAGTCTTATGTTTGTACCACCTCCATAACCGGTGTTATTCACGGGAAAAGCCGGTCAAGGAGGCACCCTTTGCAGGTCAATAACTTTGATTTTCCGGGGGTTATGATAATAATTCCAACGTGTCCGGATAGAGTAGAAGACAGGGAATCCAACACTATTTGAATGGTGTCAATCCTCCACTCCTATCACCGTCGTGTATCTTGATAGTTCTTCATGGGTGAGGTGGTCTAAATAGTAGGCAGCCATGTTGAGCGATGTTGCTATGATACTTTTTGCCCGTCAGGTTGATGGTTGCTAGGGAAGAAACCACGTGACTGAAAGCTATGAATATGTGCCTGACGTCTAACAACATTCAAATGACTCTAACTTCGTCATCTTTTTTCGGATTTCAATGTATGACACATCATTTGAAAGCTTATGATCCGTAGTTCCAATCCACAACACGTCACATTTGAAAGTGTTTATGTATTTTTTTTACATTTGAACGTGTTTTTTGTTTACCGGTATATATATTTATATTATACAATTTACCAGTCATATTCTGGAATGGGTCTAAATGTTAAAGTTCCATAAGTATAAGCAAAATAAAGTAACAGTTTGTAAATAAATAGTAGCATTTAAAAAAAAAAAAAACGTGAACCGTGACCCAAAAACCGAGGTTCATACCGAACCGTGGGCCAACTGAAATTAATATTCTTACTTCCCCTTTACATTGTGTGAGTCTCCATTTTTATTACGGCCAAGAGCCGGTTATGATCATTTTGATATGTTATGATTATGATCATTTGTTTTCGTTGTTGACGAAAATTGCGCAATTTTCATTGTGCTCCTGAAATTCTTGGTGTGCTACTAAATTTTTCAACATGGTTGGTAGCACAGTGCTACCTGGGGAAAAGGTAAGCGTCAAGCCCTGGATATACAGGTGTTATATTGACTGATATACAGGTGTTATATTGACTGACATACAGGTGTTATATTGACTGATATACAGGTGTTGTATTGACTGATATACGGGTGCTATATTGACTGATATACAGGTGTTATATTGACTGATATACAGGTGTTATATTGACTGACATACAGGTGTTATATTGACTGACATACAGGTGTTATATTGACTGACATACAGGTGTTATATTGACTGACATACAGGTGTTATATTGACTGATATACAGGTGTTATATTGACTGACATACAGGTGTTATATTGACTGATATACAGGTGTTGTATTGACTGACATACAGGTGTTGTATTGACTGACATACAGGTGTTATATTGACTGATATACAGGTGTTATATTGACTGACATACAGGTGTTATATTGACTGACATACAGGTGTTATATTGACTGATATACAGGTGTTATATTGACTGACATACAGGTGTTATATTGACTGACATACAGGTGTTATATTGACTGATATACAGGTGTTATATTGACTGATATACAGGTGTTATATTGACTGATATACAGGTGTTATATTGACTGATATACAGGTGCTATATTGACTGACATACAGGTGTTATATTGACTGATATACAGGTGTTATATTGACTGATATACAGGTGTTATATTGACTGATATACAGGTGTTATATTGACTGATATACAGGTGTATTGACTGATATACAGGTGTTATATTGACTGATATACAGGTGTTATATTGACTGACATACAGGTGTTATATTGACTGATATACAGGTGTTGTTGACTGATATACAGGTGTTATATTGACTGATATACAGGTGTTATTGACTGACATACAGGTGTTATATTGACTGATATACAGGTGTTATATTGACTGATATACAGGTGTTATATTGACTGATATACAGGTGTTATATTGACTGATATACAGGTGTTATATTGACTGATATACAGGTGTTATATTGACTGATATACAGGTGTTATATTGACTGATATACAGGTGTTATATTGACTGACATACAGGTGTTGTTGACTGACATACAGGTGTTATATTGACTGATATACAGGTGTTATATTGACTGATATACAGGTGTTATATTGACTGATATACAGGTGTTATATTGACTGATATACAGGTGTTATATTGACTGATATACAGGTGTTGTTGACTGACATACAGGTGTTATATTGACTGATATACAGGTGTTATATTGACTGATATACAGGTGTTATATTGACTGATATACAGGTGTTATATTGACTGATATACAGGTGTTGTTGACTGACATACAGGTGTTATATTGACTGATATACAGGTGTTATATTGACTGATATACAGGTGTTGTTGACTGACATACAGGTGTTATATTGACTGATATACAGGTGTTATATTGACTGATATACAGGTGTTGTTGACTGACATACAGGTGTTATATTGACTGACATACAGGTGTTATATTGACTGATATACAGGTGTTATATTGACTGATATACAGGTGTTATATTGACTGATATACAGGTGTTATATTGACTGATATACAGGTGTTGTTGACTGACATACAGGTGTTATATTGACTGATATACAGGTGTTATATTGACTGATATACAGGTGTTATATTGACTGATATACAGGTGTTATATTGACTGATATACAGGTGTTGTTGACTGACATACAGGTGTTATATTGACTGATATACAGGTGTTATATTGACTGATATACAGGTGTTGTTGACTGACATACAGGTGTTATATTGACTGATATACAGGTGTTATATTGACTGATATACAGGTGTTGTTGACTGACATACAGGTGTTATATTGACTGATATACAGGTGTTATATTGACTGATATACAGGTGTTATATTGACTGATGTACTTGTCCAGGTGCTGAGCAACATGACAGACCCGGAGCTCCTAATGGAGTGTGAAGAAGAGGATCTGGCACCATGGCAGGGTAGGTGCTAGCTGTGCTAGCTGTGTGTTCTAGCATGCTCTATGACTTCAGGAATACTAACATAGTCTGTTTCCCTGGGTTAGGCTATGTCATTTAGTACATGTTGTCATAGTGTGCTTTTGTTTACCCCCCCCCCCCACAGAAACCGCTCCCCCTGAATCTGATAGCCTCAAGGTGGTAACCCCCGGCGACGGCAACAGCATCAGTGATGCACCTGTCACCACAGCTGCCTCTGGTGAGGGCTTCTCTGATTGGTTGGATTTGAATCCAAAGCACTGCAGTATTAATGGGCTACAGGTGGCAACTGCAACACACAGACAGACGATGTTTGTCTTTGTGCAAAAAACCAAAATGTGTCTGTTGTTATTTATCAAATTATATTTAGTTTGATCATTCTCAGGGGACCCTCGTTTTTAAAACGTTTGGGGAATCTGCGTTAATGCTAATAATGCTAATAATAATAATAATAATAATAATAGCCTTTATTTGTAAAGCACTTTTCCTGCAAACGTTGCAGCTCAAAGAGCTCCAATCATTATATAATGATCATTTAATTATTTAGTAATTTAAAGGCAATATTAAAAATATGGGTTTTTAGTCTTGATTTTAGTCTTGAACATTTTGCTGAGGTTGCATCCCTAATGTTAACTGGCTGTGCTCTATGCAGCCTCACCAAATCTCTTCTTTTGTACATGTGGTATACAGAAAACCAGCGTCAGAAGACCTGAGAGCTCTATTGGGCTGATATGCTAGCAGAAGACCTGAGAGCTCTATTGGGATGATATGCTAGCAGAAGACCTGAGAGCTCTATTGGGCTGATATGCTAGCAGAAGACCTGAGAGCTCTATTGGGCTGATATGCTAGCAGAAGACCTGAGAGCTCTATTGGGCTGATATGCTAGCAGAAGACCTGAGAGCTCTCTTGGGCTGATATGCTAGCAGAAGACCTGAGAGCTCTATTGGGCTGATATGCTAGCAGAAGACCTGAGAGCTCTATTGGGCTGATATGCTAGCAGAAGGTCGAACATATTCTGGTGCTGTGCCAGTGAGAGCTTCATAAACAGGCAGAAGGATCTTGAAATCTATTGTGAACTGAACAGGAAGCCAGTGTAGAGTTAGTGACGTGCTCCCCCCCCCCCCCCTGCAGCCTCCGCAGCCGCCCAGCCGTTGGTTCTGACCCAGGCCCGCGTGTCTCCAGTCCTGCAGCAGCTCCAGGTGGTGTCCTCCTCCTCCTCCTCCTCCAGCACCACGGCCCAGCCCCTCATCTTCACCACACAGGTAGGTTCTGTCACCACACCATTAGCAGGTTTAGAATGTTCACAGTTGTATTTCAATATTCAGTGTTCTGTGTGTGTCTCTAGACCCTCCAGGGAGCGGCAGGGGTCAGCCCCAAGCATGTGACCATCAACCCCAACCCTGTGGGCTTCATCATCAACGGCAAGCAGCTCACCCTCATGCCTAGTGGTGAGTACCCCCCCTCACCCCTCACCCCTCCACCCCTCAACCTGCTACCTACACCCCCTCACCCCTCACCCCTCCACCCCTCACCCTGCTACCTACACCCCCTCACCCTGCTACCTACACCCCCTCACCCTGCTACCTACACCCCTCAACCTGCTACCTACACCCCTCACCCTGCTACCTACACCCCCCCACCCCTCACCCTGCTACCTACACCCCCCCACCCCTCACCCTGCTACCTACACCCCCCCACCCCTCACCCTGCTACCTACACCCCTCAACCTGCTACCTACACCCCTCACCCTCATGCCTACTAGGGGTGTAACGGATCACCTAACTCACGGATTGGATCGTGTCGCGGTTTTTGAGTCACGGATCGGATCATTTTTCGGATCGACACAAAACATTTTTTTTTTAAACAAAAACTGCTTTTTCCTTGAATTCTGTAAAAGGCAAGGCAAGGCAAGGCAAGTTTATTTGTATAGCACATTTCATACAACAGGGGCAATTCAAAGTGCTTTACATGCATTATTTAAAAATACAGCAAGAGGAGCATAAGAAAATAAAAATTACAATGAATAAAAGCAAATATAAGAAGTAAATAGATAAAACATTTAAAAAGACAATAGTTAATGGAAAAAAGACATTGATAGAAGTGTTTGTGTTTAATCATAACTGGTGCAAAACATGAAGGTTTTTAGCTTAGATTTAAATATTTTTAGGGTTTGGGCCTGTTTGATTTCTTCAGGGAGTTTGTTCCAGGAGCATGCAGCAGCGTGACTGAAAGCTGCTTCACCGTGTTTTGTTTTTACTCTTGGAATTATTAGCTGATTTGTCTCAGCTGACCTTAGGGATCTTTGCGGGAATATAGGGTGGGAGGAGATCTGATATGTATTTTGGTCCAAGACCATTTAATGATTTGTATGTAATTAGGAGGATTTTGAATTCAATTCTCTGAGAGGCTGGTAGCCAGTGCCCAAAGGTCAGTAGTCTTATTGTGTGAAACCAAAAAACAACATTCAAGATGTCAAAACTCTCTCTCCCCCCCCAGCCCAGCTGCTGTCCCAGGCGGGGGGGGCCACCCACGGTTTCTCCTTCGTCAAGATCCCAATGGCCATCCGCCCCCCCGGCCTCCAGACCGTGACCTCCACCACGGGGCTCTCCTCCGCCGTGGGCCTCACCCCCACCACCGTCATGAGCCTCTCCTCCGCCACAGGGCTCTCCTCCTCCTCCACCGTGGGCCTCTCCTCCATCACAGGGCTCTCCTCCATCACGGGGCTCTCCTCGGCCACGGGGCTCTCCTCCACCGTGGGCCTCTCCTCCTCCGCGGGCCTCTCCCCCGCCGCGGGCCTCTCCTCCGCCGTGGGCCTCTCCTCCGCCGTGGGCCTCTCCTCCACCGCCAGCCCCACCATCACAGGTAAAGAGACACAACATCTAGGTCAACTGTCTCTGGCCTCTGAGCTGAGCTGCAAGTTGTTTAAATCACTAACTGTCGAATAATTCCGGAACACTCACCACCTAGAGAGTTCCAAGTGTTCTGTGTGGTGTTCTACCTAGCAACAACACTCTGATTGGCTACAAAATGAAGCAGCGCCATCGATTCACCGTTTTTGGTGAATAAAATCCCCCTCGGCACTGAATGAGCTACGGTTGGGCGACGTAGGGATACCGCCTGTAGCTTCATGTCCATGTTTGATGTAACAACCCCCCCCCCCCCCGGCTTGATTGATATGTTTATTTCAAATATGTGCAAAACAAGCAAAAAAAAATCACGCCCGATGATTCCAGGAACATCACTGAAGATGTGTCCAGAGGCATCAGTAGATGTATGTACACATAGCATAAAAACCCCCCCAAAATATTGCACTTTTAACTTCTGTCTGCAGACGTATCAGGCGCCGTGTCTGCTGTGGTGAACGCCGGCCATTTTGTGAGGATCGCCGCCCAGCCTGCGCCGAGCCACAGAGCCACGCCCACACCCCCCCCGGCCAGCCAGAGCCCTGCGCCCCCCTCCACCGCCCCCCCCAAAGGTCAGTAGTCTCCTAGGACACGCCCCCAAAGGTCAGTAGTCTGCTAGGACACGCCCTCAAAGGTCAGTAGTCTCCTAGGAAACCCCCAAAGGTCAGTAGTCTGCTAGGACACCCCCCCAAAGGTCAGTAGTCTACTAGGACACCCCCCCAAAGGTCAGTAGTCTGCTAGGACACGCCCCCAAAGGTCAGTAGTCTGCTAGGACACGCCCCCAAAGGTCAGTAGTCTGCTAGGACACGCCCCCAAAGGTCAGTAGTCTCCTAGGACACACCCCCAAAGGTCAGTAGTCTGCTAGGACACACCCCCAAAGGTCAGTAGCCTGCTAGGACACGCCCCCAAATGTCAGTAGTCTGCTAGGACACCCCCCCAAAGGTCAGTAGTCTCCTAGGACACACCCCCAAAGGTCAGTAGTCTGCTAGGACACGCCCCCAAAGGTCAGTAGCCTGCTAGGACACGCCCCCAAATGTCAGTAGTCTGCTAGGACACCCCCCCAAAGGTCAGTAGTCTGCTAGGAGCCCCCCCAAAGGTCAGTAGTCTGCTAGGAGCCCCCCCAAATGTCAGTAGTCTGCTAGGAGCCCCCCCAAATGTCAGTAGTCTGCTAGGACACCCCCCCAAAGGTCAGTAGTCTGCTAGGAGCCCCCCCAAAGGTCAGTAGTCTGCTAGGAGCCCCCCCAAAGGTCAGAACCCTGATGGCCCACACCAGGGGAGGCTGGGGCAGATAGACATCGGAGGACGGGCTCATTGTAATCCATGGAATGAGGAATGGTGTATATTTCAGTGAGCCTGTCCTCTGATTCCTACCTCCACTGGCCTCCCCTGGTCCATAATCACCAAGGACAATTCCCAGTCTTAAAACAATCGCTGCGTACCTTCTTGCTAACATGTGTTGCCGTGGTGATGGAGTGTTGCCGTGGTGATGGAGTGTTGCCGTGGTGATGGAGTGTTGCTGTGTGCTCTGACAGGTCTCGCGGCCCCCACCAAGCCTCAGGACTGCCAGCTGTGTGGCTCCCAGTACAAGATGGTCAGCAGCCTGCGGGGGTACATGTGTGTAAGTAGACCAGCTGCAAACCAGTCACACCAGCTGTCAAACCAGACACACCAGCTGTCAAACCAGTCACACCAGCCGTCAAACCAGTCACACCAGCTGTCAAACCAGTCACACCAGCTGTCAAACCAGTCACACCAGCTGTCAAACCAGTCACACCAGCCGTCAAACCAGTCACACCAGCTGTCAAACCAGTCACACCAGCCGTCAAACCAGTCACACCAGCTGTCAAACCAGTCACACCAGCTGTCAAACCAGTCACACCAGCCGTCAAACCAGTCACACCAGCTGTCAAACCAGTCACACCAGCCGTCAAACCAGTCACACCAGCTGTCAAACCAGTCACACCAGCCGTCAAACCAGTCACACCAGCTGTCAAACCAGTCAGACCAGCTGTCAAACCAGTCACACCAGCTGTCAAACCAGTCACACCAGCTGTCAAACCAGTCACACCAGCTGTCAAACCAGTTACACCTGCTGTCAAACCATTCACACACCAGTCAAACCAGTCACACCAGCCGTCAAACCAGTCACACCAGCTGACAAACCAGTCACACACCAGTCAAACCAGTCACACCAGCCGTCAAACCAGTCACACCAGCTGTCAAACCAGTCACACCAGCTGTCAAACCAGTCACACCAGCCGTCAAACCAGTCACACCAGCTGTCAAACCAGTCACACCAGCTGTCAAACCAGTCACACCAGCTGACAAACCAGTCACACCAGCTGACAAACCAGTCACACCAGCTGACAAACCAGTCACACCTGCTGTCAAACCAGTCACACCTGCTGTCAAACCAGTCACACCAGCTGTCAAACCAGTCACACACCAGTCAAACCAGTCACACCAGCTGACAAACCAGTCACACCAGCCGTCAAACCAGTCACACCAGCCGTCAAACCAGTCACACCAGCTGTCAAACCTGTCACACCAGCTGACAAACCAGTCACACCAGCTGACAAACCTGTCACACCAGCTGTCAAACCAGTCACACACCAGTCAAACCAGTCACACCAGCTGACAAACCAGTCACACCAGCTGTCAAACCAGTCACACACCAGTCAAACCAGTCACACCTGCTGTCAAACCAGTCACACCAGCTGTCAAACCAGTCACACCAGCTGACAAACCAGTCACACCTGCCGTCAAACCAGTCACACACCAGTCAGAGCAGTATTGTATTTGTTGTGATGTTGTCCATTGTTCTTGTTGTTGTTTTATCTATTGTACGATGTTATGTCACGAGGACTACGGATGCAGGTTAGCTCACAGCTAAATCCTTCATATTTACTGTCACCACACGCTGTATAAGACTCTGTATAAGTGACTGTTCATGCCCCGCGGTGGCGCAGCGGTCTAAGCACTAGCCACTAGTGCAAGCTGCCCACCGGGGACTGGGATCGAATCCCGGTCTCGCCAGACCCGGATATGGCCGGGGCTCACAGGGAGCGGCATATTGAGCGGCCGCTCCCAAAGGGAGGTATAGGACTATTTCCGGACAAGGATCCGTCGCGCAACAGCGCCCCCGGGGTGCCGGAATAACGGTGTCGGGCTCGAGAAGCCAGACAGCTAGTCTGCCTGGCGATCTCCTCTGGGGCTGCCGGCCACGGGGTCGTGCGGCGGATCCTACGCAATAGGCAGGGGATAATTGGATGCTAGGTTGGGTTCAATTGGATACCAAATTGGGTGAAAAAAGGGGATAAAATCTGAAAAACAAATTTATAAAAAATAAAAATAAGTGACTGTTCATTAATGTGCACTGTCCTGACTAAGTAAAGATCCACCCACCCGTTTGACATGTTGATGTCCCTCCCCCCTCAGCTGTGCAGCGTCCAGATCATCCACAGCCTGGACCTCATGCACGGCCCCCCCCCCAGCAAGTCCTCCAAGAGCTCCTCCTCCTCCTCCAAGCCCCCCAGGTCTAAAGCCTTCTCCAGGGGCTCCTCCTCCCCCTCCCCCCCGCCCTTCAGACCCCAGAGGCAGCTCGGCCCCTCCCCCCGGCCGCCGGGCTCCTCCTCCTCCCCTCCGGACCCTGGCTCCGCCCCCGCCCCCCCCCCCTCCCAGGGGAAGCTGATCATGCTGGTGGAGGACTTCTACTACGGGCAGGACCGGGGGGGCCGGGGGGGGGGCGGGGAGGTGAAGAGGGCCTCCACCTTCAACTGCCACAACTGTGACAAGAGCCTGCAGTCCAACATCAAGTGAGTCTGACGCAACGTGTGTGTGTGTGTGTGTGTGTGTGTGTGTGTGTGTGTGTGTGTGTGTGTGTGTGGGGGGGGGTGCAGTCCAACATCAAGTGAGTCTACGTCTACATTTACATGTTTGTCATTTAGCAGACGTCTTATTCCAAAGAGACTTACACTCAATACATTTGATTAAGTAAGTGAATCATCAATCCACCAGTCGTAGCAGGAAGAGTAATCCAGCTCAGGCCAGGGGCCATTGGGCCATTGGGTCCTCAATACCTCACCAATCTTCTCCTCCTCCTCTCTCCTCCTCCTCCTTCTCTCTTCTCCTCCTCCTCGTCCTTCTCTCTTCTCCTCCTCCTCGTCCTCCTCTCTCTCCTCCTCCTCCTCTTCCTCCTCCTCCTCTTCCTCCTCCTCCTCTTCCTCCTCCTTCTCTCCTCCTCCTCCTCCTCCTCGTCCTTCTCTCTCCTCCTCGTCCTCGTCCTCCTCTCTCTCCTCCTCCTCCTCCTCTTCCTCCTTCTCTCTTCTCCTCCTCCTCTCTCTCTCCTCCTTCTCCTCCTCCTCCTTCTCTCTTCTCCTCCTCCTCGTCCTCCTCTCTCTCCTCCTCCTCCTCCTCTTCCTCCTCCTCCTCTTCCTCAGGCTGATGAACCACATGAGGCACCATGTGGAGAACATGGCCCGGCAGAGCGGGGAGGAGGGACACACACACATCTGCCAGCACTGCTTCCGCCACTTCGACACGTCCTTCCTGCTGCAGTGCCACCTGGAGAACGTGCACAGCCCCCTAGAGGGCACCAGTGAGTATTACACCTGATCTGCACTGATGTTAGAGGAGTGGAAACAAGTGCAACAGCTTGACGGCTGGACTTTAGTTACATTTCAGGCATCATATGCCATCCAAAGGGGGGAAATGCGCCATGGAAATATGTCAAAATGCAGGACTGTCATGCACAAATCAGTCTTAAAACAATGTTGTAAAGTCAGCTAGCAAGCTAGAGACATACTAGGCAAGGCAAGGCAAGGCAAGTTTATTTGTACAGCACATTTCATACAACAGGGGCAATTCAAAGTGCTTTACATGCATTATTTAAAAATACAGCAAGAGGAGCATAAGAAAATAAAAATGACAATGAATAAAAAGCAAATATAAGAAGTAAATAGATAAAACATTTAAAAAGACAATAGTTAATGGAAAAAAGACATTGATAGAAGTGTTTGTGTTTAATCATAACTGGTGCAAAACATGAAGGTTTTTACTAGCGATTTTTTTTATTAACAAAGAAAAGAATTACATCTGTGGTTGTCTTCTGTTGCTAACGTACATTTGCTACACTCTTGCCAATGATTCGCAAGACCTTCTGTACTCGTGTGGTGTCGAGGGTGAATGAAATCGCCCAAACTGACTTTATTTAACCATTAAATGTTTTAGTAGCCAATCAGAGTACTGTTGCTAGGTAGAACACTGCTGGGCTCTCTAGGTTGGTGAGTGTTCCGGAACTGTTTGGCAGTTGGTGGGTTAACTGAAGCTGCTGCTAAAAGGGCTGCGTTCGTAAATTCAATCTGAGAGCACCGGAACGCACACTGGCTGGGTTCAACGTCATAGAGCGACCAAGTAGTTCGATTGGACAAGAGAGCATTCCATGAGTGCCGATCAGATTTCCAGAGTGAATTTACGAACGCAGCCAAAGTTGTTCCAACACCCTGGTCTCTCTCTCTGTCCTCTGTCCTCCAGCCAAGTGTAAGATCTGTGAGTGGGCCTTCGACACCGAGCCCACCTTCCTGCAGCACATGAAGAACAGCCACAAGCCAGGAGAGATGCCCTA
>NC_137690.1:75710388-75715388 GCF_963989245.1 Nansenia antarctica
ATATAAATAAAATAAAATAAAGCAGGTGGTGCAGAGAATAAAACATGGCATACTGTATGTATGTCCTACTGGTTGTCCCTTTTCTTGTGACAGGAATTGACATATTTTGCAGCCAAAACTGCACATTCTTTCTGTTCCCCCAGAAGGGCTGGTAATCTTTCCCTTTCTGTCATATTTCGGAATTCTGGGAAATTTGTTTCAAATTTTGGGAAGAACTCCTCTCTAATATTTGTGTAGTTTTTACATTGTGTTAAAAAGTGTAACTCTGTCTCTATAGCTCCGTCATCACAGTGACAGCACAGCCTCTCCTCTCTGGGCAGCCAGGTTTGTCTGTGTCTGCCCTTCTCTATTGCCAGACTATGATCGCTCAGTCTGTACATTGTCAAAGTCTTTCTCAGGTTTTTATCAGTTACTGTGGTTAGGTAGTCTGCCACAGTATACTGTCTGTTTAGAGCCAAATATGTTTCTAGTTTGTGTTGTGATTGTGTGAGTTCGTTCCAATATGTGATGTATTTATCTTTTTCTTTAGTTATAATTTGGTTAGGTCTAATCTTCTGAGTGATAGTGTAGCTGCACTGAGGCTGTCTGGGGTTTGTGATGTCAGAAGGTGAGAGGTCAGCTAGTTTCAGAACCAGCTGACTGAGGGGGCTCCTTTGGATGTTCAACTCTTGGCAGGCAAGGGCTTTATAATGGTAACAGGCAGGGTCACTCTTTTTAATATGGCTCCAGAATTTAATAGATCTTTTCTGTATATTTAGCAGTAAAGGATATTGGCCTAATTCAGCCCTGCATGCAGAGTTTGGGCATTTTCTTTGTACCCTGATAATAGTTTTGCAGAACTCTGCATGCAGGATCTCAACTGGGTTTTTGTCCCATTTTGCCCAATCACTTTGTAATAAGGGACCCCATACCTCACTGCCATACAATGCAATTGATTCTATAACTGATTTAAATATTTTGAGCCATGTCCTAATTGGAATTTGGATTTGAATTGAACGCTTGATGGCATAAAAAGCCCTTTTTGCCTTGTCTTTGAGTTCCTTCACAGCTGCACAGAAATTCCCAGTGGAAGTAATTTGTAAACCTAGGTATGTATAGGTATTTGTCCGTTCTATTTGGGTCCCACCTATTTTGAACACTGGTTGATTCTTCTGTAACCGTGATCGCTTTTGGAAGGTCATAATTTTGGTCTTCTTCATATTTACTGTCAGGGCCCAAGTCTGACAGTACTGATGAAGAATGTTCAGGCTTTGCTGAAGACCTTCTTTAGTTGGGGACAGTATGACTAGGTCGTCTGCATAAAAGAGACATTTAATGTCTGTGTCAGTAAGGGTGAGACCAGGTGCTGGTGATTGTTCTAATAACCGTGCCAGTTCATTAATATATATATTGAAGAGGGTGGGGCTGAGGTTACATCCTTGCTTCACCCCTCTCCCTTGCGGGAAGAAGTCTGTGTGTTTATCACCAATTTTAATAGCCAATTTATTATTTTCATATATTGATTTAATGACATCATATGACTTTCCCCCTATTCCACTTTCTATTAATTTAAAAAGTAAACCTTCATGCCAAACTGAGTCGAAAGCTTTCTGAAAATCGACAAAGCATGCATGAATTGTTCCTTTGTTTTGATTTGTGTATTTATCTATTAGTGTGTGTAGGGTGAAAATGTGGTCAGATGTTCTATAATTTGGGAGGAATCCAATTTGACTTTTGCACAAGACATTGTGCTCTGTGAGGAAATATATAATTCTTGAATTTAGAATGCTGCCAAATAACTTCCCTAGGTTACTACTTACACAGATACCTCTGTAGTTGTTTGGATCAAATTTGTCTCCATTCTTGAAAATGGGTGTAATCAGCCCCTCACTCCAGCTTTCAGGGAAATGACCCACACTCAGTACCAAGTTGAATACCTTTAGAATGGCCAATTTACATTTTCTATTGGTATATTTTATCATCTCGTTTAAGATGCCATCAGGCCCACATGCTTTTTTGTTCTGCAGAACCTTTAGTTTGTCTTCCAATTCTAATTCAGTGATTGGGAAATCCAGTGGGGTCTGATAGTCCTTAATAGCTATTTCAAAGGTTTTCAATTTATCTGAGATCTGCTCTTGGGCTTCATTCTTTGTAGGTTTTCTATAAAGATCCCCAAAATGTGTTTTCCATGTATCACCATTTTGAATTGATTGTTAATTTTTATGTTTCTTGGTAAATAAGTTCCAGTTTTCCCAGAATTTATTTGATCCCAGAGACTCTTCAATTAATTCTAGTTGGTTTTGTAAATATTGGTCTTTTTTTGTTCTCAGTGTTTTTTTATATTGCTTTAAAGTGTCACAGTAACTAAGGCGTAACTCCTGACTCTCTGGATTCCTGTGTTTTTGGTTGGAGATATTTCTTAGTGTCTTCCTAATGGATTTACAGTCTAAATCAAACCACCTTTCCCTGTTTGTTTTCTTTTGTTGTTTTGTTTTGCATTTTAAGTTTGAGGATGAGGCCAAATGATCAAATATGTGGTTAATGTGTGCCAGACAGCACTCTACACCTTCAGTATTCTGAGGGTAAGTCTGGGACAAGAAGGAGTCTAGAAGAGACTGTGTTGACTCACTGACCATAGCATTCTGGTACTGCTCCGGACTGTTTGGGGCCCATCTGTATTTCCTCTTTATGTTATACAGACTACAGGACTGAGAACATATATTACCTGTGTCTGCCCTTTTTAGATATAAAGTGATCTGGGAGTGATCTGATAGAGGTGATTGTTCTTTTACTGTGAAGGCTCTCAAAGAGTTTAGGTCTAAATCTGTTATAGCATAGTCAACGGTGCTGCTTCCAAGTCTTGAACAATACGTATACCGTCCAAAAGAATCCCCTCGCAGCCTTCCATTGACAATGTACAGGCCCAACGCTCTACAAATCTGCAGCACTTGTTTTCCACTCTTGTTTGTGGTTTTATCATAGTTATTCCTGTTGGTAAGGTTAGGAAAAATAAGGTTATCTCCAGTGATGTAACTGTCACCTTCAGTACTAGTAAAGTCTACCTCCTCACCAGTCCTAGAATTTAGATCTCCCATGATCAGCACAGATCCCTGGGCCTGGAAATGACTGATCTCTTCTTCTATGATGGAGAAAATCTCCTCACTGAAATATGGAGACTCTATTGGGGGATTATAAATTGCACATAGAAAAATGCTTTTCTCGCTGGAAATTATATCTTTTTGTATTTTTAACCAAATGTGATTTTTCCCTTTCTTCTTTATTTCTATAGAGTCAGCTAGTTGTGACTTATACCAGATCAACATCCCCCCAGAGTCTCTGCCCTGGGTGACTCCATTTAGTTTAGTTGATGGGACTATAATCTCTCTATAGTTAGGAGGGCACCCAGTAGGGACATCTCCTTTGCACCAAGTCTCCTGCAAAATAACAATATCAACACCAGTAACCTTGTCTAAAAATTCAAGATTTCTGCTTTTTAAACCAAATAAATAAGAATTTAAACCCTGAATATTCCAAACTGATATGCTAAACGATTGTATCATTGACACTGTAACAAATTGACATTTTAAGTTGAGAAGAAAGAAGTAACAGTTTAGAACATGACATATTTACAATGTAACTTGGCGTGTAGCCTAGATATTATTATATTTTTTTTTTTTTTTTTACTTCATGAACAAGCATTACCTGCTTAATGACCACTGCCGCTGGGTGTGGCCCATTAGATGAGAGCATAAAGTGCTCAGCATGTCCTGGATGGTTCTTAGTTCGCTGTGGGCGGGGCCTGCTGCTCCTCGGACCACATCAGCATAGGACAGTCCGCTTGGCTGCTGCTGCTGCTGCTGCTGCTGCTGCTGCTGCTGCTGCTGTGGAGGTGGTGGTACGACATGTCTTGGAGGTGGTGAGGTCCTGGGTCTGGGTGCAGACTGGTTTTCATCCATACGACTGATGTTGTCCTGACGTCTGTGCTGTGGTGGTGGTTGTAGGTGCTGCTGCTTGGGCCTGTGTTGGAAGGCTCTCCTCGGCATGCTGTTGGCTGGTCTCTCTGTTGTTTGAGTGTTCGAGACTCCCATGTTGCTCCTCCTGTTGGGTGTTGATCGTCGATTTAGTGTGACATCTTTCAGTGTCTTGGTAAACAGTGGAACTGCTTCTTTGTGGAGGTGAACCGGGTCATAAAGATCGTCCACCGTTATATAGGGGTAGTGGGCAACGTGGACATTTGGCCACATTTCACAGTCTCTGGAGATGCTGACATTCACTTTTTGTATCATCTGTGGGTGGAAATCCTTCCTTGGTAACAGGGTGGACATCACTATCTTAGAGTTGGGGAAGGTGTGACATGCCTTCTCGGCGACAGCTCTAAGAGACAGGGCCACTCTCTCCTGTTGCGCTCTAAGGTCATTCGTACCTGTGTGGATTAGGATATGGCTTGGGGATCCAAGGCGAGTCTCAGATAGCATACCCATTGCTGCCTCTGTGTTTGGACAGCGGAACTTTACCACATTGTGCCTGGGGAAAAGCCTTTTCTCATCAATGAATTTTCCATTTGAATCGATTAGTATCACAATGTCTACTTTTGCAGTGGGGCCGTCTGGTCTGATGGGCCCATCTGGCTGTGTGTGGCTACTGGACTCTTCTCTCTCTGGTAGAGAGAGGTTATCTGGTCTGATGGGCCCATCTGGCTGTGTTTGGCTACTGGACTCTTCTCTCTCTGGTAGAGAGACGTTATCATCCTGCTGTCGGTCATGGGTGCTCACTGCTGTGTGTGGACTATGGTCAGTCCTGTGTGGCTCAGACTCAGTGAGAGAAGTCATTCGTTCCTTCAGACCGTCCAGTGTTCTGTCCCTCTCCTTAAGTTCTTCTGCCAGAGCAACAAGTTGAACATTATGGCTCTCTTTCTCCAGCTGTAGTTCTCCCAGATGGTCTTTCAGAGCGGCTATTTCTCTTCTGTGGTTGTCACTCTCATGGTTTAGCTCTTTCACCTGTTCTGACAGTGCAGTGAGCTC
>NC_137690.1:75725388-75767888 GCF_963989245.1 Nansenia antarctica
CCCCCACGGCGGAGGAGGAGGAGGAGGAGTGGCCAACAAGACAGGGAAAGGAGGACCCGTCAATAAGGAGGACCCCCCCTCCATGGCCCCCCTGACCATGCGTCAGCTGATGGTGGTCCTCTACGCCCTCTGTAACGGCGTCCCGCTGGCGGCCCAGCGGTTCAAGACAAGCCCGGTGCTGATCCACACCTGGACGCTGCAGCAGGTGCGTGCCCAAGATGGCCGCCGGGACCGCTCTGCTTATATCGCTCTGCTTTATAGCGCAGAACACTGTTGCTACTTGCACAGCACTCTATGTTCAGCACTTTATGTCCCTTATGTCCTGTGTCTTTTATTGTTACTATTCGGTTGTTAAGTCTGACGTCAAACATGACGTTTAGCAATTTCCGGGTCCAAACCAGAAATTCCCTGCACCAGAGTACCAGTGTACTAAAGCACCAGAGTACCAGTGTACTAAAGCACCAGAGTACCAGTGTACTAAAGCACCAGAGTACCAGAGTACTAAAGCACCAGAGTACCAGTGTACTAAAGCACCAGAGTACCAGTGTACTACAGCACCAGAGTACCAGTGTACTAAAGCACCAGAGTACCAGTGTACTACAGCACCAGAGTACCAGTGTACTAAAGTACCAGAGTACCAGTGTACTAAAGCACCAGAGTACCAAAGCACCAGAGTACCAGTGTACTAAAGCACCAGCTTTCCCGTTTTCCCCATATTTGTCAGCGTCTTTGAGCCTCGGAAAAGCGCTGTACAAATATAATTAATTATTATTATTACTGAGGCATTTCGAAGAGAGCGCCTCAGCCAACTTTGGACCTGGAAACATGTCACGACTTAACAACCGAATTGTCTCTTTCTTTTTCTGGCACAGTGTTGAGTGTCTAGTCCCATTTCATTTCACTGCATGTTTAACTTTGTATGTCTGTGCATGTGACAACAAATAAAGTACCCTCGAACCCCCCCTTGAACCCCCAGGACCGGCTGCGCTTCGGCCAGCCCTGGCGCTGGTCCACGGACCGCATCGCCGAGTGGGTCCTGGTGCAGCGGGAGCAGCAGCTGCCCGTCAACGAGGAGAACCTGCTGCAGACGGCCACGGAGGCGCTGGACGAGGAGGCGCGGGAGATGGGGGAGTTCTACGCCTGGGCGGTGGAGTTCATGCTGCGCCACAACCTGGGCCTGCAGACCACCTGCGCCTATCGCCGCCCGCTGCCCCGCAACGTCTACGAGAGCACGCGCATCTTCACACGCTTCATCGCCAAGCAGGTGACTCAGAATAATCAGGGTTCCCAACGGCGGGTCCTTGAAATCCATGAAAGTTTGTGAATTTGAGAAAAAGAAATCAAGGTCTTTGAAAATAGACATGGGTCATTGAAAGTGCTTGAATTCCCCCCCTCTCTCTCTCTCTCTCTCTCCAAAAAAAAAGAAGGTAGAAGGTAATAAAACAACTTAACTTGACTAGTTACTAAGGTTAATTAGTTAGCTAGATTTTAAACCGACATAACGCCGTTAGATTTGAAAACCCTTCGTGGTCATTCCTGTTATATACATTCTCATCTAGATCTGTCTCAAACCATGCCGTGTTGGGCCCTTGAATTTGAAGGAATTGAGTCTTGAAAGTCCTTGAAAGGTGCTTGAATCTGATGTTTCAGAAGGTGCGGGAACCCTGTAGTTAACTACTCGTGAGATGGTGAGGTCCGTTAGAGCACTTGTGTTTATTAATTCCACCATATCTATCCTGACTCCCGTTCCTTGGTCTCGCGGGAACAGCCCACGTCCGGTACGCAGCTTATATCTGTTGGGATGTTACAAGGCTGAATCTTCTTGTTGTTTCCTCTCAGTTGATGTTGAATGTTGAACAGAAGGAGATTGATCACATCAAACAGCTTGAAGCCTTTTTTATTAATAATATTACTTGGAGATCCAGTCTAGAGTTTGCAAGGTCCAAAGAATCACAATATCTTAAAAAAAATAAATAATAATAATATTTATACTACTGTCTCCACCCACTGAGGTCATCCTGACTTCTGGCTCACAGACGTGTTGACAGGAAAACACAGAGAATAGTAAGTGAGACACAAAGTTATTGCCAACTGCCCACAGGCAGGGAGAAGCTCACAAACAATATACGGTAATCAGTTTACGGGACACAGATTGTACTCATTGTTCAAAACATGTTGTTCTCAGACCTCTATTGACCCCAACGAAAACGTATTTTCCTCTCCTCCCTCCCTCCCTCCCTCTCCTCCTCTCCCTTCCTCCCTCTCCTCCCTCCCTCTCCTCCCTCCCTCCTCCCTCCCTCCCTCCCTCCCTCCCTCCCTCTCCTCCTCTCCCTCCCTCTCCTCCTCTCCCTTCCTCCCTCTCCTCCCTCCCTCTCCCCTCCCCCTCTCCTCCCTCCCTCTCCCCTCCCTCCCTCCACTCCCTCCCTCCACTCCCTCCTTCCTCCCTCCCTCCCTCTCCCCTCCCCTCCCTCTCCCCTCCCTCCCTCCACTCCCTCCCTCCACTCCCTCCTTCCTCCCTCCCTCCTCCCTCTCCCCTCCACTCCCTCCTCCCTCCCTCCTCCCTTCCCTCTCCTCCCCTCCCTCCCTCCTCCCCTCCCTCAGGTCCGGGAGCAGGCGTTCTGGCCGGCGTCCATCGGCGCCGTAGACGAGCTCTCTCTGTTCGTGGACCCGCTCCTCCTCGCCTCCTCCAACCCCTCCGCCCTGCAGCTGTCCGGCACCGGGCGTCCCACGGTGGAGGTGATGCTGACGGGCCTGGCCGACGGCACCCTCCTCCCCATCATGGTGTTCTTCAAAGGCGCCCCGCCTCCGCCTCCTCAACTCCGCCGCAAGTCCGACTCCTCCTTGTTCCTGGAGGCGCGGCCCGAGGGCTTCACTGACGACCAGCGTCTGCAGCTGTGGCAGTCTAAGGTCAGGGTCCCTCCCTCCCTCCCTCCCTCTCCTCCCTCCCTCCCTCCCTCTCCTCCCTCTCCTCCCTCCCTCCCTCCCTCCCCTCCCTCCCTCCCTCTCCTCCCTCCCTCTCCTCCCTCTCCTCCCTCCCTCCCTCCCTACCTCCCTCTCCTCCCTCCCTCCCTCTCCTCCCTCCCTCCCTACCTCTCCTCCCTCCCTCCCTCTCCTCCCTCCCTCCCTCTCCTCCCTCCCTCCCTCCCTACCTCCCTCTCCTCCCTCCCTCCCTCTCCTCCCTCCCTACCTCCCTCCCTCCCTACCTCTCCTCCCTCTCCTCCCTACCTCCCTCCCTCCCCTCCCTCCCTCTCCTCCCTCCCTCTCCTCCCTCTCCTCCCTCCCTCCCTCTCCTCCCTCCCCTCCCTCCCTCTCCTCCCTCCCTCTCCTCCCTCCCTACCTCTCCTCCTCTCCCTTCCTCCCTCCCTCCCTCTCCTCCCTCTCCTCCCTCCCTCTCCTCCCTCCCTCCCTCTCCTCCCTCCCTCCCTCTCCTCCCTCCCTACCTCCCTCTCCTCCCTCCCTCCCTCTCCTCCCTCCCTCCCTCTCCTCCCTCCCTCCCTCCCTCCCTCCCTCTCCTCCCTCCCTCCCTCTCCTCCCTCCCTCCCTCTCCTCCCTCCCTCCCTCTCCTCCCTCCCTCTCCTACCTCCCTACCTCCCTCCCTCCCAGGGGATCCGCCGTGTCTTGAAAAGTATTAAAAGTTGCTGAATCAATTTTGGGAAAAATCAAGACCCTTAATAAGTATTAAAAAGTCTTATCACGATTTTATGAGGTCTTGAATTTCGGTAGTATTTTTCTGAATTTAGACTCTGTCCAAAGAGTTTGAGTCCTCATTTTTTTTTTGTAAAAGTTTGTTTAGTGAATTTATTAGTTTTATTAAAAAACAAAGATGAACCGGAAATTCTGTTGATAGTATGACAGTGGTCTAGTCTATTGCAAACTAAAACTGTTAAGTTAAAGGTGTCACTGATGTAAACGGTTACAGCTCGAAGTGGCGTGAGGTCTGGAAAAATATTGACAAGGTCTTTAAAAAGTCTTAGAAAGGTATTGAAATTAACCTGTCACTTTCAAATTTGAAATAAGATGTGACAGTTGGTGGTGTTCTGGTGTTAATGAAGGTGTGTGTGGCAGGGTTCCCACGGGTCCTTGAAAGTTTGTGAATTTGAGAAAAAGAAATCAAGGTCTTAAACGTTTTTGAAAATAGACATGGGTCATTGAAAGTGCTTGAATTTCTCTCTCTCTCTCTCTCTCTCTCTCTCTCTCTCTCTCTCTAAAAAAATATATATATTCAAAAATGTTTTAACCTCAAGATTCCTGTATTACACCCTGAAGGTCTGGCAGAAGCACGTGGACCCGCGGGCGGGGGGGCGGGGCCTGCTGGTGATGGACACGCACCGCGGCCACCTGGCCAACGACTTCCTGGCGGCCCTGAACAGCGCCAACACCGTCCCCGCCGTCATCCCCATCGGCTGCTCCTGCCGCCTGCAGCCGCTCGAGGTCTGCGTGGCGCCGGTGCTGCGGGAGTTCGTCCAGGCCCGGTGGAACCTGCTGCTGGCCCGGAGGAAGGATGGAGCGGTCCTCGACCCGGGGAGGCTGGTGCTCCACCTGGTGGACTGGCTGGGGAAGCTGGTGAGGCGACTGGCCGAGAGGCCCAACATCCTGCAGTCGTCCTTCAACATGGTCTGCATGTCGCCTAACGAGGAGGAGGGGAAGGAGGGGCCGGCGGGGATCATACAGGCGCTGACCAAGGCCCTGGTCGGCCTGGACGAGGGGGAGGAGGAGGTTGAGGGGGAGGGGATGGTGTCTGATTCTGCGTCAGAGTACGCTACGTCCCCCCCTCCGCCTCCTCCTCAGCTGTCCTCCCCGCGGGCGGCGCTGAAGCAGGTGTTTGAGAAGGACAGTGACCTGGAGTCGTTCCTGGGGTTCGACGACTCGGAGATCGGGGAGTTCCTGCGCACGCGGCCGTCGCCTAGCCAGTAGACAGACAGACGCCTCGGCCTCTCAGACAGAAACGTGGACAGGCCGTGATGTCACAGACCAGAACGTTCTATCTGTCTAATGTCCCTCCTCTCAGAGGAGTTTATAGAGTTCAAACAACAAAGGGTTGACAGATTCATGGTCACATTTACTTTACTTTGGTTTTGTACGTATCATGGCCACGTTCGTAATTGAGCTCTGAGAGTGAGCGTGAGTGAGAGAGAGCGTGAGAGAGTGAGTGAGAGAGTGAGAGTGAGAGAGAGTGAGTGAGAGAGTGAGAGAGAGAGAGTGCGTGAGTGAGAGAGAGCGTGAGTGAGAGAGAGTGAGTGAGAGTGAGAGAGAGAGAGAGTGAGCGTCCACGTGACTGGAACCAAATTACTTGATCCATTATGACGTTGAACCCAGTGTGCGCTCCAGTGAATTTACGAACGCGGCCCAAGACTTGTGTTAGACTGGACTCTACCACTACCAGACAGGCGGTCTGCCTGCTGCCTGTTGCATTTTTTATCGCCTTTTTGTTTTGTAAATATTTGTGTAGTTTCGTCTGAATCATTATCGCCCATGATCACATTTTGTTTTACGTTTAGTAAGAAATAAAGAGACACTGCTGCTGTACTGAAGTTCCCTTGTTGCAACGTTGTTTTGTTCTGAGTGAGGCTACGAGTCCCACTCATATGTTTCATTGTATTGGACAGACACAGTGAAGACAGACAGGAAAGTAAGGAGAAGAAGGGAGAGAGAGAGGGCGTGTCAGCAGGGCATGGGCCGGATTCTAACCCATGCCGACATGGGCTTGTGTGCACTGTAGACCGCGGTGCTGGACCACCCCAGGCCATGGTGCTAGACCACTGGACCACCCCAGGCCATGGTGCTAGACCACTGGACCACCCCAGGCCATGGTGCTAGACCACTGGACCACCCCAGACCATCCTTGTTGCAACGTTTGTTAGAATCCAAACCGTCATCACACCTGTTCTGTTCCACAGGGACGTGGAGAAAATAAATCAGACAAGTAGAAACAAAGGTTGTCATTAATCAAAACCTTAACGACACATTGATTGTGGAACATGGATGGTTATACATTACCTACATGGTATAGTCATGTTCATACTGGTCTTCCGAAGAAAGCTATTGGTCAACTGCAATTAGTCCGCAGCGAGAGTTTTAACCAAAACAAGCAGAAGAGCTCATATAACTCCTATTTTAGAAACTCTACACTGGCTTCCTGTTAAGTTCAGAATAGACTTAAAGATCCTTCTGCTTGTTTATAAAGCTCTCACTGGCACAGCACCAGAATATCTGAAAGACCTTTTGCTAGTATATCAGCCCAATAGAGCTCTCAGGTCTTCTGCTAGCATATCAGCCCAATAGAGCTCTCAGGTCTTCTGCTAGCATATTAGCCCAATAGAGCTCTCAGGTCTTCTGCTAGCATATCAGCCCAATAGAGCTCTCAGGTCTTCTGACGCTGGTTTTCTCTGTGTACCACATGTACAAAAGAAGAGATCTGGTGAGGCTGCATTCTCATTTTATGCTCCAGATTGTGTCTCACTGCCAGTTTACATTAGGGATGCAACCTCAGCACATATGTTCAAGTCAAGACTAAAAACCCATCTTTTTAATATTGCCTTTAAATGACTAAATAATTCAAAGATGATTATATAATGATTGGAGCACTTTGAGCTGCAATGTTTGCAGGAAAAGCGCTATACAAATAAAAGTTGTTATTATTATTAGGGATGCAACCACAGCAAATATGTTCAAGTCAAGACTAAAAACGTTTTCTACAAACTTTTTAATATTGCCTTTAAATTACTAAATAATTATGATTTTATAATGATTGGAGCACTTTGAGCTGCAATGTTTGTAGGAAAAACGCTATACAAATAAAGGTTATTATTATTATTATACACATCTACAGGATAGTCATGATGTCACACACATCTACTACTTCAAAGTCCTTATGGCATCAACATAAAGGAAACTGATTCAGGGTTTTATAACATTTATTTGTCGTTTTACAAAAGAACAGAACACATGTGTAAGCTAAGTAGCAGTCTGGTCACAGGGGGGCAGAACGTCAGGGGACAGGAACAGGGCGGGGCGGGACGTCAGGGGACAGGAACAGGGCAGGGCGGGACCGCTCCTCACTCAGAACGTCAGGGGACAGGAACAGGGCGGGGCGGGACAGGAACAGGGCGGGGCGGGACAGGAACAGGGCGGGGCGGGACAGGAACAGGGCGGGGCGGGACCGCTCCTCACTCAAAACCACTGGAACACAAACAACAACAGCTCTTTATTAACCCTGAATACAAGCGCACATGAGAACAACTTACAGGGGCGACACCTGGACTCTGGTCCTGCCGTGGCCACCAGTGGAAATTGAAATTACAACGAGCTTTGTTTACAGAAGCCATTGGACCCCATGTTTACAGAAGCCATTGGACCCCATGTTGACAGCAGCCTTTCTAAACAGTTAGTGGAGGCAATTAGTTTAAACTATAAGAACGATGACTTCATCCTGCATGATGTATTCTGATGGCACATCGTCAGTGTGCACATTTGGCTGCTAGCTCTGGTTCTCTAAAGATGATTCTGGTCGACGTTTCACGGTTCTTATATTCTATAAGGTTATTATATAAGGTTATTATATATTTATGAGGTTATATTCTATAAGGTTATTATATATTTGAGGTTATATTCTATAAGGTTATTATATATAAGGTTATTATATATTTATGAGGTTATATTCTATAAGGTTATTATATCTTTATGAGGTTATATTCTATAAGGTTATTATATCTTTATGAGGTTATATTCTATAAGGTTATATATTCATGAGGTTATATTCTATAAGGTTATTATATATTTATGAGGTTATATTCTATAAGGTTATTACATAGTTAGGACACCTGTCCTGACACCTACCTGACCATGTGGGCGATCTCCCAGTTGGTCTCGGAGGACAGCGGGCCGACGATCTCCACGCCGGCTTCTGTTACTATGGCGATCTCGTGCTGCAGGGAAACAAACAAACAAACGTTTGTCAGTCAAAACGGACAGAGACCCTCGATGCTCCCCCCTCACCCCCGCATCTCTCCTCTTCCACCCTGCCCTCCCCCATCCTCCTCCCCCTCCAGTGAGACTTTAGAATACGAAGAGAAGACTTTCACGTCCAGATGGTGACTGGTAGAACATGCTAGTCTGCTCTAACCTTCATTACAATCCTGTGGAAATAATCATAATAATAATCATAATAATCATAATAATAAGCGGTAGACAGAGGTTACGGTACTGACCCTGTTGTAGCTCCGGGCGTCGCGGTAGTACAGAACCTTGAGGCAGCGGTCGATCAGCGCCCGCGCCTCGTCTTTACTGATCTCCACCTTATTCTCCACCACCTCCCTCATCAGGGGCTGGAGGGAGAGGGGGAGGGAGGGAGGGGGAGGGAGAGGGGGGGAGGGGAGGGAGAGGGGGGGGGGAGAGGGAGAGGGGGGGGGGAGAGGGGGGAGGGAGAGGGGGGGAGGGAGAGGGGGGGGGAGAGGGAGAGAGAGAGAGAACATAAACAAAACAGCAACATCGTACAACAATTACCACCTCAACAGGAACTAGGGTTTAGGCTTTTTTTTGTCCCAGGTAACCCAGAGTTCCCGCCAAAAAATAGCAGCTGTCATTCTAACGCCCCTTCAGATACTCCATCAGTACTAAACAGCCGTTTGGACCCCAGAACCTGCAGGTCCAGACCCAGAGGAAGGAGGCAGACAGAACCTGCAGGTCCAGATCCAGAGGAAGGAGGCAGGCAGACAGACAGACAGACAGACATGCAGACAGACAGACACACACACAGACAGACACACAGACAGACAGAGACAGGCAGACAGACACACAGACAGGCAGACAGACACACAGACAGACAGAGACAGACACACAGACAGACAGACAGACACACAGACAGGCAGACAGAGACAGACAGACACACAGACAGACAGACAGGCAGACAGACACACACAGACAGACACACAGACAGACAGAGACAGGCAGATAGACAGAGACAGACAGACAGAGACAGGCAGACAGACAGAGACAGACAGAGACAGACAGACAGACAGACAGACAGACGTCTCTCACCTGAGCCAGGTACGCTCCGAACCCCGTGGCCACCGTGGGAGCCTCGTAGGCCACGCCCAGCTTGTCCACGTAGCCCAGGAAGCTAGGAGAGGACGACAGGAAACAGTCACACTCTCTGCCCTTAGCAACACTACACCCTGCCCTTAGCAACACTACACGCTGCCCTTAGCAACACTACACGCTGCCCTTAGCAACAGTACAGAGGGGGGTTGTGGGATAGCTCACTACAGCCAACATAGGGACCTAGCAGGGGAGGCTGGCAGAGGCAGACAGGCTCGCTGTGATGCGTGGAATGGAATGAGGAACTTAAAACGTTTAATTTTATCACTCGCTTCTGAGCCCGAGTGTGCTCATCACGTTTGTTTACCAACATGATATTTATCTACAGACAGACAGGAAAATAGACAGACAGATACGATAGATAGACACATAGATAGATAGATAGGTAGATAGAGATACAGTAGGTAGATAGACAAACAGACAGACAGAGAGGTAGGTAGGTAGGTAGATAGATAGAGATACAGTAGGTAGATAGACAAACAGGTAGATACGGTAGACAGACAGACGTCAGAGCCTCACCTCTCTCCGTTGTAGAAGCCTCCGATGACGACGGTGTTCCACAGCGGGTTCATCTTGCTGCGGCGGTTGTACATGACGCGGGTCAGCCAGGAGTGGATGGCCTTGGGGCTGTAGCTGTGGCCGTCGCCTAGCAACTCCTCATCGATCCTGGGGGGGAGGAAGGCAGGGGTCAGAGAGGAGGGCAGCAGGGGTCAGTCCTGGGGCCTTTTTATTTAACCTTCATTTCAGCAGGGCCTCGTAGAGGGAGTCTGTCTTTTACAACGGAGCCCTGCCTACACAGCTTTACAACCATACGTCACACACAATCACAACATCCTAAAACACAATCACCAATAACAATAACACAATCAAATAATAGGGTTGCAAAAGTTTGTGAAACCTTCCGGTAGTTTCCCTACGGGTTTCAACATGTAACATAGTAACCCTACGGGGTTTCAACATGTAACATAGTAACCCTACGGGGTTTATGTAACATAGTAACCCTACGGGGTTTCAACATGTAACATAGTAACCCTACGGGGTTTCAACATGTAACATAGTAACCCTACGGGGTTTCAACATGTAACATAGTAACCCTACGGGGTTTCAACATGTAACATAGTAACCCTACGGGGTTTCAATATGGAGACTTCGGAAATCATCAGAAAGCTTCCTTAACTTACGGGAATTTTGCAACCCTTATTCAAAACATTAAACCGAGCAACCAGCTGGAACGTTCTCAGCTGGCTGTTCCAGCTGTGAGGTGGATTCACCCACGTGGGTGGAGAGACCCTAGATGTAACAGGTTCATCATAACAGGTTCTACAGTAATCTCTCTGTCCAGTCTGACAGCTCAGTCACACAGCCGCCGCCTCAGGTCAGTCGCCCATGACAACAGGAGCTTCCCACGGCTGTCAGAACCGCAGAGTCACTACCCATCTTCCACCGGAGACTGAAGACCTCCATCTCTTCAGGCTACACCTTAACTGTCCCTCCTGAAGACCTCCATCTCTTCAGGCTACTACACCTTAACTGTCCCTCCTAAAGACCTCCATCTCTTCAGGCTACACCTTAACTGTCCCTCCTGAGACATTAGTACCCCTCAGCACTGCGTCTCCTGAGAGACCTGCTTTGCCTATATACGATACCTCCTAAGACTTCTACTGCCCCCATTGTACTGTCTCTCCAGTGTCTACCATAACGAATAAAAATAAAATCGTTTTTTGTTTTTTTTACGACGACTGCCAATGAGCTAGATTACTCTTCCTGCTAGAACTGGTGGATTGATGATTCACTTGCTCCAATGTATTGATTGTAAGTCACTTTGGAATAAGGCGTCTGCTAAATGCCAAACATGTCAATGTAAATGCAGCTCAGCCGCCAGAGGAGCTATGCTCTGGTCCACCAGAGGGACTTAGATAGATACAGGGGTGCAAATTGGTGATGGCCCAAAAAGGTGACCCATTTTATAGCGCTAGCACTAATGGTGTTAAATAGATAGCGCTAGCACTAACGGTGGTCTAACAATGATGCGTGTGTAAGTAGCGGCAGCCCTGACCTTAACACCTGCAGAATTACTTCGAAAACTGTTTACTGTGACTGTGTTCTCTATGCTGTCTGGAATTGTACCTAGCTGCCTGAAGCTAAACGTTATTTCAACAGCAGCAGAGTTCAGCAGACAGGGAGATTAGTTAGCTTGTGCATCATGTGACTTGGATGAGACTTGGATGAGACTTTGAGATAAAAACAGCTAATTTAGCAGAAAGGTGACAAGTTTGCACCCCTGTAGATAGATAGATGTAAAGTTCTGCTTACACCATCTGCTCGATGATCTGCTTCATGTACTGGTAGTCTGCGTAGTCCCCCGAGGCGCCCAGGATGGTGCTGTCGTTCACCTTCATCAGGCGCGACACGTTACGGAACCGCGCCAGCGACCCGTAGGACCCCAGCATGTCGGCCGCGATGATGACGCCGCCCGTGAACTTGCAGCCCAGCACCGACGTGCCCGTCACCATGGGGTTGCTGCAGGAGGGGGGGGGGGGATTATTATTATTGTTTTTATTACTTTTTGTAAAATGTTTGTAGGCCTGTAATTGTTTTTATTAGCTTATTATCTCTGTCTAATCCATGTTCATTGCAGTGTGTACTTGTGTTCGGTGTAATGACAGAGAAACTGAATTTAAAGTGTTGGGGGGGAAAAGAGATGCGAGATCTCAAGGTGTTACAATTTAAAATGTTTTTCCTAGAAGCATTTTCATCAAATAATGAAATATTCCTCCCTCCTAGTCCTATATTATGTCGAACATGACTTATTAACACCTCCATGAGAGCAGAACTGGCGTGACTTGTCAGAACAAGGTTCATGTCTTTGTTGTCAGAGGAGATGACAGATAGTTCATCCAACACAGATGAGATGATGATGATGATGATGATGATGATGTCGCTAGTTAAGCTTCATCAAGGTTGCGTTCGTAAATCCGCTCTGGCAATCTGATCAGCACTCATGGAACGCCTCTCGTCCAATCAAATTACTTGGTCGCATTATGACGTTGAACCCAGTGTGCGCTCCGGCGCTCTGAGAGCGGATTTACGAACGCACCCTGGGTTAGCTAGTAGCTAGTTAACAAACCGGCGGGAGAGATGTGAGGTCGGAACACAAACACTGGAGTACAATTAACACATTGACACATTAACACATGGATCATGTTAGATGACACAGTAACACACACAGTTCTATCAGCTAGCTGCTAGCCTAGCCTAGCCACCATGATGATGCAGCACAGCGCGGACACCGGAAGTCTCTGGTCATTGTTTATATGTTTGTTTCCTAAGTTTCCTCCTTCCAGAGGTCGTGAAGCAGCGACTCACAGCGTGTGTTTGACGGGTCCACATCCCGGGGTGGTCGCGGTGTTCCCGGGGAAAGAGTAGAACTGCCCGGGCTTGGGTCCGTTCTCCCAGAAGCTCAGCTTCAACCCGCTTGGATCCATGTTGAAAATTACTGGCGGAAGTGACGACACTGCTCGTTCCTGTGGAATTGTGGGAAGGAGGAGGCGGCGGTTTGTGTCGTCAGGAGGATCACGTGATGTAGAAACGGTTCACCGTGTTAATGTTGTGCATGTTTGAAGACTTTAGGTGATTAAACCATCTGGGATTAAAGACAGCTACTAGAGATAGACTGTGTCGTCATTTATCTCTGTTTCCCACAAAACAATATATATATATATTTCTCCAGCCTGGATTTGACTTGAACGTTTTATTTACAACGCTGATCCGTTTGTAAAGTGTTAAAATACTTAATACTTATAATCAGAGTGAAATGAGGACAGTTTGGATGTGTCTTCTAGTTTCGAAATATGAAATATCTATGATAGGCCCCGCCCCCTAAAGGGAAGAAAATCTTCCCATATGTGTCATCCAATCAGGTCTCTGTCACTAGGCAGATCTCCTCAGACGATTCATCAGCTCAGTTACTGGGCAGACCAGCGAAACGCCTCCTATCACAATAATCCTTATCGAGAAAATAAAACGGCTCAGCCAATAGGATTAAAGTTGCACTCGGTATCCGAGCAGAACTAGAACAGTTCACCAATTGGAATTGACGTTTACTTTGTAGTCAGGCAGACATGACACAGTTGTCCAATCACAAAAAAAAAAATCTGAAAGGGGATTTTTCGCTTCTATCTTTGGCTCAGGTACTTTCTTTTTCTTTTATAAAATAAATTCTCAAATGTTTTTATCATGTTTATCACAGAGTGACGTGTGCAATTTACATTTTTTACTGCGGAATTGTTTTAAAAGTTTTAATCCTGTCACAGTTCGTGTTTTAGCGACACGGTGTTCCACTGCCTGGCTAATGTGAGCTCGAGCTAGCGGGCTAAGCGCGCCTCGCGAGGGTCGTTCAGGTTTAAACAACAACATTCTGAGACTCTGCGCGTGTAACGAGGCTCTGCTCTGTGTTGCTATGCTACCGTTAGCTCGCTGTGTGTGACACGTCTGCAGGCTGATTCTCTCTGAACTGACAGCTAAACCCTGTGGCTAGCTAGCTTAGCTCGAGCGTGTTGTGTTCGATTTAGCGCCCAAACAAGCGGGAAGTGTGCTGCTTTTGTAAGCGCGTGACCGTAGTGTGAAAGTGTCACAAACAGAGGTGACATATACAAAGTGAACACGGACAGTATAATGTCCCTGTCACGACTGGTTCTGTCTCAGATAACCTGAAAACAGCCTCTCGCTGGTTATTGAACGGAGCCTTACGGACTTGGTGTTGGAATAAGACCCAACATGGCTAGCTCCATAACCGTGGCTGCGTTCGTTGGAAAAAAAACTCGCTCCGAGAGCGCCGGGGCGCACACTGGGTCCGACGTCATAAAGGGACCGAGCGATTCGATTGGACGAGAGGCATTCCGCGAGTGCTGATCAGATCCCCGGAGCGAGTTTACGAACGCACCCGGGCTGTCATCTGCTCTCTGCGCCAACAGCGCATAGCTGCTTAGTGTTTTATTATTAAGCTGTTAACAAACACGAAGAACTCAAAGTTGTCATTCCCCTTTTTGCTCAATTTGCAACATGTAGTTGGATATGTAAGGACACATAGGACCTGAGAGGTTTTAGTCGTGTTTTAGCCTATTTATTATCTCCAGGACTCGTAGTGGGGTTGTCCCACAAACATGGCTTCCTTCAGCTTTGACTGTTTAATACCTAATGTTTAATTTAATACCTCTATTAAACTACAGGTGTGATAGTACCTCTATTAAACTACAGGTGTGATAGTACCTCTATTAAACTACAGGTGTGATAGTACCTCTATTAAACTACAGGTGTGATAGTACCTCTATTAAACTACAGGTGTGATAGTACCTCTATTAAACTACAGGTGTGATAGTACCTCTATTAAACTACAGGTGTGATAGTACTACTATTAAACAGCTTGGTGTTGTGATAGCACCACTGTTAAACCTGACCTTGACTGTGTTGACAGTACACATGGTATTCATTTAGCCAAAGATCATATTTGTTACAGACAACAGGGGCTAACAAGGTTTACTTGTTTCCGTTGCAACTTATCATTTTATCATCATTGCCCGCATTTAAATGTGTTCGTGTGACCCGGGGCACACTCGACACGTCATAGATTAGAAAAGGTAAACAGCCATATGTTATATACCTCAATAACAACAAGCTATTGTAGGTCAGTAGGTCAGTAGGTTGCATGGATGTAGGCTCCACACCATAAGAGCTTGGCAGTGTGTAGTCATGGCGACTGGCAGGTGTGTAGTCATGGTGACTGGCAGGTGTGTAGTCATGGTGACTGTGTGTCCGTCGTTAGAGCTCAGTGTTCTAGAACCTTGCATTCAAATTCAAATTACTGTTAATTAAACCGTTTGTCATAAGGAGGCAAGGTTGTTTGTATAGCACATCTCATACAACAGGGGCAACTCAAAGTGCTTAAAGTTTACATACAGCATTAAAACAACAACAAGAGGAGAATAGTGAGAAAATAAAAGTTACAAGAGTAGATATATATATATATACTGTATATACACATTTAATAAGATAAGAGATAATGGATAAAAAGACATAGCTAAAAGTGTTATAATAATAATAATACATTAGACTTATATAGTGCTTTTCTAGACACTCAAAGACGCTTTACAAACTGAAAAAAATCGAGTAGTAATAATAAAAAGAAACAAAAAATAAAATAAAGTATAGGGGCCTAATGAAGGTAGTGCTGGGGACACATGGGGAGAGGGTTAACTGGTGATAACGGGGTTATGGTGGGTGACAACGAAACACGATCGGTGTGATGTTCCTGAAAAGTACCTGCAGGACTTCCTGTTCTGTGTTGTCTCTGCATGTCTGGTCAGCGTGGCGCATCAGTCGCTAAGCATCGTTAGCCGTGTGTCAGTGGTGTTGGACAGGACCAGGAGGAACACTTTGACTCTGCAACTAAAACCAAAGTACCCTGTGAGGAGTTTAGATGTTTTTCGCCATTTGTGTTTTATGCCATAACATTCTGTAGGGTATGTGTGATGTGTGTCTGTTGTCTATTGAATGTTACTTCTACTATTCAGCATTTAGCGTTGTGTTGAAGGGGGAACAACTCAACATTGTGTGTTTCAGAATCGTCTAGGGTCCCTGGTGGGTTGGGGAACTTGGTACTTTCTCTACACGTTTCTAACTGTCAGATAACTGTTGTTGCTGGGCAGGTTTACTCCCATGTCTGCCTGTAGGCAAGACCATTAGTAACTTGTGTATTCTTCTTCTGTGATAGTATCCTCGATGGTTCACTTCTTCTGTCGCTTCACGACACATGTATGTGATCTCCCCGCAGTTGCAGTTGCTTAAGTTAGTAAAGCTTCCTGAAGCTATCCTAAAGTCAATCTCTAGACTCCCAGGCTCCGAACTTTTTCCTCTACAGTGTCTTCCTGAAAAGCTGGCCCAACAACCAACCAACCAACCAATCAACAAACACACACTACTTCCTGTTGTGTGTTGGTCTGTCTCTGTGTCTCACCAGCACAGCGGCTCAGCTGAGAAGCCTCGTCAACACTGTGGCCTGTTGAGACTAGGAACAAGTAACCCTAGTCGTCTATCTGTACAGTATAGTACAGTGGATAGTGTACATAGCCTTTATTTATGTAAACCAGCTCCTTCCCTTCTTGTGTTTTTTTTAAAAGTTTTTTTTTGTTCTTTCCTAACACCAGGGGAGCCACCCCTCCTAAATTTCGTTGTTTGGTACCTGTACTATAGCAATGACAATAAAGACCATTCATTCATTCATTCAAGTTAGGAACAACTTAGTTAACTGAAACTAAAATGTGACGTTTGTCGTTGTTGACGTTGGTTCTGTTGGTTCTGTTTGGTTCTGTTGGTTCTCCAGAGGCGGTCCAGGGAGCGGTTGTCTCACCGCCGCGCGACCCAACCATGACGGAGGAGCGGCTGAGGGCGGAGCCTAGCCCGCGGGGGGAGGGGCTAGCGGAGGGCGAGGTGGGGGACACGGAGCCCAGCATGCTGCTGCAGAAACTGAAGAGTAACATCTCGTAAGTGTCGTCTCCTCCCCTCCTAGATCTGCACCAGGGGAGGCTGGCGGAGGTAGGAATCGGAGGACGGGCTCGTTGTTGTAATGCATCACGGGATGGAACGGGTTTGTTACCGTTCCTCTTTCCTGTTCCGTGGATCACAGTGACCTCCGTCAGCCTCCCCTGGACTGCACCTTCTACTTATTACTGTTTATTGTCTTGAAGAAAATAAGAAAAGTTGTCTTTTGTCTGATTTGTGTCCTTTCTTTTGCAGTAAGACTGTACAGGGCAAAGTGGACACCATCCTGGTAAGTAAACACTATTATAATGCATGACACAGAATGAGACGTGTTTGATACCTGTCCTCATTCCATGCATTATAATGAGCCTGTCATTCTACCTCCACCAGCCTCCCCCTTCCAGGCCAATGTGGTGTGGTGGAGTGCTTTGAAACTTTATTTGTATAGCGCTTTTCCTGCAAACGTTGCAGCTCAAAGTGCTCCAATCATTATATAATCATCATTTAATTTTTTTCCAACTCAGAAACATTGCCAAAATCAGATCAGCACTGCCAAAGAATATTATAGAGCAAATCATCCATGCTTTCATCTCTTCCCGTTTGGAATACTGTAACTAAATGTTTTCCTGCCTAAGTGATTCCGCAATTGCTCGACTCCAACTAGTTCAGAACGCAGCTGCGAGGCTTCTGACATACACCAAACGAAGAGAGCTTTACCCCCATTCTAGCCCACTTACATCAGCTTCCCGTACGTTTTAGAATACAATTCAAGATCCTCACCTTTAAGGCCCTCCATGGCATGGCACCCTCCTATATTTCTGATCTTTTAACACAATACATTGCACCTAGATCTCTTAGATCGTCTGACCAACGGCTTTTAATTGTCCCACGGTCCCACGGCCTTGTCCCCAGGCTCAACACAAAGGGTGGCCGTGCTTTTACTGTTGTAGCTCCAACATTATGGAATGGCCTCCCCCTCACTGTCAGGTTAGCTGGGTCTGGACCACTTTTAAAAAAACGTTTAAAAAACCACTTATATAGGATGGCATTTTTATAAGTTGTTTTCTCTTTTTACTTCTGATATTTGCATTGATTTGATCATTTTATAATTTTATAATTTGTTTTATTGCTTGTGTGAAGTGCTTGTTTACTTTTTAATGAATTACGCTGGCTGTTTATTTGCTGTGTTATGCAATATTCTACCAGATGTCCTGTGAAGCACTTTGTGACTGCTGTCTTAATAAGTGCTATACACAAAAAAAAAGTAAAAAAAAAAAAAGTTACATTATAAATAATAAATTAAAAGTTAATTATTTAGTCATTTAAAGGCAATATTAAAAAGATGGGTTTTTAGTCTTGACTTGAACATATGTGCTGAGGTTGCATCCGTAATGTAAACTGGCAGTGAGACACAATCCGGAGCATAAAATGAGAATGCAGCCTCACCAGATCTCTTCTTTTGTACATGTGGTACACAGAGAAAACCAGCGTCAGAAGACCTGAGAGCTCTATTGGGCTGATATGCTAGCAGAAGACCTGAGAGCTCTATTGGGCTGATATGCTAGCAGAAGACCTGAGAGCTCTATTGGGCTGATATGCTAGCAGAAGACCTGAGAGCTCTATTGGGCTGATATGCTAGCAGAAGACCTGAGAGCTCTATTGGGCTGATATGCTAGCAGAAGACCTGAGAGCTCTATTGGGCTGATATGCTAGCAGAAGACCTGAGAGCTCTATTGGGCTGATATGCTAGCAAAAGACCTGAGAGCTCTATTGGGCTGATATGCTAGCAGAAGACCTGAGAGCTCTATTGGGCTGATGATAGGATGTGTTTTTCTTTGTACATAGGTAAACTCTAAACACTGTATAAACTCATCAGTAATCATAATCAAGTTGTAACATCTAAACTGTTGAGACTCAGCCAACCTCTCTGTCTCATGCTCACGCCATGTACCTAAACGTGTAACTTGACTTGGGGGCCAGTGGAGAGATCAGGGTCAAGAGGTCAGTATATTTAGGACCAGCCAACCAGCTGAATAGACTCGGGTGACTTGGTTGCCATGACGACCAACCCGTTATGGGATGGTCGTCATGGCAACCAAGTCACCCGAGTCTAGTCATCTAACTTTATGGTCAACAACAAGTTTGACAGGAGAATAATGATTTGCAATGTACAGCTGATCCTGTGTCAGCAGGAAGCTAGAATATAAGAGTCACTGTGAATATCATTCTGTGTGCGTTCTCTGTCTGCATGTGACGGCACACATCCAGCGCTGTGGAATAAACTTTATCTTAACTGTCTACCTTGAGCAATCTTTAAATAATTACTTTGGGTATCACGATCAACCAATCTTGGCCACCGCCCATCATCAGGGAAACATCCAATAACATTTGGCGTCACGAACAGGATGCTAGATTCAGCGAAACAGGTAAGGCATGATAACACAATGTGATTATTTGCTTTAACCTGAATTGCTGTTCTAGAACGAATCTAAAATGTTTTCAAAAAGGAGATGTATTGATATTGGAAAGTACTAAAAAATATGAAATGATTTGGCCATAATATTTAAAAGACTCTAAGAGAAGTTTCAATCAACATAATTGATTACTAAAACCGCATGTCTATTAACATCATGGGAAGCAAACTAGTATGTATGGCATGCAGAATGTTATCATTAAGAATGAAATGAATAACAACCATATTTCTGAACCAAGCATCACAACAGGGCGAGAGTGTTAAAACTCTGACCCTAGGCTATTAATAGAACGGAGACTGCTCCTGTAACCAAACACACACACACACACACACACACACACACACACACACACACACACACACACACATACATAGACATATTTATCTCATATTGAAATTATCATGCAAATCTGTATTAATTCAGCAGACATATAACATTTTGATTGATTTAGTGAACAGAGAAATACACATTAAAGGTCTTTGCACACCAATGCGTGCGTTTTCGCATGCGTATTTTTTAATCCGTCATCCGAAAAAAACGTTACGCACAGAGACCTTGCACACCGGACCGTTGCGGAGTCAGTTGCGTTTTTTTACGTTGCGAACTTTCGCAATATGCACTCTACATTCTAAATGCTTGATTTAGCAAAAGGTACAAACAACTGAGAGCAATATAACTAAAACCAAATGGTAGACCACATCAGTAGAATGTATTATCAGTAGAAAAGTACAATACATCTTTATTTCTTTTAACAAAGCGTGGTGTGCATCTCCTGCAGTGTGATATCTGTAATCATACCATGTGTAGACTCTCCGCTCAGGGTTGCCAGATGGGATTGAGAATTTCCAACCTAACCACAGTCTAAAAACGGCTAAATCCACCAAAAACCAGCCCATCTGGCAACCCTGTCTCCGCTGCATCAGAGTCTACTTCAGCAAGAAAGACCTGGAATGTATTTCTGACAATGCCTGTCGATTCTATTTCCTGACAGAATCAAGGAAATCAAGAGACATTGAGCGAAGGACTCAGAGACCGAGATGCTGTTAAGATCTGGTCTAGTTAACCATTGCAGAAGTGGGGAGAGAAAGTTGCAGATGCTGAAGGAAGCTATTGCCGGATGAAACATGAGAAATGAGACAAACTAATGACATTTCAATGTGACAAACAATGGAAATGTTAATTCTTATGATTTAAGACAGAGACATGATGATGACAAGAGAGACTTACACATACTTTTATGTAGTCGTAATTGTTCAATTGTACTGACGCACGCAACTAACAGTGTCATCAGCAGCAGTGAGAGCTCTATTGGGCTGATATGCTAGCAAAAGACCTGAGAGCTCTATTGGGCTGATATGCTAGCAGAAGACCTGAGAGCTCTATTGGGCTGATATGCTAGCAGAAGACCTGAGAGCTCTATTGGGCTGATATGCTAGCAGAAGACCTGAGAGCTCTATTGGGCTGATATGCTAGCAGAAGACCTGAGAGCTCTATTGGGGTGATATGCTAGCAGAAGGTCTGAACATATTCTGGTGCTGTGCCAGTGAGAGCTTTATAAACAAGCAGAAGGATCTTGAAATCTATTCTGAACTTAACAGGAAGCCAGTGTAGATGATGTTTCTGACTGTTCCTCTCCGTCTCTCTCTTCACAGCAAGATGTCCAGCGCTTCTCTGACAACGACAAGCTCTACCTGTACCTGCAGCTGCCCTCTGGGCCCGGCGCTGGGGAGAAGAGGTGAGCTCTACCCAGGGTTGCCAGATGGGAGTGACAATTTCCAGCCCAGCCACAGTCTAAAAACCACAGAATCCACCAAAAACCAGCCCAAAACTTATATACTAACTCATTCAGAGCCGAGGGTGAATAAAGTCATCCCAAACAGTCACCATCCCAGACTGCCAAGGGTGACTTTATTCACCAGGAATGCAGAAATGTTGATGCTTCATGTTGTAGCCAATCAGAGTGTTGTTGCTAGGTAGAACACTGGGCTCTCGAGGTGGGGAGTGTTCCGGAACTCTTTGGCAGTTGGTTGGTGGGTTAACTGTAGCTGCGTTCGTAAATCGGTTCATTAACATATAAAGTTGTATCTGCAAACCAACTCTGCTGACTGTGTTGTTGTGGTTTTGTTTATCATGTAAACAACCAACTCTGCTGACTGTGTTGTTTATCATGTAAACAACCAACTCTACTGTGTTGTTGTGTCTGGTCTTCGTCCTGCAGCAGCAGCAGCAGCAGCAGTGGGGTTGCAGTTGACCCCAGCTCCTTCAACACGGCCGACCAGATCCACACCTGCAACTGGATACGCAGCCACCTGGAGGAGCACGCAGACACCTGCCTGCCCAAACAGGACGTCTACGAGACCTACAGGTGAGTCAGACACAAAGACTGCCAACGGCCCCGGGCCTGAGCTGGATTACTCTTCCTGCTACGACTGGTGGATTGATGATTCACTTACTTAGTCAAATGTATCTGTTGTAAATCGCTTTGGAATAAGGCGTCTGCTAAATGCCAAACATGTAAATGTAATATACAGCTTCTATAAAAATCAACAGTCAGAAAACACCAACCAACTATGTTCTGAGGTTTGTGGTGAGTGAACACAAATATGGAAACTACCATCTATAATGCGATGCTTTAATCTCCAAACATTGTTAATTGGTACCTTAGAGTTAACGTAAGTATATATCCCCCTGCTGTGTTCAAAACTCCTTGTGCGCTTAACTGCACTTCGCTTTAGATATACGCCATTTAGCGCCATTTATACGCCATTTTATCCAAAGCGACTTACATTGCAGTGAGTGCATATATTTTATAGTATGTACGGTCCCAGCCGGGAATCGAACCCACAACAACTTACGTTGTCAGTGCCATTGCTCTACCAACACAGAGGACCACGTGACGCTAACATGCTAACCTGCTGCTCTCTGGCGCCCCCCTCAGGCGGTACTGTGAGAACCTGCAGCACAGGAACCTGAGCGCCGCCAACTTCGGGAAGATCATCCGGGACATCTTCCCCAACATCAGGGCCCGCAGGCTGGGGGGGCGGGGCCAGTCCAAATATCCTTTCAGGAAGCTGTTGTTCAACTCGTGAATGAAGTCGCCCAAATTCTAGAAATTGTGTTCTACCTCCCCCAGCCTCCCCTGGTGTTCTACCTCCCCCAGCCTCCCCTGGTGTTCTACCTCCCCCAGCCTCCCCTGGTGTTCTACCTCCCCCAGCCTCCCCTGGTGTTCTACCTCCCCCAGCCTCCCCTGGTGTTCTACCTCCCCCAGCCTCCGCTGGTGTTCTACCTCCCCCAGCCTCCCCTGGTGTTCTACCTCCCCCAGCCTTCCCTGGTGTTCTACCTCCACCAGCCTCCCCTGGTGTTCTACCTCCCCCAGCCTCCCCTGGTGTTCTACCTCCCCCAGCCTCCCCTGGTGTTCTACCTCCCCCAGCCTCCCCTGGTGTTCTACCTCCCCCAGCCTCCCCTGGTGTTCTACCTCCCCCAGCCTCCCCTGGTGTTCTACCTCCCCCAGCCTCCCCTGGTGTTCCTTAACTCCCCCTGCTGGTACATATTGCTATAGCGGGATCCGGAGGAAGACGGTTCTGAACATGCCTCTGCTGCCCAACCTGGACCTGAAGAACGACCCGGTTAGTCTGCCCCCCCCGCCAGCACCCCCCCACCTACAGCTACTGTACTCTAAACTGTAAAATACCGTTAAAAACCTCCAACTATGTATTATTTCTACCTTCTGATGTGATGGCTAGGTCTGGTGATATCAAGGGAAAGGTTGTTTATATACAAATCTGCTGACATACACTTGTGATCACTTTCAATTCAATAAAACGAGCTATTAGATATACTTCACTTTCTGTTCTCGATGTAAAATCCGCATTTTTCAAAAAACAACAAACAAACTGTCAAACTTCTAAGATGTCTTGCTGCAAGGCATTCTGGAACCTGCAGTCCTACCCATTCTTAGCTAATACAACAGAAATGTACTCCTTTTTAACTCTCTTAACGATAAATAATAACTCTTTTAACTGTCAATCAATCATGTAACCTATAAAGCTACAACAAACAAAGTGACTGTTTCCTGTTTCCTGTTTCCTGTTTCCTGTTTCCTGTTCCCCCCCCAGTCGGAGCTGACGGAGCTGGTGCAGACCTACAAGCAGGAAGTGACGGAGGCGGCGTGCGAGCTCATCTGTGATTGGGCGCAGAAGATCCTGAAGCGCTCCTTCGACACGGTGGTGGAGATCGCCCGCTTCCTGGTGCAGGAGCACATCGTCAACCCCCGCTGCAGCCAGGCGGAGCTGGTCACCTCTGCTGCCCTCTCAGGTCAGTCAGGGTACTGCTGCCTCCTCAGGTCAGTCAGGGTACTGCTGCCCCTCTCAGGTCAGTCAGGGTACTACAGTCAGGCTGAGCTGGTCACCTCTGCTGCCCTCTCAGGTCAGTCAGGGTACTACAGTCAGGCGGAGCTGGTCACCTCTGCTGCCCCCTCAGGTCAGTCAGGGTACTGCTGCCTCCTCAGGTCAGTCAGGGTACTGCTGCCCCCTCAGGTCAGTCAGGGTACTGCAGTCAGGCTGAGCTGGTCGCCTCATTGTCCTAATATTTCTAAGAACCATCCACGTCTCAGAATCATGATCGGTGTATTAAGTATGATTTAAATCGTGGTAAATGAAGGGACTAAATCAGACGACATAGTCAGGGGTGCACATAACTTTTTGGGGCCAGTGCTCAGAGGAGCACCTAGGGATGCTGCTTGGTGCTCCCCGAGCTCGCGAGTCACGACCCGTCCCACAGGATGGATAAAAAAGGGATACATGGATAACTTATATTAGCAAAACGACATTTATTCATAAATAAAGATGAACGAACAAATGATTGTGTGCAAAACAAAATAAACAAATGCAAAATCAAATGACTGCTCTTTAAGCATGAACGTCTGTCAGACTCCTTTAAACACAATGAAATCAACTGACATCTCTTTAAGCACTGCTCTGTTCTGTAAACACTGAAATCAACTTTTCAACAAAAAGTTACAGCCTAAGCATTTATTTATGCTACAAGCTTAATCGTCATCATCACTGCTCTCTTGACTGCTGTAAATTATCACTGTCCTCAATTTCAACCATGGTAGAGGATGTTTTTTTTGTGCCCAATTTATTTATTTATTTTTTATTTATTTTTTGGTGCGCAACAGCGCCTTCATGCGGCTGATCTGCCGCGCAGCATGCATTTTGGCGACGCATGCGCACTGGCGCACCAGTTATGTGCACCCCTGGACATAGCGGTGTGTATTGTTCTAAGGGGGGCGGTTAGGGTTGACTGTGATCCTCTCACGGTCGGCCATCTTGTCTCTCAGGAGGTCCTCCGAAGCCTCACAAGGTGATCAAGAAGAACCCTCTGCCGTCCAAAGGAGGCGGCTCGGAGACGGAAGGAGGCGGCTCTGAAAAGGTACTGCAGCACAACACCCTCAGCCTGGGTGGACCTCAGTGTGTCTAACCTCAGTGTGTCTAACCTCAGTGTGTCTAACCTCAGTGTGTCTAACCTCAGTGTGTCAGACGTTGGTTATATGAACACAGTTGTCACCTGAACACAGTTTCCAGTAGAAGTTGCTAAATTATGTTGCCTGCCTCTCTGCCCTACTACCCCCCCAGTACCCCCACACTGCCCCACTGGGGAGAGTGCAATCCTCCAATCCACCAAGCAACTCAAAACCAGAGTGAATACCAACAGAAGAATATTGGGGATTTTGGCAAAAAACTTGGGCCGCTACTCACACATTTAGCTGTGTTGCTCATTCCACAAATGCATGATCCTTACAAGTTGTACCTCGTTGTAAAAGTGACTAATCAGGCTTTTCAACGATATAAAACACAATACCAATTTGTATCATTAAAGGGGAGGAATGGCCCCACGGTGGTGTAGGGGTCTACGCACTGGCCGCTAGTGCATGCTGCCCACCGGGGCCGGGGTTCGTATCCCGGCTCGCCAGATCCAGATAATGGCCGAGGCACACGGGAAGCGGCATATTGGCCGGCCGCTTCCGAGGGGGGGTATAGGAGTATTTCTGGACTAGGATCCGTCGCGCAACACCGCCCCCTGGGGTGCCGGAATAACGGTACTGGGCTCGAGGAGCCAGTCAGCCTAGTCTGCCTGGCGCCCTCCTCTGGGACTGCCGGCCACGGGGTCGGGCGACGGATCCAATGCAATAGGCAGGGGATAATTGGATGCTAAGTTGGGTTAGATTGGCTACCAAAATTGGGTGAAAAAGGGATAAAATCTGAAAAAACAATTTTTTTTTTTTTTTTAAAAGGGGAGGAATAATCGACCGAAGTAACGTTTCAGAACTTTCTTTGAGGAGTTTATATTAGAGAAAATAATTGGTCCCAATGTTGATCCCTGGGGCACACCTCTTTGTTGAATTGCAGTCAGAGATATTTCCATTCAATACGACACATGTTTTCTGTTATGAAAGTATGAATTAAACCACAATATTGCATTTTTAGAAAGGCTTAGAGTTTGTCTAAGAGCCGATAGAGATCAAAACCCTTTTGTTAGATCAATAAAGATAGCCCCAGTGTGTTCAGGTGTGTTGAGGAGTGTTCAGGAGTGTTCAGGAGTGTTCAGGAGTGTTCAGGAGTGTTCAGGTGTGTGCAGGAGTGTTCAGGAGTGTTCAGGTGTGTTCAGGAGTGTTCAGGAGTGTTCAGGAGCGTTCAGGAGTGTTCAGGAGTGTTCAGGTGTGCGTTTAGGAGTGTTCAGGTGTGTTCAGGAGTGTTCAGGAGTGTTCAGGAGTGTTCAGATGTGTTCAGGAGTGTTCAGGAGTGTTCAGGAGTGTTCAGGAGTGTTCAGGAGTGTTCAGGAGTGTTCAGTTGTGTTCAGGAGTGTTCAGGAGTGTTCAGGAGTGTTCAGGTGTGTTCAGGTGTGTCCAGGAGTGTTCAGGTGTGTTCAGGTGTGTTCAGGAGTGTTCAGGAGTGTTCAGGAGTGTTCAGGTGTGTTCAGGTGTGTTCAGGAGTGTTCAGGAGTGTTCAGGAGTGTTCAGGAGTGTTCAGGAGTGTCCAGGTGTGTTCAGGAGTGTTCAGGTGTGTTCAGGTGTGTTCAGGAGTGTTCAGGAGTGTTCAGGTGTGTTCAGGTGTGTGCAGGTGTGTTCAGGTGTGTTCAGGAGTGTTCAGGTGTGTTCAGGAGTGTTCAGGTGTGTTCAGGTGTGTTCAGGTGTGTTCAGGAGTGTTCAGGAGTGTTCAGGAGTGTTCAGGTGTGTTCAGGAGTGTTCAGGTGTGTTCAGGAGTGTTCAGGTGTGTTCAGGAGTGTTCAGGAGTGTTCAGGAGTGTTCAGGTGTGTTCAGGTGTGTTCAGGTGTGTCCAGGTGTGTTCCGGAGTGTGTTCAGGTGTGTTCAGGAGTGTTCAGGTGTGTGTTTAGGAGTGTTCAGGTGTGTTCATGCTGTCGTCTCTCTCAGAGGGAGAAGGAGGACCAGGCGTCCCAGGGGGGGAAGCTGCTGCCGTCCGGTGAGAAGTCGGCCAAGGGCCCCCCGCCCCCCCACCCCGCCCCCGGGGGTCGCGACCTCCAGGTGGAGGCCCTCATGAAGCACCTGCCCCGCATCCTGCCACGCAGCTCCGTCCCGGACAAGCCCCCGCTCCCGCCCCCCGCTCTCTCGCTCTCCGTGCGCTCCTCGCCCCCCTCCCTGGCCCCCAAGGACGGGGGGGTGGGAGTGGGGGTGGGGGTGGGGGTGGGGATTGGGGGGGGCCCCGGAGGAGGAGGGGGCGGGGTCAAGGTCATCGCCATGGCTACCATGGGGGGGCCTCAGCAGCAGCAGCAGATGGGGGGTGGGGGGGGCGCCCTCCCCCTCCCCCTCCCCGTCATGATCCTCCCCCAGACCGTCAGCCTCACCTACCCCTCCGAGAAGAAGACCTCCTCCTCCTCCTCCGCCGCCACCACGGTCACCGTGGCGACCGCCGTGGCCCCGCCCACCTCCGTGCTCCAGAGGGCCCGTTCCACGGCCCCCAAACGGCCCTCCCCCGAGGCCCCGGCGGGGGCGGGGGGGGGTACGCCGCCCAAACGAAAAAGAGGACGACCCAGAAAGCCTCGGCCAGAAGACGCCACCGCCCCTCCTCCTCCTCCTCCTCCTCCTCCTCCTCTTTCTGCCCCCCCTCCCCCTCCTCCCCCTCCTCCTCCTCCTCCTTCCTCGGTCAGCCAAGCCCCCCCTCCCTCCTCCTCCTCCTCCTCCATCGTCATACCGTCCGCCGTCACCACCGGGGGGGTGATCCAGAAGGCCTGCTCCTCCTCTTCCTCCTCCTCCTCCTCTGCCCCCCCCCAGGTGGTGGAGATCGTGTTCCAGGACCAGCAGACGTTGGTGTTAGGCCAGCTGCCCCCCCCCTCCTCCTCCTCCTCCTCCTCCTCCTCCTCTGCGGTTCCTCCGGGTGAGCAGGTGCATCGCAGCGTGGTGGTCCAGTGTCAGCAGCCCAAGGCGGAGCCCCCCCGGCCCGTGCTGCTGCTGCAGGGCCCCGGGCACCCCAGGTGGGGGCTAGGGGGGACGGTGGGGGTGGGGGTGGTGGTGGGGGGGGGAGGGGCAGGGGGAGGCCGGGCCATGGTGGAGGTGATCCAGAGGGCTCCGCGACCCCCCAGCAGCAACAACAACCAGACCCAGGCCCCCCCCCACCCCGGACACCCCCACCCCCACCCCCACCTGCCCCTGCCCCTGCCCCTGCCCCTGCCCACTCTGCTGGAGGACAAGGGGGAGGTGGAGATCACCCTGACGCCCATGGACCTGACCCCCCCCTCGGACCCTCTGCTGGCCTCCGCGGCCCTCCAGGGCGGGGGGGGGGCTGAGGGTCCGGCCAAGGCCCCCCCCCAGTCTGATGGACCCCCCTTACCCTGACCAGCACCCCCCCCGCCCCGCCCCGCCCCAGACTAGGGAGGCACTAAGGGACTATCCCCTACTCCCCCCACCCCCCTACCCTCTCGCCCCTCCTCTCAACAATTGGTGGAAATCCTCAGATCGGCAGATTGTTAGAGAGCCAGTGAGGATCGATGAAGCCAAACCACTACTACCCCCCCTACCCCCCCCCCCTTCTCTAACCTCCCCCCGGTAACCTTCCATTAACTCTCTGCCGCCCCCCCGTGACTGTTCAGCGCATGTTTTGTCTGTGTTGTCGTGGCGATGAGAGAGACAGAGAAAGGCGACGGGTTGTTCACCTGACTCACCTGACCCCCCGGTGGTGAGGTGGAGTATTACGGGTACGGACCTCAACAGGTTCTAAGTGCTACTCTCCCTGGGAGACCCCCCAGTAACCCCCCCCCCCCCCCTCCTTAAATATGTTTTATTTACATCTTCAGTTGTGTTTTGTTTGTGTTTGTAGTTGTGCTTTCAAACAGACTTCCAGAATAAAAGACAGGACAGATATGAAGATGTGGAGTAGCTGTGTTGACACGCCCTGCTGTTGAAACTGTTGAAACTGGGCGTCGAACACACACAAACCAGGTCTTACACACAAACCAGGTCTTACACACAAACCTGGTCTCACACACAAACCTGGCCTCACACACACACACCCGAGCACTTCCTGACTGGGAGAGATGGCAGTGTTTCAGCACTCTGGTCTCCGGTCACCTGACATTGAGGAGCCATTCTAGACTATTCTCGTCATCTAGAGTAACTGTGTCTCTCGGCGGTTGTTTTTTAAAATTACGTCTCACCTCAGGAGGCGAAAGCTTCGAAGCACAAACCGGCGAGCCTATAGCTCTATAGCCTATAGCTAGCTAAACAACCTGCAGGGCAGCAGAGGGGACAGCTAGCAGCTAGCAGCTAGCAACGATTCACTAGAGTAGTTAGCTTGACGCTAAGCTAATGCTGATATACGTTGCCATCGCCAAATAGTTAGAGACACCCTCCCTGCCTCTGCCCCCCCCCCCTCCCCCTGTTACCCCTGTCCACCCTGCCCCCCCCCTGTCCACCCTGCCCCCCCCCTGTCCACCCTGCCCCCCCCCCTGTCCACCCTGCCCCCCCCCCTGTCCACCCTGCCCCCCCCCCTGTCCACCCTACTGCCCCCCTGCCCCCCCCCCCATGTTCCCTCTGCAGGCCTTCTGCCAAACTTCCAGCCTCCTGGTCTGCGGCTCTACGAGGGGGGGGGTCGACATCGTTGGTGCTAACCTGCCCCGGGCGCTTCCTGACAGCCTGGTGTCCAAATCAGAACTTCATCCAAAGTGTAATCAGTTTAATCAGTTTAATCATCATCATCTAGTCAAACTACAAAACGTTTAAAACAAAACTAAAAACTAAAAAAAGTGTAAAAATCACCTCAGTTCCGTCCTTTGACAGTAAGACGTCAGTCGGCCCAGTGAGCCTCTGAGTTGGAAACCAATGACAAGAAAAGTTGCACTGAAAAAAGGAAAGGCGTAATTAATGTTATGACCTAAAGTCTGGCGCCCCCCTCTGGCAGACACACGGTGCTTTATGGTTGCCGCTAGTTTGGGAATACTAAACGATATTGGATGTATTTTTTCATGGATTCGGGTCAAATTCTACTGAGGTTGTTATCATTGAAAACGCTGTGTCAAACAGGAGAGAGATGTGTTTCCCTCTGGTGACCCAGCTAACTGACAGTAAGGGTTTGCAGTAAACAGGAGATGAAGGTTCTCAGTCTGACTAACTAACCAACAGGACAAAGACACAGAGTTGTTATTGATAATGTAAACAGTCATAGTCCCCGTGTGAACTGTGGCCTTCAAAAGAAAGACAGTGCAGGTGAATTCAGAGTTGGTGCCATAATGGTGAAGCTTGCATCCCCTGAAACAGACGTGTTCTCTCCAACGAGACATGAGCAAGTCAGGATCTCTCACAGTACTTCCATAAGACGAGCGACAGGTCGGTTTAACCTGGGTCTGGGTGAGGAGGGTAGAGAAGACGCTAGGTAACCCCTGTCCTAAAGAGAACAGGTAACCCTGTCCTAAAGAGAGTGCAGTAAAGCGAGTGAATGAGAGAGAGAGAGAGAGAAAGAGAGAATTTCCACTGTGGAGCCACGGCGCTCAAAAGAAAAACGGGTCAGAGAATCAAAGACAAGGTCAGGATCCGGGTAGCAGAGTTCTGGACCGGTGGTCAGACCACACCGCGACCGACCGTGTTCAAGACCTGCCAGTTCTGACGATGGTGACCCTCGTAGGCTAGCCTAGCTAGCTATGTAGCGGTTAAGCAGTTTCATAATAACTTTGCTTTGTGGTTTTGTTTTCAGAAGTCAATGCAAATAATGTTTCAAATGAGACGTTTTTGCAATTACTGTTGGTTTGATGAAAAATTGGTGAAATGTCTTATTTATGGTTTGTGCTGTTCTGTTGGTGTGAGTCGGCCATGCGTTGGACAGGTCATTTAGGTGCAGTGTTATTAACAAGACGTCTTTGGATTTGAAAAAGACACTTTTGATGAAAAAGAAATAATAAAATGGATCCATGCATGGTTTTATGTGACAATTCAATTGTTCTGAAACGAAAGAACCCAGTTTCTCTCCTAGTTTAGAGTTCATATGTCAGAACATAACACATGTTGATGACTACGGTTGATATTATCTTCTGCTTTCTTTTGACATTATTATTATAATCTCCTGGCTTGTGTTTTTTTGCACTTTATTTTTTATCTAAAGATTAATCCTGTTTCTAATTGGTTTGCACATGGAAAAGAAAAAAACAACAACATAATCTTTGATTTGATAACTGATTATTGCACCTTACATGTTGGTCTTTTTTATATGTGCGACTCTGAATGCTCTTGTTTGAAATTGTTTACATGTGTTTTTGTATCTCATCATCTCAGAATTGTGTGACCTTTGACCTTTACATCTATGCTTCCTTTAAACACAGAGCTAAACTAAACAATGCCAACGACTAATGTGAATATATTTTCCTAAGCTGTAATAAATGCTAGGTAACTGGAGACGTGTGGTGTGTTTCATTCTCTCACTCTGGAAGAGAGACTTTTACACTTTCAATCTCAAATAGTGAAAATACCTCCGCTCATCTGTTATCAGACTTTGCTGAGGTGTTGGAACTGAATAGTATCAGTAGAGTGCAAAATAACAGCATTAGCACACTGTTGGAGGGTAGCACCACTACATGTGGTTAAACTATCAGTCTAACTGGGGCGCTTAGGTGGCGTAGCGGGTTAAGCGTTGACCATGTCCTCTCTCACCCATCCTTCCTGTCTAAAATCTCTACTGTATCTGTCAATAAAAAAAATGAGAGAAATATGAGTGGGACTGCCCCACTCAGAAAAAAAATTACTTAAAAAAATAAATAAAACAACTATCAGTCTAAGCTTGGTGGTAGTTAAACTAAATTAACCTCCTCGTAGCTTCCTCTAGTTAACTACTGTTGAATGAATGAATGAATGAATGAATGAATGAATGAATGAATGAATGGTCTTTATTGTCATTGATATAGTACAGGTACCAAACAACGATATTTGGGAGGGGTGGCTCCCCTGGTGCTAGGAAAGAAGAAAAAAAAGGGTTTGTAGTGTAGGGTTTGTAGTGGTGTAGTAAGCTACTGTCACCTACTCACTACACTTGTCCCAAAGAAAACAAACAAAAACAACACTGGTATTAAACTATTATTCTAGTCATTGAACTTCAATGTCGTGTTCAATGCTCCCTGATCTTACTGGTCGTCTGACGTCATGATCCAGGACTGAGGGCTACTCGCACATTGGCCACTGGGTGGCGCCGTGGTGCCATTCTCATACAGGCCACTGGGAGGCGCTCTGGTGCTGTTCTCATACAGAGGTGATCAAATCAGTGCAGCACGGAAATCCACAAACCAAATGCTGCTTCTAAAATCAGTCATAATAATTATAGTAGTAATAATAATAATAATAATAATAATAATATTAATAATAATAATGCCTTTATTTTGGATAGCGCTTTTCTCAGTAGCCTACTGAAAGACACTACATTCCATGGATAGAACATTAATAGATAGATAAAGACAAATAAAGAAAATAAAAGCAAAGTCGGTAGAAACGTAAAAATAAAGTAGTTAAAGATTAAAATCAAGTTTAAAAAGATGGGGGGAAAAACATATATATATATATATAAACTAGTTTAAAACTCTTTTTCAGCGAAATGAAGAACTGACAAGTGGATTGTGAAAGTACCTAACTTTAACAGAAGTACCTAACTTTAACAGAACTTTAACAGAAGGGTGATTTGGAAATCAAATCTGCAAACGTGAGTTTGGGTTGTAGAGGGAAGTCAGAAAGCACCAATCTGTGGTGAAGTTGAACAGATTAATGTCAACGTCCCCGAACAGGAACCTACAATCTGAATATGAATATGAATGAGGACATTGTTGCTTTATTAGGAATAACCCCTTGAGATATGATATATCTCGTTTTCGAGGGGGTCCAAATGAACATGAATAAGGTTAACCCATGTCTAACACGGTGAGGAACACAGGGCTCATAGTTCAGTGTTGTCTCTCCTGTGACTCTTTAATGTTGTCATTGTTCTCCTGTTAGAAGAGTTTCTTCCGTTTTGTTGCTTTTAGGAAGTTGCTTCACATTGATTGATTGTTGAGGAGGTGTTTAAACCCTAAAGCATTTCATGACATGGTGTCCTGTACGTTGTGTAAAGTAAATGGCCGTTACAACTTGATGTGATTTAATGTTGATGTGATTTGATTTGATTTGATTTAATTAGACCCGCAGGTCAAACACGACGTCATAGCCGCCCACTGATAAGGCGTGATGTCGTCACGCTGAGGACGGGGTTGCCAGATTACCGCCGGATGGGCTACTTCAGTACTTCTATGGTGGATTTAGCGGATTTTTTGTAAGTAAGTAAGTTTATTTGTACAGCACCTTTCTCAGACCAAGGGTCACAAAGTGCTTTACATAGTAGAGAACGAAATAAAGAAAAAACATAATAAAAGAGCGAAAGCCACAGCAGGTTAAAATAGACAAAACAAGTGAAAATAAGAACAAGAAGTAACAGACAACAGGAGTACAACAACAACATCAACAGGACACAGAGAGAGAGAGAGGCTTTTGATTTGGGGCCATCCAAAAGTCTATACAAGACAGTGAGTCTTTAGCTTCTTTTTTTTTATTTTTTAAAGCCAGCAGTTTTTTCAGACTGTGGTTGGGCTGGAAACTGTCAATCCCATCTGGCAACCCTGTGAGTGAGGAGGACCTCCAGCCCACCTGGCAACCCCGTCCAGCCCCGCCGCACCAGAGCCTCAGACACCGAGGGCAGTGAGAGGGTTAGCCTCAGACAGACAGACAGACAGACAGACAGAGGGTAGTGAGAGGGTTAGCCTCAGACAGACATGTAGCATCTCTCAACATCTCAGATCAAACAACAAATGGAGAAACTGAGACGCTAAAACCGACCAGCGACTCTGCGCAGAAGGTGAGACAGGTATCTAACCTAATCTGGTGTTTAACGTGTCTGTGTGTGTGTCTCTGATAGCAGACGAGCTTTATTATGATCATCTAACATCATCTCACAACCAGTTGGCAGAGAATACTTATTATGCACATCATCATCGGACTTGGCAGAGTTCAATGAGCAATGATGTGTTCAGCTGTGGTCGTAACTGACTCTCTGGTGGACACGAAAAGAAGAAGATGATGCATTTAGTAGGCAGTAGGCAGTATATACTCATTAAGTATGCTAGTATACCGTTCCGAACACAGCCAGAGACAGTTTCCTCTTCCCTCTTCCCAGCGGCGACGCAGCCCGTATGTAGCAGCTAGCTAGGCTAACACCATCAGAGAGAGAGGCTAGGCTAGGCTAACACCGGCGGACTGACTGTTCACGTCTCGTATTTAACATAACAGGAACGTCTCTCTCTCTCTCTCTCTCTCTCTCTCTCTCTCTCTCTCTCTCTCTCTCTCCTGGATGTACATGACTGTAGTGGATGGGGTGTGTAGATGTAGACAGTATTGACATTATCTGTAACCACAGATGCAAAACAATGTAGTGGTCGGGTTGTTGTTGTTGTTGACAACAGAGGGAGTCAGGGGAGTTGAGGTGCAGCTAGCTAGCTGGACTAGCAGCACCGGGGTGGACCAGGAGACCAGACCAGACCAGACCCGGGCCAGACCCAGACCAGACCAGCACCCCTCCTCTCTGACCCAGACCAGACCAGCACCCCTCCTCTCTGACCCAGACCAGACCAGCACCCCTCCTCTCCGACACAGACCAGACCAGCACCCCTCCTCTCTGACCAGACCAGACCAGCACCCCTCCTCTCTGACCCAGACCAGACCAGCACCCCTCCTCTCCGACCCAGACCAGACCAGCACCCCTCCTCTCTGACCCAGCCCAGACCAGCACCCCTCCTCTGTGACCCAGACCAGACCAGCACCCCTCCTCTCTGACCCAGACCAGACCAGACCAGCACCCCTCCTCTCTGACCCAGACCAGACCAGCACCCCTCCTCTCTGACCCAGACCAGACCAGCACCCCTCCTCTCTGACCAGACCAGACCAGACCAGACCCCTCCTCTCTGACCCAGACCAGACCAGCACCCCTCCTCTCTGGACCAGACCAGACCAGACCAGCACCCCTCCTCTCTGGACCAGACCAGACCAGACCAGCACCCCTCCTCTCTGGACCAGACCAGACCAGACCAGCACCCCTCCTCTCTGACCCAGACCAGACCAGACCAGCACCCCTCCTCTCTGACCCAGACCAGACCAGCACCCCTCCTCTCTGACCAGACCAGACCAGCACCCCTCCTCTCTGACCCAGACCAGACCAGCACCCCTCCTCTCTGACCCAGACCAGACCAGCACCCCTCCTCTCTGACCCAGACCAGACCAGACCAGCACCCCTCCTCTCTGACCCAGACCAGACCAGCACCCCTCCTCTCTGACCAGACCAGACCAGCACCCCTCCTCTCTGACCAGACCAGACCAGACCAGCACCCCTCCTCTCTGACCCAGACCAGACCAGCACCCCTCCTCTCTGACCCAGACCAGACCAGCACCCCTCCTCTCTGACCCAGACCAGCACCCCTCCTCTCTGACCCAGACCAGACCAGCACCCCTCCTCTCTGACCCAGACCAGACCAGCACCCCTCCTCTCCGACCCAGACCAGACCAGCACCCCTCCTCTCTGACCAGACCAGACCAGCACCCCTCCTCTCTGACCAGACCAGACCAGCACCCCTCCTCTCTGACCAGACCAGACCAGCACCCCTCCTCTCTGACCCAGACCAGACCAGACCCCTCCTCTCTGACCAGACCAGACCAGACCAGTACCCCTCCTCTCTGACCCAGTTTCAGCTGACTGACTAGGTTAGGGTGAGTCCTGGACGGACGGATGTTACACAGGTCCTGTATGGTCTACTCTTGTTTTATTATGTAGTTTAGATTAGTGCTATTGTGTGTTTATTGATCGCAATTGTTCTATTATTGTTTTGATGCTGTGTGGATGTGTTAAAGCACTTTGAGCTGCAACGTTCGCAGGAAAAGTGCTATAGAAGCCTACAAATAAAGAAGGTTATTATGATGATGATGGTAACTGTAATATCAGGGTCAGAGTCTTACACGTTTATTACGATCGGGAGATTGTTTCAAAAGTAATATAGAAATGAAGTTCCTCGTGTGATACAACATGGGGAGTGGAGGACCGTCCAGACCGGCCGTGTGTAGGAGGATGTAGAGCCGTGGGCGGCCCCCTCCTTCCCGCCCCCTCCTCCAGGGACCCCCGCGGCGCAGGGAGGGTCCCAGCCCCGGGTCAGCTCGCACTAGGCTGCTGAGTCCTGCTAGTAGTCAGGTGTCAGGGGGAAAAGTGTGCCATGAATGTGATTTCTTCAGTCAGATGAGGAATGTCGTGTGTGTGTGTGTGTGTGTGTGTGTGTGTGTGTGTGTGTGTTTGATGTACTCGACAAATAAAGTTGGATTTGATTTGAAAGGGAACTAAGGTTTGAAGGTTTGAATGACCCAGTTACAGGAGCGGAGGGTTTCAAAACTCTGAACAAACTAAACCGATTGTTTTGAAATAGTTTAGATCGGGTGACACTTTGCCCTGCCTGGACACGTCCTAGTCTGGGCTGGTGTGACGTCTTTTCTTCTAATCTCAAATATTAATAGATATTTCATCGTTTGGTATTAAGCCTCTGGGTCGGCTGTGTTATGTCGTTTGGCCCATATAAAGCGAGCTGGTTCATGTAAATGAGGAATGAATAAGAAATGAAGTTCTTTCCGTTAGCGGTTCCGCTCCAGATGAGTCATTTAGCGTCTCGTGTTCCCAGCTCACGTGTCTCCGATCTGACCAAATGTTTTTTTATCAGAGAAACAACAAGTCGCAATTAGGGGTGGGCATCGACGATCGATAATTGATCGATAAGGATCTTGGTCCATCACAAAATAAAACATTTGGTCGATCACAAAAAAAAAAAATTTTTTTTTTTTTTTTTGTGATCGACCAAATGTTTTATTTTGTGATGGACCAAGATCCTTATCGATCAATTATCGATCGTCGATGCCCACCCCTAATTGATTGGCAATGTTACTTGTGCCATTGATCAGTCCCTACATTGACTTTCAAGAACTGTTCTAGATCGATCTGTTGTGGCTCGCATCTTGTTTTTATAAAGGTTGGTTTTTTTGGAGTGTGGTACACTCAGTTGTATTGGATAGAGACCGTGGAGAAAGACAGAACGTAAGGAGGAGAGGGGGTGTCTGGAAGCCCTGCTGACATGGATAGATAGATGGGTGGGTGGATTGGTGGATGGATGGATATGTAGATAGATAGGAAGCTACTTCATTGATTCCAGGAAATCCAGACATTACAGCAGCTCACAACACACCACCACAACAACAACAACAAAATAAAGAGACAATTGAAGAATAGGCTAAAATAAAATACATAAAATAAATAAAGCTAGACCACTAGACATTTGTGACCTTATCAGATTTAATATCCTCCAGCCTGAATCTGATCACTCGGATTGAGGAGTTATACAGACAGTTATTGCGGCAGGCAGAAAAGATCTCCTATAGCGCTCCTTAGTGCAGCGTGGTTGGACCACCCCAGGCCATGGTACTGGACCACTGGACCACCTGGATGGGAGTCGGCCATCTACGGGTGTTGATTGGTTGACGGCACGACTACACACACGTCCCATTGGACCACCCCAGGCCTCTCAGCTCTGTTTATAGAAGGTGTCCCTCCTCCGTGTGTGAGTCAGAACCAGAGGAATGTTGCTAGTGATGATGTCATGCTGAGTGATGTGATGTGGTGTCGGGCTAGGACCGTTTACCCCCCCCCCCCCCCCCCCCCCACCGCGTCTCTGAGGCTTGCCACCATCTGTGGTCAGACGGAGGGGAGGGAGGAGACAGGAAGTGTCTCAGCGTGGTGGTTTGGTTTATCGCCCCCCTGTGGTTTGGATGGTTGGACTTAGCCCCCCCCCTGGTCAGATCTCTGAGGTTTCTACTAGGAGTTGTGGAACATGTGGGGAGGCTGGGGGAGGTAGAACACCAGGGGAGGCTGGGGGAGGTAGAACACCAGGGGAGGCTGGGGGGGGTAGAACACCAGGGGAGGCTGGGGGAGGTAGAACACCAGGGGAGGCTGGGGGAGGTAGAACACCAGGGGAGGCTGGGGGAGGTAGAACACCAGGGGAGGCTGGGGGAGGTAGAACACCAGGGGAGGCTGGGGGAGGTAGAACACCAGGGGAGGCTGGGGGAGGTAGAACACCAGGGGAGGCTGGTGGAGGTAGAACACCAGGGGAGGCTGGGGGAGGTAGAACACCAGGGGAGGCTGGGGGAGGTAGAACACCAGGGGAGGCTGGGGGAGGTAGAACACCAGGGGAGGCTGGGGGAGGTAGAACACCAGGGGAGGCTGGGGGAGGTAGAACACCAGGGGAGGCTTGGGGGAGGTAGAAGTCGGAGGACGGCTCCATTGTGATGCATGAAACGGAATGAGGAATGTTTGATGTCCTTTTTAGTGAAGGAGACAAACCCTTGCTACAGCAGCGACATGTGTATACGCTGTAGACAGACAGACAGACAGACAGACAGACAGCTGTGTAATCTTGCTTGGTGGTTGATAGGGCTAGGGTTAAGGTGTTGATAGGGTTAGGGTGGTAGATAGGGTTAGGGTTAAGGTGTTAAGTACATGCAGCTGATTACATCAAGTCACCGCCCCAAAAACTCTGATTTAGTAGTGGGCTGTTGGGTCGACGCCCAGCTCTTGTGGAACACTCTTTAGAAGCCTTAAAGAGTCCAGGTCATCCTCAGGTCTAACCCCTTCCACTCTGGTGTCTCCTGGTTGGACAGAGACCGTGGAGGGAGACAGGAGAGGATGGGGGAGAGAGGGGGGGGGGGGGTGTCAGCAGGCCGTGATGCTGGACCACTGGACCACCCCAGGCCATGGTGCTAGACCACTGGACCACCCCAGGCCATGGTGCTAGACCACTGGACCACCCCAGGCCATGGTGCTAGACCACTGGACCACCCCAGGCCATGGTGCTAGACCACTGGACCACCCCAGGCCATGGTGCTGGACCACTGGACCACCCCAGGCCATGGTGCTAGACCACTGGACCACTGGACCACCCCAGGCCATGGTGCTAGACCACTGCACCACCCCAGACTCTACTGTGTTTCATTCTCATTTACATTTCCAACACATCTTTGGCAGATTACTTGATATTCTGGTCCCACGGGGCCACACACAGGAGAGCATGTGGGCATTTGCGTATGTGTGCTGGTGGAATGCGGGCATGTATGCAATGTTGTGACATCACAATGCTTTGAATTGAACCACGTCTTAAAGGGATGGGTCCACTGTCTTAAAGGGAGGGGTCCACTGTCTTAAAGGGAGGGGTCCACTGTGGTGTGTTAGTATCACCTTACTACCCTGAGAGTTTCTCTGGGTCTCTGTTCTCCACTTTGCGGTAGCCAGGGCTAACAATTAGCATGGCTAAGAGTTAGCAGGGGATAAGAGTTAGCAACCAGGGCTAAGAGTTAGCAGCCAGGGGTAAGAGTTAGCAGCCAGGGCTAAGAGTTAGCAGCCAGGGGTAAGAGTTAGCAGCCAGGGCTAAGAGTTAGCAGCCAGGGGTAAGAGTTAGCAGGGATAAGAGTTAGCAGCCAGGGCTAAGAGTTAGCAGGGATAAGAGTTAGCAGCCAGGGCTAAGAGTTAGCAGGGCTAAGAGTTAGCAGGGATAAGAGTTAGCAGGGCCCGTTCCAATAGACAGGACACCAACATCACTTAGGAGAAACTCCCCAAATCCCTGAGTTGTGATTTAACTGAAAGGAAGCAGCATAGACAGACAGGGTTTGGCACGTCTGCAGTCGCACGGCCACACATCTCCTCAGAGAAACTCCTCAGATCAGTCATAGTTTAACTGACACAGAAACAGGGAAAACACGCTGAGTAAGGATGTGAAGAGCAGACAAACAGGTGTGTGTGTCACCTGCTGTGTCCTTCTGTTCCCCTCAGGTGAGGGTAAGGGGGTCGGAGGGTGAGGGGATCAGAGGGTGAGGGAGGGTCAGAGTTCAGAGTTCAGGGGAGCTGTATAACAGATGTCTTTCTGCCGCTACTTTGCCCCAGAGTATCGTCAGTCCAGCCAGGTCTTTGTTGTTGTAAGTGTGACCTTCACCACCAGCGGTCTAGAGTCTAACAGTGGTGAATGCTGAACTGGTTGACCCACTGCGGACATATCCTGCATGTCATCCCTCCTCTCTCTCTCTCACCCATCCTTCCTGTCAATCTCTACTGTCTCTATCCTCCTCTCTCTCTCTCTCTCTCTCTCTCTCTCTCTCTCTCACCCATCCTTCCTGTCAGTCTCTACTGTCTCTATCCTCCTCTCTCTCTCTCTCTCACCCATCCTTCCTGTCAGTCTCTACTGTCTCTATCCTCCTCTCTCTCTCTCTCTCTCTCTCTCTCTCTCTCTCTCACCCATCCTTCCTGTCAGTCTCTACTGTCTCTATCCTCCTCCCTCTCTCTCTCTCTCTCTCTCTCTCACCCATCCTTCCTGTCAGTCTCTACTGTCTATCCTCTCTCTCTCTCCCTCTCTCTCTCACCCATCCTTCCTGTCAGATCTCTACTGTCTCTATCCTCCTCTCTCCTCTCTCTCTCTCTCTCTCTCTCTCTCTCTCTCTCTCTCTCTCTCTCTCTCTCACCCATCCTTCCTGTCAGATCTCTACTGTCTCTATCCTCCTCTCTCTCTCTCTATCGCAAGAAAAATATGAGTGGGACTTCCCCACTCAGCCCAGAGGTCGACAGGCAGCATCTTCACAGTTATCAAGCTCATGTTTGAGACTTTGTCCTCTAACATCTGGTGGTCTGGTAAACAACCTTATCTCATTATCATGTAACACACGCTCTTATCCAGAGCCGCATACGATGATGAGTACGTTAGTCTAAAGTTAACCAGCTACACGTCACAGTCGACATCGCAGGGGACACTTCCCATGAGAGTAACAAAGCACAATGTTACAGAAAGAGAAGAAAACTGTTCACGACCCGTCTACCTCTGGGTTCACGACCCGGTTCACCTCTGGGTTCACGACCATCTGTTAGTGTTTGAAAAAAAGAATAAAGAGAGAGAGATGTAAAAATGGGGAAGTTTTGGCGAGGAGGAGGAGGAGGAGAAGGAGGAGGAGGAGGAGGGGGAGGAGAATGAGGAGGAGGAGGAGGAAGAGGAAGAGGAAGAGGAGGAGGAAGAGGAAGAGGAGGAGGAGGAGGTGGAGGAGAATGAGGAGGAGGAGGAGGAGGGGGAGGTGGAGGATAGGGATGCTCCGATTTATCGGCCACCGATTTAAATCGGCCGATTTCACTCCAAATGACTCGATCGGTGATCGGCAAAAATGGCCGATCGCAAAAAACGATCTTTTTTTTTTTTTTTTTTTTCCTTCTTTTTTTTTTTCCCCCTGGGGAAGCCAGATAACTGAACAGAAAACAGGAGGACGTATGTAAACCATGAAGTATGTAAACCATGAAGGCCACGTTTATGATGTCTTTTATACAGCCATATCGACTGACTTGGGCTTCAGGCCCTAACTGGGTGATAGGCCAGACTTTTACTATGCCATAAAAATGGGTCTGCGTTTGCTTGGTGCCTAATGGATCAAAACTTTTGTCTAAAAAGCAAAAAATATGTAGGCTATCCAGTCAGTAGGCCTACAGTTATGTATTTTTTTTTTAAATCGGTATCGGTATCGGTTGATCTTGAGGAAAAAAATCGGTGATCGGTATCGGCCCCAAAAATCCAGATCGGAGCATCCCTAGTGGAGGAGGAGGAGGAGGAGGAAGAGGAGGAGGAGGAGGTGGAGGAGAATGAGGAGGAGGAAGAGGAGGAGGAGGAAGAGGAGGAGGAGGAGGAGGAGGTCACAGCACAGTGGGGAGTGAAGCTCCAGCGTGCTGCCCTTTGTTTGACTCCTCAGGAGAATGTGTGAGCAGAGAGCAGCAGACGCCCCTCACCCCCCCCTCCCCCTCACATCTGGAAACCATTACATCACTGTGACCTGTCTGATTAATCTGATTAATGACTTCCCCACTGCATCTGTCATCCGTGCTGTACAGTACAGTACAGTAGAGTAGAGTAGAGTAGAGTATAGTACAGTACCCATCTCTTCAGGTTACACCTTAACTGCTCCTCCTGAGACATCTACTACCCCCCAGCCCTGCGTCTCCTGAAGACACCCGCTTTTCCCCTTTACTGTGTAAAAACTTCTATTGCCCCCCTTGTACTGTTTCTCTGTTTCTCCAGTGTCTATATATATATATATTTTTAAAAAAGGCTAGGTTTAGAAGAAGGTGATAGAAGAAGGTTTTTCCTTCTATCAATGGCCCCGGGCCTGAGCTGGATTACTCTTCCTGCTACGACTGGTGGATTGATGATTTACTTGCTTAGTCGCTTTGGAATAAGGCGTCTGCTAAATGCCAAACATGTAAATGTAAATGTAGAACAGTAGAGAGTGCAGCAGTCTCCACCACCATATATAGGCCTATATCTCCCCCTTCATCCTCATGTGATGTCACTATGAGTGATGCATCTGTTTCTTCTTTGTTTTCATCGTCTGGTTCTGTTCCACAGCAGAGAGACGTGATGTTCCTGTGGCCCTCCTGGCATGGAGACGTCCCTGGTCAGGTGGTAACCTAGGTAACCTGATCAGTACCAGGCCAGGTGTGTTATTGATACCTGGCTCTGTGCCAGTGTGAAAGTCAACATCGTCCCCGTTGTGTGTGACCATCGTTCAGCCGCACCTTAAACACGTCATCCTGTGATCGCTTAAACGATGTTGATGTTCATAAACTGAAACACAATCGACCCACGCCGATATTTTTGTAATTCATTCATTATTCACAATTACAAAGTGATGGAACGACTTTTGTTATTTGTTTAGCTGTGACGTTATTGACTGACAGTCTCACCTCAGCCTGCGGTGCGGGGGGGGAGATGGGGGGGGGGTTATCT
>NC_137690.1:75772888-75785388 GCF_963989245.1 Nansenia antarctica
CCGGGGGGTTGTGAACCCAGAGGCGGACCGGGGGGTCGTGAACCCAGAGGCGGACCTGGTCATCAACCCGGAGGTGGCTCTGAAGGCGTGCCAGGAGGTCCTGCAGCAGGTCAAACTCCTGAAGGGTGAGGGAGAGCCGGGGGCGTTCGAGAAGTGCAGCAGCCCGCAATGCCGACCGCCCAACGGGACTGTTTACCTGGAGTCTTGCGACACAGGTTCGATCAAGGAGGAGGACGAAGAGGAGGAGGACGAGCGCAAACCACCACCTCATCAACAAGGGACAAGGGAAACTACTTCTACTACTACCACCATCAACCCGTCCTCCTCCTCTCCCTCTCCCTCGCCGGCCACGACGACGACTAAACAGTCGTGGCTCCTGCGTCTCTTCGAGTCCAAGCTGTTCGACGTCTCCATGGCGATCTCCTACCTGTACAAGTCCAAGGAGCCCGGCGTCCAGGCCTACATCGGCAACCGGCTCTTCAGCTTCCCGGACGAGGAGGTGGACTTCCACCTGCCGCAGCTGCTGAACATGTACGTACACATGGACGAGGACGTGAGCGACGCCATACGGCCCTACGTGGTCCACCGCTGCCGCCGCAGCGTGGCCTTCTCCCTGCAGACCGCCTGGCTGCTGGGCGCGTACTCCTCAGACATGCACATCTCCACCCAGCGCCACTCCCGCGGCACCAAGCTGCGCAAGCTCATCCTGTCGGACGAGCTCAAGCCCCACGCCGTTCCCAGAGTTCCCACCGGGAGCAGCCCTGTGCAGCAGAGGGACCTCCACGCCCGGCTTCACCACCACCACCACCATTCCCACAAAAACCACCACCCCCACCCCCACCAGAGGGAGGAGCCGGCGTCCCCCCCGGCCCCTGACAGCCCCATCCCGGCGGACGCCTTCCTCTCGCCGTCGAAGCGTTGGACGCACCAGCGGTCCAAGTCCGAGGCCACGGCGACCGCCAGCCTGGGGACGAGCCTGAAGAGGACGGCCAGCAACCCCAAGGTGGAGGGAGGCCACGACGAGGTGAGTGAGAGATTCTTAAACTCCTTCAGAGCCGAGGATATATGTATTGTTTGTATTTTATCGTGTATATCTTGTATATCATTATTAGGCGTGTTGTTGCACTAGTAGATCTTGGACGGTGCTGAAAGGGGAGACTATAAGATGTGAGACATCAGCGTTGGGTATCGAGGGACACCAAGACCAGGTTCCTTATTGGCCGGATGATACCCGACCCTACGAGAGATCCAATCAAAGGATCCGGTATCTCCTGTGTCGTGTGTGTCCTCCCGCCTGTCAGCACAGTGTGTGTGGATCGAGCCGTACATACATAGTTTTCTCCATCTGTGTGTCGGTAGTAAACATTCCTACGTCCAGTTGTGGGTTTCATGCGAAGGGAACTGTTGTTGAAGTCACACTCGCGCTGGATTGCGCTGATTTAGCAAGACTCTAATTGGGGTGTTTGTTTGCAGACACGGCGGCGCTCGTGTGTGAGTGTGAGTGTGTGTGTGTGTGTGTGTGTGTGTGTGTGTGTGTGTGACTTCCTGGCTTGTCTTCTGTGTCACACAATAGGATAATTACGGAAAAGCTGTGTTTGGGAATGTGCTCTTGAAGAGAAGGATGACAGCATCCTCCTCTCTCACACTCCTTCTATTACCCTGATACCCTGGACTTCTCAAAAGGAGTAGGCGTGAGTAGGTACCATCTGTCCTGCTTCTCCCCAGACCTCCCTTCATTGTTTGAGAGCTCTCCCCCCTCCCCCCACCCTCCCCCCACCCTCCCCCCACCCTCCTCCCCCTCCCCTTTCGGCTGGAGCCTTCTGCCAGACTGCTCTGCAGCTGGCGTCAGGGGGTCAGAGGTCAGGGTCAGGGTGAAGAGGGGTCTCTCTCCTCCTCTGCCATTTCAGGGAATGTTTACCAGGAACGTTCATGGGCCAGTGAGTAAGGTTCATGTGATGCTGAAAGAATTTGAGGAGTCCCTGTGAGGAAATCTACACTGTGGGTCTGTGGGTCTGTGGTAACTCACATGAAAGACTCGCCTTGCCTCTGGGCTGGAGGAGAGCCAGGCACAGAGTGTGGTTCCCACATGATGGCCTTGTGAGTGCACAGAGGAGGAATGTCGGCCAGTCTCTGTCTCTCCTCTCTGGTCTCCCTTCTCTTTGTCTGGCGGTCTGACTCAGCCGACCTCATCTGGGCTGGCAGCCCTCCTTCTACACAGGCAGGCCCATGTGTTCGTCTTCTGTAAGGAGGAGATCGGCCAGTTCTCTCAAATAAAAACCGTCCCCTCTGTCCTCAGTTTGTCTGTTGTTGGTCCGACCCATCGCTCTTTCTTTCTTTTGTCTCACGTCCTGGCAGGATATTTTTGCTGTGTTCTGCACTTTCTCCCCCCCGCCCCCCCCCCCCCCCACACACCTCTCTCCTCCCTCTCCTCCCCCACCACAGATCCCCTCCCAGTCCGCCCACTCCCTTTTTCGTGCCTGATCTTGTCCTCCCTTGAACACCCCCCCATCCCTCCATCCCCCCATCTCTCTGTTTTCTATCCTCATCCTCATATCCCGCCAGGTTATTTAATGATGGCTCCCTGGGCCTTCCCTCCCTACCTGGGCCAGTGAGAGGGAAGGAGGGAGAGAGGGAAGGAGGGAGGGAGAGGGAAGGAGGGAGAGAGGGAGGGAGGGAGGGAGAGAGAGGGAAGGAGGGAGAGAGAGAGGAGTCATCCCTCCCTGCTGGTCAGTCGCGGGTAGGGCTGCAACTAACGATTATTTTGATAATCGATTAATCTGCCGATTATCTTATCGATTAATCGATAAATCGGATACACAAAAAGCGGGGGGAAAAGATTTTTTAAAAAAGTTTTTTTTTATTCTTTTTTTATTTTTATTTTGCAAATTGTATTTTATGTTTTCTAAATCAGCCAGGCCTATACATATACATGTGCAAAATGAATAAGTATTAATAAAAAATAAAAAATAATATAAATAAAAAAGGCTTTGCTACATCAAATAGGTTTAACAACAGGCCATGGACTATGGCGGTAGATTGTTTCAATAAAGTAGTTGAACTCTAGCTCAATACATGCATTGTTTTAGGTAATAACTTTGCTTAATGTAAAGGTCAGTAACCCAAAGTGCAATATAGGCTACAGACAAGACACTAATGTTTTTATATAACAGATATGCTCCAAAACAATGCAATGTGTCCTCTCACTCCATACAATAGGCTAGGCGACAGTCAGTGCCTCACTCTGCATTTGCATGGAGAACAGGAGACCATGGAAGGGCTGAGCCCAGCAGGACTTATATAATAAAACTATAGGAAGTTAGCTGTAACCCTCCTCTATAGAAACATAGTTAGTGTAACCCTCCTCTATAGAAACATAGTTAGTGCTCTGGTTCTCTGCACAGCTACGCAGACTACAGCTGGACGAGCAGCGTAGTGACAGTCAGCTAGCGGCAGCAGCGAGCTAACCCTGCTAGCTAACTCACTAGCATGTCCTGACAGCAGACAGTCATAGGACAGTCATAGGTTCTACCCTTTCCGGCCATAGGTAGCGCTATGATTCGCTATGATTCGCGATGCCTACACCGGCCGCAAGACAGCGTGGCGTGCGTCAACAGGAAGTAGGTTTGTTATGGAAACAAAACCCGAAAAAAAAAAAAAAAAAAAAGTAAAAAAACGACGAATCGATAATGGCATTCGTCGCCAACGAATTTCGTTATCGATTATTATCGATTTAATCGATTCGTTGTTGCAGCCCTAGTCGCGGGCCAGTGATTCTCTGTTTAATGAGAGTCTGCTCTCTGTCAGCTCCTGGAGGGCAGGTGGAGGCTGCAGGGAACAGACACTTCTTCTCTAAGACTCTGGAACAGCCTCCCCCTTCCCCCTCCAGGCAGTCAGATCTGCCCAGAGCGTCGAGACCTTTAAAACATTAGTTTTAAGACACCTCTACTCCCTGGCCTTTGGCCTGAGGTGAGCCTGCCTCCCGACAACCAACTGCACTTTTCTGCACTTTTATTTCTGCACCTGTGTTTTCTATTGCACCTTGTTTTAGTGTAGTTGTATTTGTTGTTTCTTTTACTAGTGTTTACTACTAATAGTGTTACTGTCTGTTAAGCAGTTTTAATAGTGTTACTATCTGTTAAGCAGTTTTGGGCGGCTGTATTGTCGTTGTAAATGTGCTATATAAACAAACATGACTTACTTACTTACTGTAGAGGGGTGGGGCCAGGGGGCGGGGCCAGGAGCCTGCAGCGCTCTAAGGGGGCGGGGCTCCCTCACCTATTGACTCCTGCCTATTATCCATTACCTCAATTACAGGCTTATAAACTCACAACAAACACCTGAAGCCATTAGGGATGTTCAGGTGTCACTCGTCACGTCTCTCTAGACAATGTTTAAACCAGCCAGGGATTTCCCCGCTGGGAGTTTATGCGGTGTTGTATAAACAACTGTAAAACATTTGTACTTTTTAACCGTTTAGCAGACTGACGCCTTTATCCAAAGGGCTTCCTATTACAGATCACAGGGACAGTCTCCCTGGAGTAACTTAGGGCTGAGGGTCTTACTCAAGGACACACTAGTGGTGGTGTTCCCAGGTCTTACTCAAGGACACACTAGTGGTGGTGTTCCCAGGTCTCACTCAAGGACACACTAGTGGTGGTGTTCCCAGGTCTTACTCAAGGACACACTAGTGGTGGTGTTCCCAGGTCTTACTCAAGGACACACTAGTGGTGGTGTTCCCAGGTCTTACTCAAGGACACACTAGTGGTGGTGTTCCCAGGTCTTACTCAAGGACACACTAGTGGTGGTGTTCCCAGGTCTTACTCAAGGACACACTAGTGGTGGTGTTCCCAGGTCTTACTCAAGGGCACACTAGTGGTGGTGTTCCCAGGTGAGACTTGAACTCATGACCTTCTGATCACTAACCAGTCCACCTCACTATCCAATAGGCCAGGCCAACACTACCACCCCCCAAAAAAGAACACTCTGAAATCTTTTAGAATATTTACTCCCACCACTTTGAAGCTGTGCTGTGATATGAGGATGGAACGCTGCAGTGCATGCTGGGTCTGTGGTGCTGCAATGCATGCTGGGTCTGTGGTGCCTACAGTCGGGGTTCGGGTCAGTACCCTCCCTGGCTCCCTACTATTTCGCTTTTTAATGTTTCTTCAAAAATAAACATGGAAGGTGCCAACAGCCTTGGCCCTGAACTGGCTGACGGACGTTAGTTTACAGTCTGCTCAGAGGTCAGCGCCCAGAGCCCTCCACCCCCCCCCCCTCCTAGGGATGGACGGTTTCCAATTATTGAAACCGAAAAACCGTCAGAGAGTAAAACCGCGGTTTTCCGGTTAACCGAAAAATACAGTAAAAAAAAAAAAAGAAAAAAGAGCGCCAATTTCAAATAATTGAGCCCTACTGCTACAATACACTCATGTCGAACACCATTAAAACACCGTAAGCACAGTCGCAACACATTTAGGCTACTTAGTTTCACAAATATAAGTGGAAAGGCAGACTTTTGTAAGCTACACCATACATGAAAACACATGAACACTTAACACACCAGCTCCGCTGATCCAGGGTGCACGCCTGCACGGAAGATCATCTCTTGGAACAGCGTCTTCATTGAATGAACTGCTTTCTCAATATCTTGGTTCTTAGACAAAGTTTCAGCTGCTGCTCAATGTATTTAAATATTTGAATACTGCTCAATAATCACTGAAATATTAGACTTAGAATTATGCAGTGAACATACTTAAAGCTTTTCATAAAAACCACATGCCGCGAGACTGACTCGTCCTGAACTGTCGTAAGTCAATCAACAAAGAATGCCCCATCAAAATAAAAGTGCCCATGGTAGAGCTGTCAAAATAGCGCTTTCAAAATAAATGTACTAATACAGATAGAGATAAATACAGAACTACCTTTGCGTCACTAAGTGACCGCGTATCTTCTGAGACAAGTGTCATCACTTTCAGTAGCGCCTTCACACACAGTGGCGCTGTGCACAAACACTCTTGATCCGTATAGCTCTTGTTTTATTATATTGTGGTTTAGTAAATACTGCACTTGGAGTTACATTCAATGCATGATTTGTGCTATAGAACATAAATAAAGTTTGATTGATTGATTGATATCAAATCAAATCACATTTTATTTCTATAGCGCATTTCTCACAAAAGTGACCCAATGCGCTTTACAGAGAGCAGCGAAAATGATCTTATTAAATGTAAGCGAGTAATTGTAAAAAACCTTTCCTATCTACCAATAACTGAAGGCAACTATCTTTCCCATAGAGTGATTCGTTACCCTTAAATATAATCCCAATTAGATATTAATCCTCAGTTATTCTTCACAACTGACCAAACCTCTCACTCATTGCGCGGCAGATTCAGACTGTATCATTGTTATTTTCACACACGACAAACATGTGACATGTTCCAGTTTTATTCTTATTCTATTTTATTCTTCTAAAAAAAAACGGTTTCAGATGGTTTTGATAAAAAACCGTTTCTATTTTTATAAACCCCGGTTTTCGGTTTAACCGAAAAACCGTCCATCCCTACCCCCTCCCTCCACCCCCCTTCCCCCCCCCCCCTCCACCTCATCACTACTTCCCTCTTCCTGCCCCCCCCTGTCGTCCTGGCGACGGCCCTGGCAGGCCTGTGGCTGTCAGATGGTCAGATGGTCTCTGGGCTCCAACAAACACTTCAGACGCCGCCTCCCTCCCAGCGGGGCCAAGATGGCAGCCTGAGGAAATTGCTTTATTAGGAATATAATATAATAACCCCTTGAGATGTGATATGGCGTTTTCGAGGGGTCCTGTGCGACAACAATACAACAACAAGACAATTAGACAACACATTGAACAAAAAACAAGAGAAAAAATTAAATAAACTAAAACTAAAAGAAGACATGACAAGCAAAATAACTAAACAGACAAAACAATACCAAAAAAATCTAAATTAGAACAAAACATACAGAGCATACAGATGGATCTTTCACTGATTACAGATCACAGATTCTTTAACTCCTTCAGAGCCGAGGGGGAATAAAGTAAAAGTCCAAACTGTCAACGTTATTCTAGGGTGCCCAGAGTGACTTTGTTCACCACAAATGCATAAATGACGATGCTTCATTTCTTTGTAGCCAATCAGAGTGTTGTTGCTAGGTGAGTTACACCACATGGAACACTTGGAACACTCTAGAATATGGTTGAGTGTTCCGGAATTCTTTGGCAGTTTTTTAGTGATTTTTAAACTGGCTGGTCCAAACTGTCGGTTATACTTAAATAAAATAAATGAAAACATACAATAAATATTTGGTGATTAGTTTCAATCTTTCCTATCATCGTCTGTTTTAAACCCACGGCTTTTTAAAATATATATTATTCACGGCTGCAGAGGTTCACTTTCGGTTCGAGGATATTGATTTTTCTCTCGGGATTAATTTGTTTAGAAGTTAATAACAGAGAGTCGACGTTACAAGGTTCAGGTACAGGCAAACACAGATTTGACTGCTGCCGTGAAACGACGTGACGTAGTAGTGAATCACTTCCCTCTCAGATAACACAGGGGAGCAGGGTGTTGACATTGTCAGGAGGGGCTGAACCACGACTTCTTTACTAAATCTATTCAGCGACGTGGTTCTGTGTACAAAAGTCCACTCAACACTCAACACCATGTCTGATACGCACAGCTGTTGACGGACTGCAGACAATGCAATATCCCCACCCTCCTCCCCTCCCCTCCCCCCCCGCCCCTCCCCAGGACAGCTGCTGTCAGCAGTGTGTGTACTTTGGTTACAGGTCTATCAGGCAACACTGCGTTATGCAATATGTCCACAACGCTAACAGCCCTTAATGCCTATGACCTTCTGGTGGTTGTAAACATGATAAAACTCCTTGATTAATGTCCTTTCAAGATGCGTTCTAAGAAAGAAAAGAATGTGCTTACAGATGTGCTTTTATATCCCTCACATTTGAAGAGTGACAGATACTAGATGGGGCGGCTGATATTGATCAAACATGACATTGGCGTTAGTTAAGCAACTCGAGTATCAAATCTGAGCCCAACATTGTTGTTTTGTTTTTTAATCTGGGCACAGAACAGAGATGTGTTCCTAAGGGTGTCGCCCCCCAAAACTTCTAAGCGCTGGTCCAGAGTTTCAGTTTAGAAACAAACATTTGAACAGGGAAAGAAGCAGCTAACATGTAGCTCCTTTAGTCTGTTTGTTTACCCTACACACGTCGTAGCAGGACGCTGCAGTGTTTGAGGTGGCTAAACATCTCTAGGACATGGACAGGGTTAGGTTAGGGTTAGGTTAGGGTTAGGGTTAGGCCCTGAGAGAGAGAAGCCTTCTTCTGTGTCTGGTGAACATGTTGACCTATAGGGACCTCTAGTGGCTGTGTGTGGTACTGCAACACGGAACATGGGACCACCACACACAGATTTCTGCTTTTTTTTAAATTTGTATTTAATCTCTTCTGCTGAAAGCCCTATTTGACGACTCATTGCCCACTATATACCAACCAGATCCAAACTAAACAGATTTTCTAACATTAGTAAATATGATGATCAGAGCAGAAGCAGATGCTGTTTGATGGGGAACACCTTGACGTGTGTGTGGATCAGATAACCTCCACCTCTACCTAACCCTCCTCCTGTTGCTGCTAATGCCGATGTCCAAGAACCCAAACCTAAGAATGTTACTCTGTGTACCCGTATATTAGATTAGTAATAAAAGCCCTCCCTCCTCCCTCCTCCTCTCTCTCCCTCCCTCCTCCTCTCCCTCCCTCCTCTCCCTCCTCTCCCTCCCTCCTCTCCCTCTCCCTCCCTCTCTCTCCTCTCTCCCTCCCTCCTCTCCCTCTCCCTCCCTCTCCTTCCTCTCCTCCCTCCTCCTCTCCCTCCCTCCTCCCCCCCCTCCTCCTCCTCCCTCCTCTCCCTCTCCCTTCCCTCCTCCCCCTCCTCCCTCCTCCCCTTCCTCCTCCTTCCCTCCCCCTACCCTAGCTGGTGCGCCTCACCCCCCAGAGGGAGTTCATCAAGTCCCTGATGGGCATCGGGAAGCGCCTGGCCACGCTGCCCACCAAGGAGCAGAAGACCCAGCGGCTGATCTCAGAGCTGTCCCTCCTCAACCACAAGCTGCCCGCCCGCGTCTGGCTGCCCACCGCCGCCTTCGACCACCACGTGGTCAGAGTGCCGCACACCCAGGCCGTGGTGCTCAACTCTAAAGACAAGGTAGAGGAGACACACACACACACACACACACACACACACACACACTCACACACACACACACACCCAGGCCGTGGTGCTCAACAAAGACAAGGCAGGAGAGAGTACTGTCCTGTCCAGTCATTTGGTCATCTGCAGCTAAGAAAGATCTAAGAAAACTCCAAATTGCTCAAAAGAAAGCTGCTAGATTAGCTCTCCACTGTTCAATGCGCACAAATGTTTTGGAAATGCATAGAAATCTGGCATGGCTTCCTGTAGAAGATTGATGACGAGATAAACAACAAGAAACCACAGTACTTTTCGGACCAAGTAGTGGATATCAGAAATGAAAACAACTATCTGACCTCTAGGACAAATCTTCTCAAATCTACTGTAGTTTACAGAGCCATTACAGGATGGAACTCTTTACCCAAGCATGTTAGTCAAACTAATTCTAGAGGCACTTTCAAGAAAACAATAAAAACAATGTTGACAATTGTCTGTGTCTAAATAATGTTGACAATTGTTCAAATATGTTTGTGTGTCGGACCCCAGGAAGACCAGCTAATGTCATGGCGTTAGCTAATGGAGATCCTAATTAACAAACACACCAGTGTACCAGGCCTATCTAACCCCCCCCCCTCCCCCCCAGGCTCCCTACATCATATACGTGGAGGTGTTGGAGGTGGAGAGCTTCGAGACGTCTTGTGTCCCGGCCCGTATCCCAGAGGCCTCGCGCCTCAGGACCGCCCAATCAGCAGAGAGCCTGCCGGAGGCCCTGGGGGGCGGGGCCACGCCCGGGGGCGGGGTCACAGGAAGCTTCTCCACCGTGTCCAACTACGACAACGACGACGAGGCCTGGGCCGTGGACGACATCGGGGAGCTGCAGGTGGAGGTAGGTAACCCCCGGCAACTGCCCCGTAACCCCCCCCCCCGGCAACCACCCCGTAACCCCCGGCAACCACCCCGTAACCCCCCCCCCCCCCCCCCCCCCGGCAACCACCCCGTAACCCCGGCAACCACGATGCATTTAATAATAATTACCGTAAGCTTTTTAGTCAATCTAAAGCCCAATTTATACTTCTGCGTCGAATTTACGCGCGGCTACACCGTAGCCTAAGCAAGGGCTCTCCCAGTTTATACTTCTGCGTTGGTCTGTCCGTCTGTCCGTTGGTCGGTGTACTCATAGCGGCATAATAGCGATTTTTTTCGTTATGCTTGTTGTAAAGAAAATGTCTATAATGCATTGAAATGACATTAAACTAAGATAATAAGATGGTTATCATAATTTTTCAAATCTTTATTAATTAAGTAATTACAGAAAAAGTAAATGACATTTCTGTCATGGCTTCCGCATTTAGGCCTACAAGAGAGTCGGAATCATGTCGGAATCATGTGCTACCAAGCGGACCAATCACAGTGCTTACGGTCTGCGTAGGTGTGCGGCGTAGTTACATTTTCTGAGAGGTGCGCGACAAGCTACGGCGTAGATTTTACGCAGAAGTATAAATTGGGCTTAATCCATAGAGTTGTTTTTAACACTTTCCCCCTCTCCTCTCTCCTCCTCTCCTCCACTCCCCTGCCCTCCCCTCCTCTCCTCCCCTCCCCTCTCCTCTCTCCTCCTCTCCTCCACTTCCCTGCCCTCCCCTCTCCTCGCCCCTCCTCTCCTCTCCTCCTCCTCCCCTCCTCCCCTCCCCTCTCCTCTCCCCCCCTCCCCTCCTCCTCTCACCCCCCCCCCCCCCCCCCCCCCAGCTCCCAGAAGGTCACACTAGCAGCAGTGACAACATCTCCCAGTTCTCCGTGGACTCCATCACCAGCCAGGAGAGCAAGGAGCCCGTCTTCATCGCTGCTGGGGACATCAGGTACACTCAGAACACTGACCTCTGACCCTGTCCCTGACCCCTGACCCTGACCCTAACACTGTCCTACTGCTGGAGACATCAGGTACAGATAACCCTGACCCCTGACCCTAACAGTGACACATTCACCCAGGTACAGCCTTACTGACGATGACTGATGTGTAGATGACTCTCTCACTGGGACACACACACTTGTTGTCAGTCTCTAAGTAGCAGCGTCTGGTATATGACCTAAAGGTCAAAGGTAACCATGCCCCCCCCCCCCCCCCCAGACGGCGTCTGTCAGAGAACCTGGCCCACACCCCCACCACCTTCAGACGCGACCCGGAGGACCCCTCTGCTGTGGTGCTGAAGGAGCCCTGGCAGGAGAAAGTCAGGTGAGACTCACACACACACTGAGAGACACACCTGAGGTTCTGAAGGACCTGTCCTGAGGTTCTCTCTCTTTATTCCATCCTCTCACATGTCTCTCTCCCTCTCTCATCCCTCTCTCTCTCTCTCTCCTCCCCCCCTCCCCCCCCCCCTCCAGGAGGATCAGAGAGGCGTCTCCCTACGGCCACCTCCCTCGCTGGCGCCTCCTCCCCGTCATAGTGAAGTGTGGAGACGACCTGAGACAGGAGCTGCTGGCCTTCCAGGTGCTGAGTCAGCTACAGGTACACACACACACACACACACACACACACACACTAGAGTGTCTAGTTCAGAGGAGTCGTGCTTTACAAACATGAAACAGACCATAAATGTATTTATTACAAACATAACACAGTTCATTAACTACAGTTATACAACGGATAGATCCGGTCCAGTGTCTCTATTGGTCAGTTTGTGTTCCAGCCGTGCCGATATCCATGACATACGCACGGCTAAATGGAATGTTGACGCATCTTTTCATATCACTCCGCGTTTTTTTATATTACCGTTATCGAAGTTACATTCTTACCGTTGCTTAGCAACACGATAAACAACTGTTCAGCGAACTGTCCAAGTACCTGGGGACAGAGATTGACATCTCTCTGTCCTTCTCCCAGCACACTGACTCAGTCTACAGAAAGGCCCAGCAGCGCCTCCACCTGCTGAGGAAGCTCAGGGCTTTTAACGTCAGCAAGGACATTTTAACCCTGGTTTACAAATCACTCATTGAATCCATTCTCACCTTCAATAACACATCCTGGTACAACTCCCTCACTGTCAAACACAAAACCAAACTCTCCCGTATAGTCAATCAGGCAAGTAAAATCATCGGCTCACCTCAAACCCCCCTGTCTGAAATCTACAACCGGTCACTAATCAGGAAAGCCACACAAATCACACAGGACCCCTCTCTTCCCTCCACCAATCATTTCAGCCACTTCCATCAGGCCGCCGTTATAGAACTCCACTGGCCCGGAAAAACACATAAAAAATCATTAATTCCCACTGCAACCACCGCCCT
>NC_137690.1:75790388-75802888 GCF_963989245.1 Nansenia antarctica
CGCGTGTTTGACAGACAGACGGGTTTCTGTCTGTGTGACGGAGAGAAGACAGACTCTAAACGCAGCATCATATTATCATACTGGCCGCGTTCGCAAATGAGCTCTGAGAGCGCCGGAGCGTCCACGTGACTGCCTCTTGTCCAATCAAATGACTTGGTAGCTCTATGACGTCGAACCCAGTGTGCGCTCCGGCACTCTCAGAGCGAACTTACGAACGCAGCCGTAGTTATTGCTGTGAGCAGACTGATGGCTTGATGTTCAGAAGACGTACGACTTTAATCAATGCAAATGTGACGACGACGTTACGACCAGGGCGTTCTAGGACATGAACCATTCCTCTGTCAGAAGGTTGAACCACTCCTCCTCCGTACATCACTACTACACCTTTCCTTTCATTCCAACTCTTTAACATTGAAATGAAATATTATGTGAATAATCTTAAAGTGCATTTATCTTTGCGTGAGCCATTTTGTTTTGTTTTTGTCTGATGTTTCAGTCTGATGTTTTCTGTTCAGATCCGTTAACGTTCGTCCTGCTACAGCGTCACGTGACCCAGGGGTCAAGGGTCATTCAGGGTGTTGTAGATGGACATGTTATGCAGAGTTCAGAGGTCACATATGACTTAACTATGGAACATAGAAACACTATTTGAACAACGCGCCCATGTGGACAAGAATCCCATAAAAGTATGAGCCGCGGTTGGTCAGCTGAGGCTGGTCTGACGCATGATTGGTCTATCGCTGAGGCTGGTCTGACGCATGATTGGTCTATCGCTGAGGCTGGTCTGACGCATGATTGGTCTATCGCTGAGGCTGGTCTGACGCATGATTGGTCTATCTCTGAGGCTGGCCATTTTCATGACTGTTAAATATTCAATGACAATATCCCCCAAAATATACCTGACCTGACCTGGGAAGAACAACGTCCACTTCCTGTTGTACCTTGCTGTCATTAAAAAGCTCCCTAACTTTGTTTAACTTTTCATATTCATGTGGTACAGAGAACATATCATTGTATCATGTCAAGACTAAATGCATGACCCATTCAATAAACCTGAAATAGTTTTTTAACAAATGGTGTTTTCATTTTCATAAAGACTCGTTGGTATGCTGTGAGGTCAGAGGTTAAAGGTCATGTATGACATGCTGTGAGGTCAGAGGTTAAATACTATACTATATACTCTATCATACTAAGGGGGAAAAAAAGGGAATTTAAAAAAAAAAAAACATATGATGAACTATGTTCTTTTTTTCATTTTATTTTTTTTCCTTAGAATGATAATAATCTATCATACTATAATACAGGTGCTGGTCATATAATTAGAATATCATCAAAAAGTTGATTTATTTCAGTAATTCCATTCAAAAAGTGAAACTTGTATAATGTATACATTCATTCCACACAGACTGATATATTTCAAGTGTTTATTGCTTTTAATTTTTATGATTATTACTGACAACTAATGAAAACCCCAAATTCAGAATCTCAGAAAATTAGAATATTGCTTAAGACCAATACAAAACAAGTTTTTTTTAAATGTTGGCCAACTGAAAAGTATGAACATGGAAAGTATAAGCATGTACAGCACTCAATACTTAGTTGGGGCTCCTTATGCCTGAATTACTGCAGCAATGCGGCGTGGCATGGAGTCCATCAGTCTGTGGCACTGCTCAGGTGTTATGAGAGCCCAGGTTGCTCTGATAGTGGCCTTCAGCTCTTCTGCGTTGTTGGGTCTGGCTCATCGCATCTTCCTCTTCACAATACCCCATAGATTTTCTATGGGGCTAAGGTCAGGCGAGTTTGCTGGCCAATTAAGAACAGGGATACCATGGTCCTGAAACCAGGTACTGGTATCTTTGGCACTGTGTGCAGGTGCCAAGTCCTGTTGGAAAATGAAATCTGCATCTCCATAAAGTTGGTCAGCAGCAGGAAGCATGAAGTGCTCTAAAACTTCCTGGTAGACGGCTGCGTTGACCCTGGACCTCAGAAAACACAGTGGACCAACACCAGCAGATGACATGGCACCCCAAACCATCACTGACGGTGGAAACTTTACACTGGACTTCAAGCAACGTGGATTCTGTGCCTCTCCTCTCTTCCTCCAGACTCTGGGACCTTGATTTCCAAAGGAAATGCAAAATGTACTTTCATCAGAGAACATAACTTTGGACCACTCAGCAGCAGTCCAGTCCTTTTTGTCTTTAGCCCAGGCGAGACGCTTCTGACGCTGTCTCTTGTTCAAGAGTGGCTTGACACAAGGAATGCGACAGCTGAAACCCATGTCTTGCATACGTCTGTGTGTGGTGGTTCTTGAAGCACTGACTCCAGCTGCAGTCCACTCTTTGTGAATCTCCCCCACATTTTTGAATCGGCTTTGTTTCACAATCCTCTCCAGGGTGCGGTTATCCCTATTGCTTGTACACTGTTTTCTACCACATCTTTTCCTTCCCTTCGCCTCTCTATTAATTTGCTTGGACACAGAGCTCTGTGAACAGCCAGCCTCTTTAGCAATGACCTTTTGTGTCTTGCCCTCCTTGTGCAAGGTGTCAATGGTCGTCTTTTGGACAACTGTCAGGTCAGCAGTCTTCCCCATGATTGTGTAGCCTACAGAACTGGACTGAGGGACAATTTAAAGGCGTTTGCAGGTGTTTTTAGTTAATTAGCTGATTAGAGTGTGGCACCAGGGGTCTTCAATATTGAACCTTTTCACAATATTCTAATTTTCTGAGATACTAAATTTGGGGTTTTCATTAGTTGTCAGTAATAATCATCAAAATTAAAAGCAATAAACACTTGAAATATATCAGTCTGTGTGGAATGAATGTATACATTATACAAGTTTCACTTTTTGAATGGAATTACTGAAATAAACGTTTTGATGATGTTCTAATTATATGACCAGCACCTGTATATCATACTATCATACTAAGAAAAAAAATAAAGTGAAAATATATAATATATCATACGTATATATATATAAATATATAATATATCATACTATAATGTTCATTTTTTTCACTTTATATTTTTTTTGCTTAGAATTATAGTATGATATATTATCATTCTAAGGCAAAAAATAATGAAGTAAAAAAAAAAGAACATAGTATAGTATGATATATGATATATTTATATATATATATACGTATGATATATTATATATTTATATATATACGTATGATATATTATATATTTATATATATACGTATGATATATTATATATTTATACGTATGATATATTATATATTTTTCTTTCTTTTTTCCACTTTCTTTTTTTCCCCTTAGAATGATAAGATGATATAGTATGATATATTATTATCATACTGAGGAAAAAAATAATAAAGTGAAAAATTAAAATATAATATATCATACTATGATTTTTTTTCATACGACTATTTTTTCCTTAGTATTATTATCATACTAAGGAAAGAATGATACTAAGATCATACTAAGAGTGAAAAACAGTATAGTATGATATATTATATATATATATTATTTTATTATCATACTATACTATGTTCTTTTTCCCCTTTATTGTAATACAAAAGCACATGGACACACATTCATAATATGATATAATATGATATAGTATACTATGCGTCACAAAAGGGTTAGGGTTACCCTATCCTAGGTTTCTCTTTATATCCTAGGTTTCCCTTTATATCCTAGGTTTCTCTCTATCCTAGGTTTCCCTTTATATCCTAGCTTTCCCTTTATATCCTAGGTTTCCCTTTATATCCTAGGTTTCTCTTAATATCCTAGGTTTCTCTCTCTATCCTAGGTTTCTCTCTCTATCCTAGGTTTCTCTCTCTATCCTAGGTTTCTCTTAATATCCTAGGTTTCTCTCTCTATCCTAGGTTTCCCTTTATATCCTAGGTTTCTCTCTCTATCCTAGGTTTCTCTTTATATCCTAGGTTTCTCTTAATATCCTAGGTTTCTCTCTCTATCCTAGCTTTCCCTTTATATCCTAGGTTTCCCTTTATATCCTAGGTTTCTCTCTCTATCCTAGGTTTCCCTTTATATCCTAGGTTTCCCTTTATATTCTAGGTTTCTCTCTCTATCCTAGGTTTCTCTCTCTATCCTAGGTTTCCCCTTTATATCCTAGGTTTCTCTTTATATCCTAGGTTTCCCTTTATATCCTAGGTTTCTCTTTATATCCTAGGTTTCCCTTTATATCCTAGGTTTCTCTTTATATCCTAGGTTTCCCCTTTATATCCTAGGTTTCCCCTTTATATCCTAGGTTTCTCTTTATATCCTAGGTTTCCCTTTATATCCTAGGTTTCTCTTTATATCCTAGGTTTCTCTTTATATCCTAGGTTTCCCTTTATATCCTAGGTTTCCCTTTATATCCTAGGTTTCTCTTTATATCCTAGGTTTCCCCTTTATATCCTAGGTTTCTCTTTATATCCTAGGTTTCTCTTTATATCCTAGGTTTCCCTTTATATCCTAGGTTTCTCTTTATATCCTAGGTTTCTCTCTATCCTAGGTTTCTCTCTATCCTAGGTTTCTCTTTATATCCTAGGTTTCCCTTTATATCCTAGGTTTCCCTTTCTATCCTAGGTTTCCCTTTATATCCTAGGTTTCTCTTTGTATCCTAGGTTTCTCTCTCTATCCTAGGTTTCTCTTTATATCCTAGGTTTCTCTCTATATCCTAGATTTCTCTTTATATCCTAGGTTATAGTATACTATGTTCTTTTTTTCACTTTTTCCCCCCCTTAGAATGATAATGACATATCATACTATACTATATGCTATACTATATCATACTAAGGAAAATAATAATAAAGTGGAAAAAAAGAACATGAGTGTGTATGATATAATACATATTATTATATATATTATATATTACTTAGTCCTCACACACACACACACACACACACACACACACACACACACACACACACACACACACACACACACACACATTATTTAGGCCATTCTGTTAAGTAAGTAAAGTAGTGAGTTTAGAACATACTTAGTAATTATACGTGTGAAATAATCCAGACACAAAACAAAGTCACATGACACAATCAGTCACATGACACCGTTTATAGTTTGTTTAGATTTTCCTTTACTGACATGATGACATCATGACAAATTAAATACAAAGCGGATAGTGTCGACAGTTAAGACTTGGCCTCAGTGCTCTAGTGTTGCTATAAGCCCCTCCCCCCTAAAGCTACTTCAAAAGGCCCTGTATGTCCGATTCAATCCTTCAACATCAACACCACCACCTGAACCTCCCCAACATCGAGGCTAACCTTGACCCAGGCTAGTGCTAACACAGCTAACCTTGCCCCAGGCTAACCTTGCCCCAGGCTAACCTGACCCAGGCTAACCTGACCCAGGCTAACCTGACCCAGGCTAACCTAACCCAGGCTAACCTAACCCAGGCTAACCTAACCCAGGCTAACCTTGACCCAGGCTAACCCTGACCCAGGCTAACCCTGACCCTGGACAGCCTGTAGTAACAGCCACTCAGCCCTGGCCTTGGCGGGAGTACGTGAAGGTGAAAGTGAGTAAATGTTATAAATAGTTTCTGTTGTTGTTAAGATGTTTCAACCACACGGCTAGGAGGCGTAGCGGGCCCGGGTCAGAGCCGTGTGAGAGGGTGAGAGAGGAGCAGCGCAGAGTGTGAGAGGGTGAGAGAGGAGCAGCGCAGAGTGAAGCCCGCGGCTGTGAGAGAGGGTGTGAGAGGGTGAGAGAGGGTGAGAGAGGGTGAGAGAGGGTGTGAGAGGGTGAGAGAGGAGCAGCGCAGAGTGAAGCCCGCGGCTGTGCTGCCCGACAGACCCGTCTTCAACTGAAGTCTTTCTACCGGCGTTCTGAAGGCCGAGGCTGACGTGTCGGTCCACCAGAACCTCCACACACCTGAGCCTGAGAGTCTGACCCCCCCGCGCAGTACTGGGCTAGCTTGGCTGTCCCCCCCCCCCCCTCTGCAACACCCCCCCCCCCCCTCTCCCCTGTCGTCTTCAACACCCCGCCACCCCGCCCCCACCCTAAACCTCCTCCACTACATTTCTCCTCCACACATTTCCAGCTTAATCAACTCTCATAATATTTTTTGCATAAATTCCCCGCCGCAGTTCTCTACAGACAAGCACACCGGAGGTCGACGCCGACCGACCCCGGCCAATCAGACCATCGCCTGGTCGTCACTCTTCCTCGTCCTCTTCCTCGTCCTCTCCAGGCCCAGGCTGGTTGTGCATCAGAGCAGGAATGTACGAGAGTTTCACCCTGATAGGACAAGCTCCTCCCCCAGGAGAGAGAGAGGGAGGGAGGGAGGGAGGGGGGGGAGGGAGGGGGGGAGGGAGGAGGGGGGGGGGGAGGGAGGGGGGGAGGGAGGGGGGGGGGGAGGGAGGGATGGAGAGAGGGAGGGAGAGAGAGAGAGAGAGAGAGAGAGAGAGAGGGAGGGAGGGAGGGGGAGAGAGAGGGAGGGAGGGAGGGGGAGAGAGAGGGAGGGAGGGAGGGGGAGAGAGAGGGAGGGAGGGAGGGGGAGAGAGAGGGAGGGAGGGGGAGAGAGAGGGAGGGAGGGAGGGGGAGAGAGAGGGAGGGAGGGGGAGAGAGAGTGAGGGAGGGGGAGAGAGAGGTAGGGAGGGAGGGAGTACAGAAGTGGAGGGGGGTGGGGAGATAGATTTGTGCTCTAAATGTGACCCACGTCCTGACCTGTGGCTGAGGGGGGGTTGGCCTGGTAGAGGTGAGGCGGGGTGAGGAGGGGGGGGAGGAGGGGTAAAGAGGGGTGAGGAGAGGTGAGGAGGGGTGAGGAAGGGTGAGGAGAGGTGAGGAAAGAGAGGAGGGTGAGGAGGGTAAGGAGGAGGGGTGAGGAGGGAGGGGGAGGAGGGGTGAGGAAAGAGAGGAGGGTGAGGAGGGTAAGGAGGAGGGGTGAGGAGGGAGGGGGAGGAGGGGTGAGGAGGGGTGAGGAAAGAGAGGAGGGGGAGGAGGGGTGAGGAGGAGGGGTGAGGAGAGGAGGTCTGGCTATAAGATGGAACAGTCTGAGTCCTCCTTCTTGTCCCGCCTCCTCTGGCCTCCCTGCTGCCCCGATGCCTGACCTCTGACCTGGAGACACACAACCATCACTACTATCATTATACTATATAACACTAATACATATTATAATTATACTATATAACATTAATAATTACTATAATTATACTATACAACATTAATAATTACTATAATTATACTATATAACATTAATACTTATTATAATTATACTATATAACATGAACCATTATTACAATTATACGATATAACATTAATCATTATTATAATTATACTATATAACATTAATAATTATACTATATAACATTAATAATTATTATAATTATACTTTATAACATAAATAATTATGATGATACTATATAACATTAATAATGATACTATATAACATAAATCATTATTATAATTATACCATATAACAATAATCATTATTATAATTATACTATAACATTAATCATTATTATAATGATACTATATAACATTAATCATTATTATAATGATACTATATAACATTCATAATTATTATAATGATACTATATAACATTAATCATTATTATAATACTATATAACATTAATCATTATTATAATGATACTATATAACATTCATCATTATTATAATGATACCATATAACATTAATCATTATTATAATGATACCATATAACATTCATCATTATTATAATGATACCATACAGTGTTTCCCCTAGGTTTGCTGCCTTGGGGGGTGGCATGGACCGTGGCATGGACCCCCCCCCCCCCCCCCCCCCCCCCCAGGGGGTAAGACCCTGCGACATACCAGCGTCATGTCCAGGGGGTGTACTAACTTGTACATTAAGCCGCCTCACGCTACGGAAACAGGAGATAGGCTCCTTCCCTATGGGCCATTAGGCTCGAGAACCATCGGTTCTCGAGTGTTTTTAAGTACATTTGGATGTACATTTTTACGTCAGTACTTATAGGGAACGGTTGTGTAAATAGTACCTACAGCAGACTAGACTTACTAGAAGTTGGTGCGCGAAACGAGAGGACTGTAACAACGGAATTCTTGAAACAGCAGAACATCCCACTCGACATCGCTCGAACACCGGGTGAACAATGGTATACGATCCCAACCCTAAGGCGCAAGCGGCGGCGTCGAGATCGCAAGCAACGCCGAGGACGCAGGGGAGGCCTGCTAGCTAGGCTGAGGAGAAGCCCAGATAAGCCTGCTTTGCCGAGTATCTTTCTCTCCAACGTCAGGTCTCTGGCTAACAAGATGGACGAACTGAGACTGCAGGTTGCTTCCAATAACAACGTGGGGGACAGCTGTGTGATTATTCTCACAGAAACCTGGCTCAACGACTCCATCTTGGACTCGGCCGTCGGGCTAGAAGGCCGCACTTTACACCGTGCGGACAGGACATTGCTTAGTGAGAAGACGCGTGGAGGCGGCCTCATTATATCTACGAAGGACAGCTGGTGCTTAAACACAAAAACTGTAAGTAGCCACTGCTCCCCAGACCTGGAATACTTGACTGTTAAATGCCGACCCACATACCTCCCGAGGGAATTCAACGCGGTGTACATAACATCTGTTTACATAGCGCCTAGCGCGGATGGTAGCTTAGCATTGGCGCGGCTACATGACGTCATCAGTAGTGGACAGAGCGCAGACCCACAGGCAGTTCATATAATCGCCGGGGACTTCAATCATGCTGACCTGAAGGGAGTACTACCCAAGTTCTATCAGCATGTTAAATGTGCAACAAGAGGAGAAAAAACACTGGATAAGGTATACACCAACATCAAGCTTGCTTACAAGGCTAGACCGCTAGCTCATCTAGGCATGTCTGACCACGTGCCAATCCTCCTGATCCCAGCCTACACTCCCATGAGGAAAAGTGCTCCCATCACCACTAAGACTGTCAGAACCTGGCCAGCAGGGTCCGCTCCACTGCAGATCTGCCTGAATGACACCTCATGGCAGGAATATGAACACATAGTGAACTTCACCAACTCAGCCACCGTGGACAAACGTGTCCGGGTCTACCCCAACACGAAGCCATGGATGACTGTGAAGGTCCAAAAACTGCTCAAGGAGAGGGACAACGCCTTCTCAGCGAAGGACACACTGCTGTACAGCACCACCAGGGCTAACCTAAAGCGTGGCATCCGGGAGGCCAAGGCAGACCACAGAGAGAAGATTGAGGAATGCTTCCTGAGCAACGACTCCAGGCGGGTGTGGCAGGGGGTTCAGCACATGACAAACTTCAGAGCCAACAGGCTCACAGCCGCGGAGGACGACCCCCTGCTGGCGGAAAAGCTGAACTCCTTCTACGCCCGGTTCGACGAGGGGCGAACGGAGGTAACCACAACACAAACACCACTCTCTCCAGCTCTCAGCAGCCTCACCCTCACAGAGCATGAAGTGAGACGCGTGCTGAAGGCGGTGGACCCCAGGAAAGCCTCAGGGCCGGATGGCGTCCTGGGACGGATGCTGAGGGACTGCGCCGACCAGCTGGCCGGGGTTTTCACCAACATCTTCAACCAGTCCCTGTCCCAGGCCACCATCCCACCCTGCCTGAAAACCTCAACTATCATCCCAGTCCCGAAGAAAAGCACGGTGAGCTGCCTAAACGACTACCGCCCGGTGGCACTCACACCAATCATCATGAAGTGCTTCGAGAAACTAGTCCGGGCCCACATAGTCACACGCCTCCCGCCCAACCTGGATCCATACCAGTTCGCCTACAGAGCCCACAGGTCCACAGAGGACGCCATCGCGACGACTCTCCACTCCACTCTATCCCACCTGGAGAGGGGAAACAGCTACGCGAGACTGCTCTTTGTGGACTTCAGCTCTGCCTTCAACACCATCCTTCCAGACAGGCTAGTGACCAAACTACTAGACCTGGGACTATCACACTCTATATGTGCATGGATCAAGGACTTCCTGTCTGACCGCCCCCAGAGGGTGCGGGTGGGCTCCCACACCTCCACAGCCCTCAGACTCAGCACTGGGTCCCCCCAGGGCTGCGTGCTAAGCCCCATCCTCTACAACCTCTACACCTACGACTTCACCCCCGTCCACCCCAGCAACTCCATCGTTAAGTTTGCAGACGACACCACCGTGGTGGGCTGCATCTCGGGAGGGGACGAGGCGGCGTACAGGGATGAGGTGGAGCAGCTGGGCAAGCTGTGCAAGGTTAACAACCTGCTGCTGAACCAGTCAAAGACCCAGGAAATCATCGTGGACTTCAGGAGGAAAAAATCTGAGGTCCAGCCCCTGCTCGTCGATGGAGGGAGCGTGGAGAGAGTCTCAACCCTCCGATTCCTGGGGGTGCACATACAGGATGACCTGTCCTGGAAGACCAACACAGCAGCCATCATCAAGAAGGCACAACAGCGGCTCTACTTCCTGAGAGTCCTCAGGAAAAACCACATCAGCCAGGACATGCTTGTGACCTTCTACCGCTGCGCAGTGGAGAGCATCCTCACCTACTGCATCTGCGTGTGGTTCTCCAGCTGCACAGCCGCAGAGAGGAATGCGCTACAGAGAGTCGTGAGATCGGCCCAGAAGATCACCGGCGCCCCCCTCCCCTTTCTGGAAGAGCTGTACAACACACGCTGCCTCAGGAAGGCCTCCAAGATCTCCAGAGACCCATCCCACCCTGGGAACGAACACTTTGCTCGGCTGCCCTCGGACAGGCAGTTCAGGACCATGTTCGCAAGGACAAACAGACTGAAGCTCAGCTTCTACCCCAGGGCCATCCAGGCCCTGAACACAGCAAAGACCTAGGTTCTAGGCCCTGGACAATCTAGACATTTGATGGCAGCTACTAGATTGAAATCAAGTGCAATACTGAAACACAACTGTGAACATTTCAAACCTGCAAACTGCGACACTTTAAATGAATGTGCAATAACACTATGTGCAATATGACAACCCTCGGGTACATAAGGTTCAGAGATAGGAAATGTTAGAATAGGTATAGCATAGCATAGAGTACAGCACAGTGTTTATTTGTATAGTATAGTATAGTGGACAGTGTACATAGCCTTTATTTATGTAAACCAGCTCTTTTCCCTTCTTGTTTTTAGTTTTCTTTCCTAGCACCAGGGGAGCCCCCCCTCCCAAATGTCGTTGTTTGGTACCTGTACTATATCAATGACAATAAAGACCATTCATTCATTCATACTTACTTATGTGGTCTTGGCTACCTGTCCACTTTCTCACCTGGTTCTTGCTGTCTCTCTCTGGTGTGCTGACACCATCCTGCTCTCTCTCCTTCTCTCCCTCCCTATCCTCCTCTCTTCCTATTTTGCTGTCAACCAAAAGGCAAACATAACAACCAGAGTATTTATAATCTAATAAGAGGTATAAATTGATCCATATCAATTTATAACATAATTATAATTGAATTTTGGATTGCTGTGGGCAATGCAGTCACTCTCTCACCTGGAAAAAAAACATGTCCAACTATACTATAAAAAACAGACATTTCAAATGCTTCAATCCACTGTCCATGTACTGTAAATATGCCATTATGGTATTACCATGAAGCCCAATTCTAGCAGAATAAGAAAGATTGTATATCTAATTTAAGTAAAATAATAAAGTGCATCCAGTTAGCTCTTTAGCTGGCATGTGTGCAGCAGACTAGCTCATCTCATCACCTCTGAGCTAGCTAGCTAGCTAGCTTGATAGTTCTTTGACACTATTTACACAATGGAATTATAGTCATTGTCAAGTGTCAGTCAGACACTTTCTAGTCACAATAATAACGACCAATTTTAACCAACTTTCTCTATCAGAACACTCAGCAATTATATTTGCTAACGTTTCAACTTGCTTACTTTCTATCTGAAGACATCTCACCCGGCAAAAACTCTCTCGCGTCGCGCGCACAATGTTGTATTATTCTCCAGCGCGGCACAGTGCGAACCTAAGTGTGGAGAGATGGGTCTGGCTATGTGAAGTGTGGAGAGATAGGTCTGGCTATGTGAAGTGTGGAGAGATAGGTCTGGCTATGTGAAGTGTGGAGAGATAGGTCTGGCTATGTGAAGTGTGGAGAGATATGTCTGGCTATGTGAAGTGTGGAGAGATAGGTCTGGCTATGTGAAGTGTGGAGAGATCGGTCTGGCTATGTGAAGTGTGGAGAGATCGGTCTGGCTATGTGAAGTGTGGAGAGATAGGTCTGGCTATGTGAAGTGTGGAGAGATAGGTCTGGCTATGTGAAGTGTGGAGATAGATAGGTCTGGCTATGCGAGACTTGCTGGCAACTAATGTCACCAACGAGCCTATGGGCTTGCCACTCGCCAGATTCGGGTTGGGTGCGTTTAACAAACGCGGATATTTTAGCTTGTCAGATGTTTGGCGTTTATGTCCGTAATAATTCCTCTTTCTTGGGGGGGCGGGTGGTTCCGTTGGGGGGGCGGCCTGCCCCCCCAAGGCAATGGTAGGGGAAACACTGCCATATAACATTAATCATTATTATAATGATACTATATAACATTAATCATTATTATA
>NC_137690.1:75807888-75817888 GCF_963989245.1 Nansenia antarctica
TTGTTTACTGGCTGTCTTAGTGTCTATGTTGTATCGCTGTGTTGATTGGTCGTGTCCCAGCGCTTATTGTTGTATTGTTGTCTTTCCTGACTGTGTCCCAGCGCTTATTGTTGTATTATTGTCTTTCCTGACTGTGTATCAGTGCTGCTGTATCGTTGTGTTTGCTTGGCTGTGTCCCAGTGCGTTCTGTTGTATTGTATTGTCTTGTGTTGCCGGTCTGCTTTTTGTGCTTACTGTTGTATTCCATTCTTGATGTCCGTTAGTGCTTTTGTTGTATTGTTTGTGTTACATGCATGTGTTTAATGCTTATTGTTGTTTTGTGGCATCTCATTCAATTGTTGTTTTAAGTGCTTTGTTTTTAACATGTTTTATCTTTCAGCCCTCCTCCCCTTTCCCCTTATGAGGCAGGCCGGCATTGTAAATAAGAATTTTGTTCTTAATTGTCTCGCCTGGTAAAAATAAAGGTACAATTAAAAACACACACACACACACACACTATCAGAGAGGAGTAGTGGTGACCTCTAGTGGTGAGCTAGACTGGTGATCAGAAGGTCATGAGTTCAAATCCGGGGCGGCTGTGTCTCAGGAGGTAGAGCCGGCGTCTAATGATCACAAGGTTGGCAGATCAGCGGTTCGAGCCCCGGCTGGCCACATGTCGAAGTGTCCTTGGGCAAGACACTGAACCCCAAATTGCTCCCAGTGAGCGGGGCCGACGCCTTGCTTGGTAGCTTGGCCGCCATTGGTGTGTGAATGTGTGTGAGAATGGGTGAATGAGAGGCCGTTGTAAAGTGCTTTGGATAAAGGCATAGCTATATAAGTCAGTCTGTATAAGTCAGTCTATATAAGTCAGTCTGTATAAGTCAGTCTATATAAGTCAGTCTATATAAGTCAGTCTATATAAGTCAGTCTATATAAGTCAGTCTGTATAAGTCAGTCTGTATAAGTCAGTCTATATAAGTCAGTCTATATAAGTCAGTCTATATAAGTCAGTCTATATAAGTCAGTCTATATAAGTCAGTCTATATAAGTCAGTCTATATAAGTCAGTCTGTATAAGTCAGTCTATATAAGTCAGTCTATATAAGTCAGTCTATATAAGTCAGTCTGTATAAGCCATCTATATAAGTCAGTCTATATAAGTCAGTCTGTATAAGTCATCTATATAAGTCAGTCTATATAAGTCAGTCTATGTAAGTCAGTCTATATACAGTAAGTCATCTATATAAGTCAGTCTGTATAAGTCAGTCTGTTTACCATTTACCAAATCCCCCCTGGTAACCGGGTCCTACGTACCTTCGCTGACACGGCTGCTGTCTGCTGAGTGTTTGTAGTCGATGATTTTCTCCACCAGCTGGTTGTAGCTGAGCTTCCCCACGGCCGCCACCACCTCTGGGCTCTGGGGAGAGAGGACTTTTAATATGAAGGACAGACACCGGCTCTGGGGAGAGAGGACTTTTAATATGAAGGACAGACACCACCTCTGGGCTCTGGGGAGAGAGGACTTTTAATATGAAGGACAGACACCAGCTCTGGGGAGAGAGGACTTTTAATATGAAGGACAGACACCACCTCTGGGCTCTGGGGACACAGGACTTTTAATATGAAGGACAGACACCAGCTCTGGGGAGAGAGGACTTTTAATATGAAGGACAGACACCACCTCTGGGCTCTGGGGAGAGAGGACTTTTAATATGTTCTGATAGACTACACAGACAGAAACAGGTTTAATAACGGGACTTTTACTGTGAAATAAGAACTTTAACTCTAACATATCCACGGTCGAGTTTCAAGTCCTGTTTATTTGTCATTACACTGAATACAAGAACACAACGCAACAAAACGCCTCTGGCAGAATAGCTCCACAACAACAACAACAACAACAACAACAGAATATAATTAAGATAATAAAATCTGGGGGGTATTCCATCACCGTCACTAAAGGAAACTCCAGGCCTATTTTCAGAAGTCTCACGATTTATTTTTTAACTCTAGCACTCTGAGATTCTTTTGAATGAAAAGTACAATACAAATAAAATGCATTATTATTATTATTTTTATTAAAATAAGCCTGGATTGTCCTTTAGCGAGGTTGGGGGAGCACCCCCCTGGTCCTGTTCCTACCTGGGGGTCGACCAGCCAGCCGTGGTAGAGGGGATGTATATTATATATATTATATTATACAGGTAAAGGTGTGTTACCTGGTAGAGGGGATGTATATATGATATATATAATACAGGTAAAGGTAAAGGTGTATATATGATATATACAGTATAATACAGGTAAAGGTGTGTTACCTGGTAGAGGGGATGTATATATGATATATATAATACAGGTAAAGGATAGATATATAATATAATACAGGTAAAGGTGTATATATGATATATAATACAGGTAAAGGTGTATATATGATATATATAATACAGGTAAAGGTGTGTTACCTGGGGGTCGACCAGCCAGCCGTGGTAGAGGGGGATGTCCAGCAGGTCAAACACGATGCACTCAGGCGTGTACTCAAAGTCCGCCACGCCCGTGAAGCTCACGTTCACGTCCAGCCCCGTGGACAGCTTAGGCAGCACCGCCATGGCATCACACATGTTCTACACACACACACACACACACACACACACACACACAGTTAATAAACACAGAACACAGAAATCACGTTAACACTAGAACAGCTGAGCCTATTTAAGCAATATCACAGAGAGGGAGTGTGTTATACTGAATATCAGCAGGGCTGTGATTCGGTCGTAGGTACGAGGCCGCAGACAATCACAGCCGTGCTGCTATTCAGTATAACAGCACGACCTCCAGTGTGATATTGCTTTTACACAACAGTTCTACAGCGCCATTTATTAGTTAACAGTAATAAGCGACAACAGATTATGATTTGTTTGTTTATTTAATCATAAAAATAAACAAAAAATAGTTCCGCAACTGAAATTCAAATGGACTGTTGCCTAGTAACCTGAACACAAACACGTAGTCTAATTAACGGTCATTTAGTAGAACATATGTGCGGCGGAGTGATGCATATAGTTAAAAGTCCCAGTGCTGTTATACTGTATATCAGCACTCATGGAATGCCTCTTGTCCAATCAAATTACTTGGTCGGAACTAACTGTTGTATAATGTACTATAAGAGCCGCCTCGGGGGTCACATGACCATAGTATTTACAATGGGAAGCTGCTACTTACACACAACGACCACTAGTTGGCGCGTCTTGTAAATTAGCCTGCTTCCTACACAGAAAAACTGCAAAATAGCTTCATACTAGCTTATCCTGATGTGATTTAGAACATGTAAGGATACTGGGTGGTAGAACGCACATATCTAGGAAAAGTCATGAAAGGAGGGTCCTGAAATTTGATTGAGTGCAAAGATATATATATTTTTTTACTCACTTGGTCAAATGACCCCACGCATGGCTGTTCTAGTGTTTACTCATCTAATAATAATAATAATAATAATTTATTAGATTTATATAGCGCTTTTCCGAGGCTCAAAGACGCTGACAATATGGGAAAAACGGAAAACACAGAAACAACAAGCAACAGATAACATGAGCACATAGAACACAGAGTTAACGAACGGGGAAGGGGAGGTTGTATGCATGTCCATGGGGGGAGGGGGGTGGCAGGGTTAGGGGAGATGGTTAGGGGTAGGGGAGGTTGTATGTCAATAAACACACACACACACACACACACACACACACACACACACACACACACACACACACACAGTCAATAAAGTCGCCCAAACTGCCAACATTCCAGAGTGCCAACCAAGGGTGACTTTATCCACCAGAAATGCATAAATTATCCTGCTTCATTTTTCTAGCCAATCAGAGTGTTGTTGCTAGGTAGAACACGTGGCTCTCTAGGTGGTGAGTGTTCTGTGACTGTTTGGCAGTTGGTGATGTAAAGGGTGGAGGAGGATTGTCAGCGGTCACGGCTGAGGTCACTGTTTCATAAACAACTTCCTGTAAGACTGTGGATAGGAGGCTGATTCAACACTGCTGCTCATTGTCATCTGTTAAACACAATGAAGCCCATTGAGAGACGTAGTAGAGAGACGTGTAGCAACACTGACATAGGAAGCAGCACTGCCAACTGTACACTTATACTCTTACTCACAAGCCCTCCTCTCTGCATTAACACACCAGAGAGAGAGAGAGAGACAGAGAGAGAGAGAGAGAGAGTGAGAAGTAGAGAGAGTGAGAAGTAGAGAGAGTGAGAGAGACAGATTGAGAGAGACAGACAGAGAAAGAGAGATTGAGAGAGAGAGACAGAGAGAGACAGAGAGATAGGTAGAGAGAGACAGATTGAGAGAGAGACAGACAGAGACAGTGAGAGAGACAGACAGAGAGAGAGAGAGAGAGAGAAGTAGAGAGAGAGAGAAGTAGAGAGAGAGAGAAGTAGAGAGGGTGAGAGAGACAGATTGAGAGAGACAGACAGAGAAAGAGAGATTGAGAGAGAGAGACAGACAGAGAAAGAGAGATAGGTAGAGAGAGACAGATTGAGAGAGAGACAGACAGAGACAGTGAGAGAGACAGACAGAGAGAGAGAGAGACAGACAGAGAGAGAAAGAAAGACACACAGAGAGAGGCAGAGAGAGAGAGAGAGAGACAGAGAGAGTGAGAGAGACAGATTGAGAGAGACAGACAAAGAAAGAGAGAGGTAGAGAGAGTGAGAGAGGTAGAGACAGACAGAGAAAGAGAGAGACAGAGAGACAGATTGAGAGAGAGAGACAGACAGAGAGAGAGAGAGAGACAGATTGAGAGAGAGAGACAGATTGAGAGAGAGAGAGAGAGAGACAGATTGAGAGATAGAGACAGAGAGAGACAGATTGAGAGAGAGAGACAGATTGAGAGAGAGTGAGAGAGACAGAGAGACAGAGAGAGAGAGAGAGAGAGAGAGAGAGAGAGACTTGACAGTGAATCTCACTAAGACGAAAATTATGAATTTCCAAAAAAGATCCAGCCTCCAGCACCACAAATTCAAATTCTTCCTAGATACAATTGCCCTAGAACATACAAAGAATTATACCTACCTCGGCCTAAACATCAGCACCACAGGTAGCTTCAACAAAGCTGTGAACGACCTGAGAGATAAGGCAAGGAGGGCTTTTTACGCCATCAAAAGGAACATTAGACATCCCTATTCAAATCTGGCTCAAATTATTGGACTCCGTTATAGAACCCATTTCCCTCTATGGTTGCGAGGTCTGGGGTCCACCTGCCAACCAAGATTTTGCAAAATGGGACAAACACCAAATTGAGACTTTGCATGCAGAGTTCTGCAAATCCATTCTTCGTATCCAACGTAAAACACCAAATAACGCATGCAGAGCAGAATTAGGACGATACCCACTAATTATAAAAATTCAAAAGAGAGCGTTTACATTTTACAACCACCTAAAAGAAAGTTACCCTGACACGCTCCACAACAAAGCCCTTACCCACAGAGAGACTCTAGGGAGATGCTCCCTCAGCCAGCTAGTTCTGGGACTCTCAGTCACAAGCAGAACCACCTATTAGACTAAACCAAATTATAAGAAAACAAAAAGAAAATTACCTGAAACATTGGCAAGAATCAACCAAAAACCAGAGCAAATTGGAATGCTATTTGGCCCTAAACAGAAAATACACAGTGGCAGAATACCTAAGTACTGTGACAGACCCAAAGCTAAGGAAATCCTTGACTATGTACAGACTCAGTGAACACAACCTGGCCATCGAGAAAGGCCGCCACAGGCAGACCTGGCTCCCCAGACCAGACAGACTGTGCACCCACTGCACACAAAACCAGGTGGAAACAGAGCTGCACTTCTTAACTACCTGCCAGCTGTACAAGGACATCAGGGACACATACTTCCCACTGATCACCAACATCCAGGGAGACTTTGAGGACTTGACCAATGTGGAAAGGCTACCATATCTGCTGGGTGAGGTACAGCAATGTGCAAACACAGCAGCAAGATTTGTTAGCTACTGTGATAGAAAAAGGCAATCAAATGGGCTAAAACCACCATAAGAATTGAAATAAGTTTTATTTCATTTATTTATTCTAGTATGTAATCTATTTGTAATCTATTTATTTGTAATCTAGTATGTAATCTATTTATTTATTCTAGTATGTACATGTATGTACATTACATTCTTTTTGTTTTTGCTTTTTATCTTCACACTTCACATGCTTTGGCAATGTAAATGTATGTTTCCCATGCCAATAAAGCCCTTTGAAATTGAAATAGAAAATTGAGAGAGAGAGAGAGAGAGAGAGAGAGAGAGAGAGAGAGAGAGAGAGAGAGAGAGCTAGCCTATATCATGGATCTCTGAGTTTTAAACCAGAGGCCAGCAGATGAACATGTTTTATGACTGTTTGAACAAAGCCACATTGGCGAAGAAATGTTCAAATATTTGGGTCCATATATCCTATGAGGCTGCTGCCAGACAGCTGAATGGTGCTGCCATGTTTCCACCCTGTAGAGAGGCAGCACACCTCCCTGTAGAGAGGCAGCACGCCTCCCTGTAGAGAGGCAGCACGCCTCCCTGTAGAGAGGCAGCACACCTCCCTGTAGAGAGGCAGCACACCTCCCTGTAGAGAGGCAGCACACCTCCCTGTAGAGAGGCAGCACACCTCCCTGTAGAGAGGCAGCACACCCCCATGGACACACCACCATGGACACACCACCATGGACATGGACACACCAACGGACATGAATGATTGATTGGCCTACATGAAGCAGGGCGTGTACATCTCTCTGCCTGATGTCTAGATAATTGCGTTGCCATCGATCCCATCGTAGAGGTTTATTGAGAGGCTAAAGTGGACGCAAACATCATCTCCCTCGAGCCATGAATCAAAAGTCTCACACGTTTCAAAATTATTCTCCACAATTCAACTCAACTCCAAAGCAGGTATGGAACAAACAACCTTCAGCTATTTAGTTGTGAATTATAGTCTTTATGATAATGATGATATTTTCAATCTCTGTCTCTGTCTCTCTCTCTACCTCTCTCACTCTCTCACTCTCTCTCTCTCTCTCTGTCTCACTCTCTCTCTACCTCTCTCTCTCTCTCTCTCTCACTATCTCTCTCTCACTCTGTGTGTCTTTCTGTCACTCTCTCTACCCCTTTTCTCTCTCTAGAAGAACTGCTAATGTACTGTTAAACACTGGTTGTCTAGCCATAGTACGGAGGAATTCAATAGAAAAGTCGATGTAGATTTGAACTCAGAGAGAGCTGTTTGTAATGGTAATGGATCAAACCCTTCTATCCTCCTGATGGAAACTTTCAGTTCGGTTGTTTAGGTGTCGCATATAAAACGCTCCCCGCTTCCTTCTCCTCTGACATGAATGGTTCCAGGTCCCCTCCCAGCACACAGGACAGCCAGGCGACAGTACCCAGCTGCTTCCTGTTCATCTCCTGGTCCAAAGTTCACCTGGTAACCATGGAGACCAGCCCTCTCAACCATCACTGTCCTCACCTGTCCTCCCTATGTCTGCCTGATATAGACACACACACTTAATACCCAGCTCTATCAAACAATGTTCCACTCTGACAGGCTTCAAATCAAAACCGAAATCACGGCTGATAGATAACCAATCGTGTGACCACTGACCACATAGACCCAAAACGTTTTTCTTTCTTTTATTTTTTTATGATGTAAATTTTTTTTTAAATGTAATGCTTGAGTGTAAAGTGTGATGTTTTTATGTCCTGTACTTCTGTTTTATGTGATATTACTATGTCCTGTAGTACTGTTTTAAATAGTTTATAACATCTGAGGCCGTATTTCCCCTGTGGGTTTACCTGTCCACTGTCCCTTTTAAATAAACAAATAAATAAAAACGAGTTTCTGAATAGTGAAACCAATATATAAATATAAACACAATACATTTATATATAAACACAATAAATACCATCAAATAAAAGCTGAGAATCTCTACTTTAACCTCATAGTAACTGTTTCGATTCAGACAGCTGTCCTTTCCTCCTGGCTGTAGACATATTCACCACAGGGGTTTGAGATACTGACCCATCTAGAACCCTAGTTCTAGAACCCATGAACGTCATTGTAGAACACACCCACAGCTCCAGGGTTTGAGAACAACAGGAAGTGTTTCAGAAGGGAGAAGGTGACTGAGCGACAGCTGTCACTAACACACACTCTAGACTCTACCTGCTGGAAGCTGCTTTTGAGGTTCTGTAAAGGGCTTGTTGTTGTAGCTACTGTGGTTTAGCACAGATGACACGTACTACTGACACAGGCACACACCCTGCTACACACACACACACACACACACACACACACACACACACACACCCTCCGCTACTCTAGTGTGAACTCTACTTCCCCTCAACACTCTCTCACACACTCTCTCCTCGAGACTAACACAAAACAAACAAGGAGATTACAGTGAGAGACACACACACACACACACACACACACACACACACACTCTACTGTGAACTCTACTTCCCCCTCAACACAGTCACACACACTCTCTCACCTGCAGACTAACACAACACAGACAAGGGGAGCACACACACACACACACACACACACACACACACACACACAGTGACTTACCTGCTGGAAGTTGAGCTCCATGCCCTCTGCCTTCTCCCTGGGTGTGATGGACAGAACACACTCTCCTGAGGTAGAGAGAAGAGAGATAAAACACTGTTAGGTCCTTCCAGTCGTCAGGTCACAGGTCAGAGGTCACAGTGTGTCTCAGTGAAGATGTTTCTTACCCAGGTGAGCCATCAGGTCCTCTGTGGTGATGACCTCCGTCAGGGCCGGTAGCTTGGCCTGGGGACAGATCAGACACATCACGTTGATTCACCTTTGACCCTCGACCCCGTCTGTCTCAAGACTGGCCTGAGAGGCTCAGAGAAACCCACCGCCTCTAACGTCACTCAGCTGACTCTTTTACCCAAAGCGACTGACTTACACTGACTGCAGTGAGTCAGGGCATACAGGAGTTTAAGCGAAACACCCACGCACGCTTTGATATATTTATATATCTGCCGTTTCCCCTACCAGGAAACCAGAGATGTTGACTAGTCAGTAAAGGGTTAACGGGAGAACACAGTGTTCCAACTAACTAGTCAAACAAGCGTCTTCTAATAACCCCCCCCCCACACCACCCTTCTCCTAGCAGAGTTCTCCTAGAGAGGCGAGGCTGTGTCAGTATAGGTGATCCCAGCAGGAATCGAACCCCCAACCCCAGTGGCGCTGTTAGCGCCGTGCTCTACCAGCGGAGCCACAGAGGACCAGACGTATGGTAGCCTGGGTGATACTGCAGGGTAACACCAACGCTGCAGTGATGTCATACTTCATACATGTAATGAGCTACATATGAGATCTGGCTCCGAAAACTGCAATTATAATAATAAGCTTTGTTTACGCTAGCCATTCGTAGCTAGCTAGCTTAGCTTCCCTTGTGAAATGGTCTATCCAGACCACGGAGACCAGACCCCGACAGGTCAAGAGAACAGGTAGTAAGAACAGGTAGTAATACGGATCGCCTGTGGAGAGTTCTGATTCGCCTGCTCTCTGTAACGACCTCCGATTTGACAGATCGTGCACCAGCCAGTAGGAACGTCACAACGCTAACACCGTCAGCCAATCAGAACACAGTTGGGGGGGAGCTGTTACTGCTAAACACCGTCGCTCCACAACCCCTACAGACGTCCCAGGGCCTCTACATACTGCAGAACAGAGGACATGTCACGCTGCTGCAGAACAGAGGACATGTCACGCTGCTGCAGAACAGAGGACATGTCACGCTGCTGCAGAACAGAGGACATGTCACGCTGCTGCAGAACAGAGGACATGTCACGCTGCTGCAGAACAGAGGACATGTCACGCAGCTGCAGAACAGAGGACATGTCACGCAGCTGCAGAACAGAGGACATGTCACGCTGCTGCAGAACAGAGGACATGTCACGCTGCTGCAGAACAGAGAACATGTCACGCAGCTGCAGAAC
>NC_137690.1:75820388-75827888 GCF_963989245.1 Nansenia antarctica
AGCAGCACCAGCAGCAGTAGCAGAGGCCCCATCCTCCAGGCAGGGGGGGTCCGTGGTCAGGTAGGGGGGGTCCTCGCCCAGGGAGGGGGGGTCCTTGGTCAGTGAGGGGGGGTCCTGGGCCTGGGCGCCCAGGGCGGAGCAGGACGAGGAGGGGGGGTCGTCCAGGGAGCTCCCTGCCCCCCCCTCGGAGAGCTCCAGGCTGGGGAGGGAGAAGGAGGCGGAGTCTGGCGCCGCCTGGCCCCCCTGCTGGTCCTCAGAGCCCTCCCCCTCCCCCTCCCCCTTCCCACCCCCGCCCACATCTCCCTCCTCCGCCTGGGCGGGGGGGCACGGGGGGGGAGGGGCGGGGGACCCCGGGGCTGCTGCTTTTCCTTCTTCTTCTTCTTCTGTGGTGCCGTTCTCGGACGCGGCAGGCGTTGGCGTGGTTACCCTGTGTTTATCGGAGGCTTCTGGTTGGTCGACGGCGTTGGCGTTGTCAGCGGTCTTGGCTGGCGGGACCTCGGCCGTGGCGTTGTCGGCGGGGTCTGAGGGGGTCTCCTCCGTGGCCTTGGACAGCGTCGGGGCCAGGCCTCCAGGGCTGTCCATAGAGAGCTTGTCTGTCAGAGGGCCTTCCTCTCCTCCTCCTCCTCCTCCTCTCAGGACCTCCGGCCCCGCCACCTCAGATCCAGAATCTTCCATGGCTTCCTCTTCCTCTTCCTCTTCTTCTGCTCTAGTCGTATTAAGGCCAAGTCGGCTGGGAGGAAAAAGACTAGCCTCTGAGAGCGAGTTTAAGAAAAAAACTAAAAATTGTTCAGCCCTTTTACATGGAATATTAATAGTATAAAGAATGTTCTCTCAGTCCTCTGGAGTCAACCTTGACTGAGAAGCGTCTCTAAAAGCCGGTGCTTTGCATTCCTGAGTAACAGTTTGTCTTAGTTCAAGACGAGACAAAGTGGGACGGTTCCGGCAGAAACCACGCTTCAGAACCACGACGGCGGGGCTAATCTAACTGCAGACGGCGGGGCTAATCTAACTGCAGACGGCGGGGCTAATCTAACTGCAGACGGCGGGGCTAATCTAACTGCAGACGGCGGGGCTAATCTAACTGCAGACGGCGGGGCTAATCTAACTGCAGACGGCAGGGGCTAATCTAACTGCAGACGGCAGGGGCTAATCTAACTGCAGACGGCGGGGCTAATCTAACTGCAGACGCTCTTTCTGTTCAAGTTCGGGGGTTGTCAGACAACTAACGCACTCTGTCTTTGACTAGTGCACATAGGTTTCCGCTTAATTCAGTGCATATACAAAACTACAACTTTGCTCTTACAAAACAAAACAAAAAATCAATCAGTTATATAATCTATATAATATATATATATACAACAATCTAAACTTTAACAAAAACTACAACTCTTAGTCGCCCTGCCACCGTCCATGTTCCAGTAGAAGGACTACAGCTCCCAGCAGGCTTGGTTGGTGAAATACGCACAAACAACAAAGAAATATACTTTGGGGAAAAGTATTTGGATTACGCTACTATCTAGCTTGACACTTGTTGTGCTTTTCCTGATAGAAGGAAGTGGCAGGGCCGGTCGTGTCTGACAGGGGGGAGCAGGGAGCAGGACCGTGTCTGACAGGGGGGAGCAGGGAGCAGGACCGTGTCTGACAGGGGTGACAGGAGGGGTTGTTTACTCCGGGGCTTCCTGACCCAAACCCTAGACGAGCATGTTGACGAACGGTACCACACCTGTCAGGGAAAAAGGCACAATGAGACTAGTTTTATTAGAAAGTAACTACTAACTACCCCCAACTAACTATTGATGTTGTTAAGTGAACAGCCTTGAACTGCATTATAACACAGTTAAAGGGACATAAGGTTGCTGTGTTGTTCACTACCATAACAGACCATCCCAACACGTTTACATCTCCACAGCTATACTATTTACATGTAAGGCATTTACATACATTTACATGGCTCAGGTCAAGGCCTACAACAGTACCATGGTAATAATGTGACCTAATAACAACACTGAGCATGGCTTAGATATGTACACTAGGTGGCTAATGCGGTGTTGCAAACATATTGCTTAATATTGGAAACCCTAACCCACATCAACAGCTGTCTAAAGACGTGTTACCTACCTAGTTACCAACCTAGTTACCTACCTAGTTACCTAGTTAGACTGACTACCCACATCAACAACTGTCTAAAGCTGTTACCTACCTAGTTAGACTGACTACCCACATCAACAACTGTCTAAAGCAGTGTTACCTACCTAGTTACCTAGTTAGTTAGACTGACTACCCACATCAACAACTGTCTAAAGCTGTTACCTACCTAGTTAGACTGACTACCCACATCAACAACTGTCTAAAGCTGTGTTACCTACCTAGTTACCCAGGTTGATGCTGACAGCTCCGTGCTGCCAACCTGCTGACCTGCTGGAAAACACAACAACACAACAACCCACCGTGGAGCTGAACCGTGACACCGTGTCTGTCTGTCGTGATGTCTGTCTGTCTGTCTGTCTCCCGGCCAACCGACACCGGAAGCAGCCTCCAGCGGACACAAACACAGCGACTGACCCGCGTCAATAACCTCCGCTGACAGCGAGCAGCATGCTACCTAGCCTAGCGAGCTAGCTTATTTACATTCCTTCTTCTGCCTGGTTCACTGAGGAAGGAGCCAGCGCTGCAGCCCAAGATGGCCGCCGGGGGGTGTGGGCGTGTCTAGAGAAGAAGAGAGGGAGTGTCGCCGGAAATGGGCGTGTCGAAAGAAGAAGAGAGGGAGTGTCACCGGAAATGGGCGTGTTGAAAGAAGGAGACGGGGAGTTATCGCCGGAAATGGGCGTGTCGATATTTTTTTGTAATCAGTATTTTATTGAATTTTTCAATTAACACATTTCTTGACTTATACAACTTTTGTATAAAATGGTAACAATATCACCGAGTAAGTCTTGCTGTCATCAAGCAGAAATAATACAGAGAAAATAACTAAATATAAAATAAAAATAAAAATAAAAATAAATAAAAAGCACCCATATATTACATTCATCACTCATCCAATTTGTCTTTTTTTTGATTGATTGAAAACTTTATTAGAAGATTTGCAGAAGTAGGTACATGAAAGTACATATTACATACAAGGTCAACTAACAGGATAAAAACCCAAGAAAGCCACTGGCTTATTTCAATTGGGGTCCTTGATTCTCAATTCATCGTTACTCATGTCAACTTAAGTCTTACAACCGACTAGCAATATATCCCAAGTAGCCTCCCCATTTTGCTGTGTATTGTTCAGTTCTGTCCATAGAACTGAAGGACTTTTGTTCGTGTGTCATTATTGAAAAAAAGCCGTTTGTTTGTTCCACGGTAGCCTGCAGTGACTGCAGCGCGCGCACAGGGGGCGTGCTTGACCAAGGGCCGTTCCCTGACCACTTGTTATTGTTAGAACCTCTGTGGCAGGGAGCCAATGAGAACACACGGGGGGCGTTCCTTGGTGGTCAGAGAACGCCCCCTCTGTGTTCTCATTGGCATTCCTGTCTGTTTCAGTGTTGCAGTCAGACACGCCCTCCTCCCTCCGTCAAACACGCCCTCCTCCCTCAGTCAAACACGCCCTCCTCCCTCAGTCAAACACGCCCTCCTCCGTGGCGAGCCCGCTGGGGGCGTGGCGGAGCGCCCAACCACGGTGGGAATCGTTAGGACGCCGTACCACATGACAGCGCCGCTGCACACTGCCTCACCGCGAGGCGCTGCTGCCTTTCTGTCACTCAACCGTGCGGGAAGATCTGTGTGTCAACTCGCCTCTGCAGAGGACACAGCGCCAGACCAGCCAGACCAGACCAGACCAGATCACTTCAGACTATCTCCTCCGGGCGGACATGGAGGGCTTCCTGCGGAGCTGCAGCGCTGCTATAAAGGTAGGGGAGCCTGGACATGGACATGTATGCTGCAGGACAGACGCACACACACACACACACACACACACACACACACACACGCACGCACGCACGCACGCACGCATGCACACACACACACACACACACACACACACACGCACAACACACACAACACACACAACACACACACACACACACACACACACACACACACACACACACACACACACACACACACACACACACACACACACACACACACACACACACACACACACACACACTAGTGTTCTGGTGTTGGTATTCTGTGCAGAGCTGCTTTGTGCTGGGGCTTGTTGTGAGTCTGTGTGTGTGTGTTTATGTTATTATATACTGTAGATATTAATATTTATTGCAGATAATATATACTATACTATAATAATGTAGTGTTATTTATTGTATGTTTATGTTTTGGGTTCTGGTGGGTTAGGATGGATCAGTGGCTGTAATATTATTATTATTATTGTATCACACATTTAAAAGTCAAAACATTGATGTAGCTACCTCAGATTGGCCACTTTAATTTATATGATTTAGTATCCATCATCCATATGCTGAAACCTCATCAGATGATCAGTGTAGGCCTACTTGTTATATTAGCTGAATTCTGCTGAATTGAAGACAAATAACAATGTTAGGAAATGGTCACACGTGATATGTAGTAGTAGCCCCTAGACCTGTGTCGTAACTCTGGCAACAACATTATTAACATCATTTCTGTGTAATTGAGTATGTTATTACACGTGTAATTACTGTTCCATACTCCACTTGTGTAATGGGACCAACCACAGACCCCCCCAACCCCCCCCCCCCGGGCTGTGTGGGAGCAGAGGTTTCCAATTCCATAGGGTCAGCCGTTAGTCCTGAGGAGCCTCTCGTGTGATGTCCCTCCCAGGCCACCGTAGCCTCTCATGTGATGTGATGTCCCTCCCAGGCCACCGTAGTGCCTTGCTGTGGTGAGAGACCCTGAACACATGACACATCTGCACTGAGAGGCAACGTGAGCTGAACTGAGTTCCCTCCTTACCCAGAAGCCCCTGGGGCCGCGGTGTTGTTCCTAGATGTGGTTGAAGAGCTGCACGCTCAGGAAGTCCTCCTCTAACTTCCTCCTTCTGTAGAGGCTGGGGGAGGTAGAACACCAGGGGAGGCTGGGGGAGGTAGAACACCAGGGGGAGGCTGGGGGAGGTAGAACACCAGGGGAGGCTGGGGGAGGTAGAACACCAGGGGAGGCTGGGGGGAGGTAGAACACCAGGGGGAGGCTGGGGGAGGTAGAACACCGGAGGAGGCTGGGGGAGGTAGAACACCAGGGGAGGCTGGGGGAGGTAGAACACCAGGGGAGGCTGGGGGAGGTAGAACACCAGGGGAGGCTGGGGGAGGTAGAACACCAGGGGAGGCTGGGGGAGGTAGAACACCAGGGGAGGCTGGGGGGAGGTAGAACACCAGGGGGAGGCTGGGGGAGGTAGAACACCAGGGGAGGCTGGGGGAGGTAGAACACCAGGGGAGGCTGGGGGAGGTAGAACACCAGGGGATCTGTTCATTCCAAATTCCGAAATCAATTCCGTTCCATGCATTTACAATGAGCCCGTCCTCCGATTCCTACCTCCCCCAGCCTCCCCCAGCCTCCGTCCCCTGGCATCCTGGCCTCCGGCGGGGATGAGGAAGCGAAGTGTTGATGTTTACTTGTCAGCGTTGCCCCCGACGACCTCGTTGCCCCTGACGACCTCACCAGCACACAGAGACAGAGCCTGTAGACAGTGTAGAGAGAAGACCGCAGGGGTCAGAGGTCAGGCTGTTGCAACAGAACCCACAACCTCTGACCCTGGCAACACACACACGACCTGTCTCCTCAAACACCCCACGTAGCCATGTAGCTAAACCTGGAGAGATAGCAACTCAACAGCCTGGGTGGGAGGGGGTCTTCTTTTTTTTTTTTTTTTGGAGTGGGGCAGTCCCACTCATATTTTTCATTTTATTGATAGATATAGTGGAGAATTAGACAGGAAGGATGGGTGAGAGAGAGAGGAGGGATGACATGCAGGATATGTCCCCGGCCGGAATCGAACCGGGGACCCTGCGGTTACATGGTCGACGCTTAACCCGCTACGCCACCTAAGCGCCCCGGGGGGGGGGAGGGGGTCTTTAAACATGAGGAGTGAGTTTTACCATCGCAACTTGGTTACACACACACACCTCGGTTACACACACACACACACACGCACACACACACACACACACACACACACACACACACACACACACACTAACCCTCGGTTACACACACACACCCTCTTTCTGGACACACACACACACACACACAACTCGGTTACACACACACCCTCTTTCTAGACACACACACACACCTCGGTTACACACACACACCCTCTTTCTAGACACACACACACACACACACACACACAACTCGGTTACACACACACCCTCTTTCTAGACACACGCACACACACAAACACACACCCTTTTCGTTGTCCCAGGGTCTGGAATTTGAAACACATTAAGTTATATATTTTAATCTACTGATCTACATGTCTGACTGGACACTTTCAAAGTGAACAAATTAAAAAAAAATAAACGATTCAAGAACCCGAGAGACACAATGGCGTCCCAGTAGCCTGGTGTAAGTGGATATGCAGAGAGAAGGTCTCTCTGTGGCGCGGTGGCGAGGTACTAACCACAGGGAATGACTGGTATGGGAGACACGCAGAGACAGAGCATTATGCTATCGCTTATAAAACACCAAACACAGAGAAAGACCTGTTTATCAAAGGTCAACATCAACCTCTCTTGCTCTCCTTAAATCTGCTCCTCAAATGCTAAAAAGTGTCCTGAACAAGTTCCTCATTAAGGTCGGTCGAGTCTTATCTGAGGGCAAGGGGGGATAATTAGTTCATGTGGTTCGGAATCGGAGTGAATAATATCTCTCTGGGTTTGTCGGGTTTTCAACAGGAAACAGTTAGGTCTGTAGTTAAGGAGGCGGGTCGGGTGTGCTGGTGGTGGGGCGGCGAGGGTGTGTGTGGGGCGGGTCGGGTGTGTGGGGCGGGTCGGGTGTGTGTGGGGTGGCTGGGGTCCCCCGGGGAGGGGGGGGGGGGGGGGTTGGGGGCCACTGCTGGGTTTAATTTCGTTTAGTTTTCCCCATGGTTTATTTATTTATTCCCTTTCAGACCACAGCCTCTGTTTCCAGGGCAGCCTGATTGCAGAATACACACACCTCACTATCATCTACATCACCATTCTGAAAGGACACACTTAACGCCGGCAATACAATTCTCTTCTTACAGACAACGGTGGATAGTAACAATACAGACACCCTCCCACACTGAGGCTCCTTATCAGGTTCCTTATCAGGCTCCTTAAACGGCCCAGTGACGCTGAAGGAGCAGGTCAGGGGCGGCTGTGGCGTCTAATGATCGCAAGGTCGGCAGATCGGTGGTTCGAGCCCTCTGGATTGGCAGAGAGAACGGGTCACTGTGGCGTGGTGGTGAGGTATTAACCAGAGGGAATGACAGTATGAGAGACACTCAGAGGCAGAGCATTGTGCTTCTGATCGTTTAGAAAACACCAAACACCTGTT
>NC_137690.1:75832888-75850388 GCF_963989245.1 Nansenia antarctica
AGTAGTACAGTACTATCTATTTCATAGACACATGATGGATGATGATGGAGAGTGATGGTGGTCAACACATCACAGCAGGTCAACACATTCAATGATGTATCACAACCAGACCATGTCAGAAACACAACCAGACCATGTCAGAAACACAACCAGACCATGTCTGTAACACAACCAGACCATGTCTGTAACACAACCAGACCATGTCAGAAACACAACCAGACCATGTCAGAAACACAACCAGACCATGTCAGAAACACAACCAGACCATGTCAGAAACACAACCAGACCATGACTGTAACACAACCAGACCATGTCAGAAACACAACCAGACCATGTCTGTAACACAACCAGACCATGTCAGAAACACAACCAGACCATGTCAGAAACACAACCAGACCATGTCAGAAACACAACCAGACCATGTCAGAAACACAACCAGACCATGTCAGAAACACAACCAGACCATGTCTGTAACACAACCAGACCATGTCAGAAACACAACCAGACCATGTCAGAAACACAACCAGACCATGTCAGAAACACAACCAGACCATGTCTGTAACACAACCAGACCATGTCAGAAACACAACCAGACCATGTCAGAAACACAACCAGACCATGTCAGAAACACAACCAGACCATGTCTGTAACACAACCAGCTGAGTTAAAGAAAACCAACTCTTACCTTTGATGACAGAACATGAGCCGTGTTTACCCGTACCTCCGCCTTGCCCCGCGCATATTGCTATGAATAGTTCGAAGATAGGTGCTTGCACGTTACGTGCGAGGCTGCTTGGTTAACCCATTAGCGGGAACATTATTAGTTGCACAAAATAGGCTGATTTAATTGACCATGAACATCAGAGACAGACATTACGAATGTTCATTTAAAATACTCCGGAAGCCCGAAGTCCGGAAAACCGGAAGTCGGGAGTCCTCAGCATAATGCATTGTCTGCAATACAACCGGAGATTCAGGGACGCACATTTGTGCGCCCTGGCCAAGAAATAGAGACAGCCCATTGGAGCGCTGCTACAGCTCACGTGTAAGCGAAAAGTATTCGTCCTGGCATAGACTTGCAATGACCGGCGTCCCGACTCCTCCCCCTATGTATTTTAACAGTGAGTTTTACACACACACACACACAGATAAAAATGTTTATTGTATTGGAGGATTTTTAATGAATGCTGATAGGCGCCGACAGAATATCAGCCGCATTTTGTGAATAAACAATGTTTATTTTAAAAAAAAACTTTTACAAATCGCAACTAGGAAGTGAAGGTGGGGGCGGCGCCCCAGCGCCCTCTATCGGCCAGCCGCCACTGCTTCTTCTTCCTTAGATGCTAGCTGGCTGGCTAGCCTCACCATAGCGACAGCCCTGTCAGGATGAGGTTTAGTGCAGGAAAGTGAAGCTGTTTGTTCGTTTGTTTATTAGGATCATCATTAGCTAGTCTTCCTGGGGTCCGACAGAGTTTGTCCACAGAGCCGCGTGGCATTCAGAATGGTAAACAGACTGACTTATATAGCTCCTTATTCCAAAGCGGCCTCTCATTCACCCATTCACACACACATTCACACACCAATGCCCGGGCAAGCTACCATGCAAGGCTCTGGCCCGCTCACTGGGAGCAATTTGGGGGTTCGGTGTCTCGCCCAAGGACACCTCCACATGTGGCCTAGCCGGGGTTCGAACCGCCGATCTGCCGACCTTGCGATCATTAGACGCCGGCTCTACCTCCTGAGACACAGCCTCTACCTCCTGAGACACAGCCTCTACCTCCTGAGCCGCAGCCTCTACCCCCTGAGACACAGCCTCTACCTCCTGAGACACAGCCTCTACCTCCTGAGACACAGCCTCTACCTCCTGAGACACAGCCTCTACCTCTACCAGCCTCTACCTCCTGAGACACAGCCTCTACCTCCTGAGTCACAGCCTCTACCTCCTGAGACACAGCCTCTACCTCCTGAGACACAGCCTCTACCTCCTGAGACACAGCCTCTACCTCCACCAGCCTCTACCTCCTGAACCACAGCCTCTACCTCCTGAGACACAGCCTCTACCTCCTGAGACACAGCCTCTACCTCCACCAGCCTCTACCTCCTGAGCCACAGCCTCTACCTCCACCATGGTTTCATTAAATCCACAGGTTTATTATGTGCTTATGAATGTGTCATTGTCTCCCAGGGTGACCCCAGGGTGACCCCAGTGATGTCTCTGTCCGTTGGAGTTCGTCTCAGCCACCTCAGGGACAGTCTGGGTGAATGATGATGTCATACAAACTTTCCGTCCGCATGTCCCAGCTCTGACGACATGTTTACTTAACGCTTCCTGTCTGTTACTGCCTAGTGTAACCATGGTGATGGTAAACAGTCTCTAGAGGGTTCTGACCTCTCTTCCTCCCCCTCCTCCCCCTCCTCCTCCTCCTCCCCCTCCTCCCCCTCCTCCTCCTCCTCCTCTTCAGCACAGTTCCAAGGACAGCTCCGGGGTCCACGTCGTCCTCGGCAACGAGGCCTGCGACCTCGACTCCATGGTGTCATCCCTCGCCTTCGCCTACTTCCTGTCCAGAGTGAGTCAGTAACTATACTACTTCCTGTCTAGAGTGAGTCAGTAACTATACTACTTCCTGTCCAGAGTGAGTCAGTAACTATACTACTTCCTGTCTAGAGTGAGTCAGTAACTATACTACTTCCTGTGTAGAGTGAGTCAGTAACTATACTACTTCCTGTCCAGAGTGAGTCAGTAACTATACTACTTCCTGTCCAGAGTGAGTCAGTAACTATACTACTTCCTGTCCAGAGTGAGTCAGTAACTATACTACTTCCTGTCTAGAGTGAGTCAGTAACTATACTACTTCCTGTCCAGAGTGAGTCAGTAACTATACTACTTCCTGTCCAGAGTGAGTCAGTAACTATACTACTGCCTGTCTAGAGTGAGTCAGTAACTATACTACTTCCTGTCCAGAGTGAGTCAGTAACTATACTACTTCCTGTCCAGAGTGAGTCAGTAACTATACTACTTCCTGTCTAGAGTGAGTCAGTAACTATACTACTTCCTGTCCAGAGTGAGTCAGTAACTCTACTACTTCCTGTCCAGAGTGAGTCAGTAACTATACTACTTCCTGTCTAGAGTGAGTCAGTAACTATACTACTTCCTGTCCAGAGTGAGTCAGTAACTATACTACTTCCTGTCCAGAGTGAGTCAGTAACTATACTACTTCCTGTCCAGAGTGAGTCAGTAACTATACTACTTCCTGTCTAAGGTGAGTCAGTAACTATACTACTTCCTGTCCAGAGTGAGTCAGTAACTATACTACTTCCTGTCTACAGTGAGTCAGTAACTATACTACTTCCTGTGTGAAGGAAGTGAATCAACAGTCATCGTCAGTAGAACCTTCCATAACAACCAGTCCCATCAGTGCTGGAGGAAGGAAGAAAACAAGTTGTTAGTTGTTGTTTTTTAAACCAATTGGGTCGTTAAAGGGTTAAAGGGTTAAACGGTTAGATGATTAGATGGTTAAATGGTTAGCGACACAAATTGAATTTCCATGTAAGAATTTCAGCAGCATAGAAGTCTCTGCCCAGAGACGTGCATTCCACAGGTGTCTGAGAGCGAATCGGTTGATGAACTGAAGACTGTCAACATCTTTAAGCAGCATTTTAAAACCTTCAATCTCTTTCAATTTAGCTTTTAATTAGTATTTTAGCTCTTTTGTGTTCCTTACTGATTTTATTGCATTGATCAATTAGGTTTTAGTTTTCCTTTTTCTACCTAAGGGTTACCTAACCCTAAACCCTTTATTTTGCGCTGTATTGTACAGCACTTTGAGCTGCAACCTTATGTAAGTAAGTAAGTAAGTAAAGCTTTATTTATATAGCACCTTTCATACAAGAAATGCAGCTCAAAGTGCTTTACAACAGGAATAAGAACATACAGTAAAGTGAATATAAAAACATATATAAAAACATATACAAGCATAGAATGAATATAAAAGCAGGGGAAAACAGTAAAAAGAAAAGGTAAAGATCTAACTTTCCATATCCCTTTCATCTCCCTACCTTACACAGTCTTTCTGTACTTACCACTGGCTTTCCACCAGCACCACAAACAGTTTTTTGGAAAAGGTCTGTCTCAGTCTCTGTGTACGTTCTCAGTCTCTGTGGACGTTCTCAGTCTCTGTGTACGTTCTCAGTCTCTGTGTACGTTCTCAGTCTCTGTGTACGTCCTCAGTCTCTGTATACGTTCTCAGTCTCTGTGGACGTTCTCAGTCTCTGTGTACGTTCTCAGTCTCTGTGTACGTTCTCAGTCTCTGTGGACGTTCTCAGTCTCTGTGTACGTTCTCAGTCTCTGTGTACGTTCTCAGTCTCTGTGGACGTTCTCAGTCTCTGTGTACGTTCTCAGTCTCTGTGTACGTTCCCAGTCTCTGTGTACGTTCTCAGTCTCTGTGGACGTTCTCAGTCTCTGTGTACGTTCTCAGTCTCTGTGTACGTTCTCAGTCTCTGTGGACGTTCTCAGTCTCTGTGTACGTTCTCAGTCTCTGTGGACGTTCTCAGTCTCTGTGGACGTTCTCAGTCTCTGTGTACGTTCTCAGTCTCTGTGTACGTTCTCAGTCTCTGTGGACGTTCTCAGTCTCTGTGTACGTTCTCAGTCTCTGTGTACGTTCCCAGTCTCTGTGTACGTTCTCAGTCTCTGTGGACGTTCTCAGTCTCTGTGTACGTTCTCAGTCTCTGTGTACGTTCTCAGTCTCTGTGGACGTTCTCAGTCTCTGTGTACGTTCTCAGTCTCTGTGTACGTTCTCAGTCTCTGTGGACGTTCTCAGTCTCTGTGTACGTTCTCAGTCTCTGTGTACGTTCCCAGTCTCTGTGTACGTTCTCAGTCTCTGCAAGACCTTGCACCAAAAATCCAACTACTCAGTATCAACATTACAGTTTCTTTCTTTTGCACACCTCTTTCAACTAGTCAGTCTGTGTACGTGAATATAAGAGCAGGGGAAAGCAGTAAAAAGAAAAGGTAAAGAAAATACAATTAAAATTAATTTAAAAAAGGGCATTTAAAGTGCAGTAGCTGGCAAATGAGCAGTAGGCAGGTGCAGATGAGCTAGTTGAAGGCTATATTGAAGAAGTGCGTTTTTAGCTTTCTTTAAAAAATATTTAGTGAGCTGGCTTCCCTGATCTCTAAAGGTAATGTGTTCCATAGCTTTGGGGCATAGTTGGCAAAGGCTGCGCTCCCAATCTTCTTCTGACTATTGCTGGGAACCTCTAATAAACCTGCGATAGATGATCTTAGTGTTCTTGAGGGCACATACGTAGTTGGCAAGGGAATTAGCAATGTACTTTGGGCCTCGCCCATTAAGGGCTTTGTATATAAGGAGGAGGACCTTAAAATCAACCCTACATGTTACTGGCAGCCAGTGCAGAGTAGCTAGGACCGGAGTAATGTGCTCTCTCCTCTTGGTTCTAGTTAGAAGTCGAGCTGCAGAGTTTTGAATGAGCTGAAGTCTTGCAGTAGTTTTTTTAGGAAGGCCAGTAAAAAATGTAAGAAAAGTGCTATATAAATAAAGCTTATTACTATTATTATTATTATTATGATTATTATTATATTATTAATGTTCTGATGCGTTAAGGTTTAAGTTAAGTTAAGTATAAGTTTAAGGCTTAAACAGTGAGCTGAAGCACAGAGCTCAGTCTGAACACTCTGAGGTCATGATTAACCTGGTGGCCAAATCCCCCAGAATCCTCCAAAAGGGGAGGAGCCACCGTGAGTCACACAGCCGTCCACCACAGTGACAACAGTGTCTGTCTGCAGAGAGGGCCAGTGTCTCCCTGTCTCCCCCCTGTATCGACCCCCCCTCCCTCACCCTGCAGCCAGTCTGCTCCCAGCACCCCCCCCCCACCCCCCCCCTCTGCTCATGAAATATTCACACCCCAGCAGACACCCAAGACACCCTAGACCCCCTAAACACTCCAGACCCACCAGACAACTGCAGAGGCTCTGTGGTGACCTTGGCAGGGAGGGGGGGGGGGTGTCAGGGAGAGGGGGGGGGGGAGACCTTGGCAGGGGGGGGGGGGTTAGTGTCAGGTGTCAGGCTTCTGAACCACTCCTCTCCTCCTCCACCTCTCTTCTCCTCCCTCTCCCCTGCCTGCCCTCTCTCCCTCTCCTCTCTCTCCCCCTCCCTGCCTCCCCTCCTCCCCCCCCCCCCCTCTCCTCCCAGACCTCCCCCAGCCCAGAGAGGACGGTAGTCCCGGTGATGAACACCTCCAGGGCAGCGTTCCCCCTGCGGGCGGACAGCCTCTTCCTCCTGAAGCAGAGCGGTATCCCAGAAGACACCTTGGTGTTCCGTGACGAGGTGGACCTGGCGGCGCTGCACCGCGCCCGGAGGCTCACCCTCACGCTGGTCGACCACAACGTGCTGCAAAGGTCAGGGGTCACACGTCTCTGGATATCTGTCCTTTCTCTGTTTACTGTTCTCCTCCTCCTCCTTCCTCTTCTCCTCCTCCTCCTCCTCCTCCTCCTTCTCCTTCTCCTCCTCCTCTTTCTCCTCCTCCTCCTCTTCCTCTTTCTCCTTCTCCTCCTCTTCCTCCTATCTATTCTCTTTCTCTTTCTTCTCCTCCACCTCCTCCTCTTCTCCTCCTTCTCCTCCCCCTCTTCCTCCTCCTTCTCCTCCTCTTCCTCCTCCTCCTCTTCCTCCCCCTCTTCCTCCTCCTCCTTCTCCTCCTCCTCCTTCTCCTCTTCCTCCTCCTTCTCCTCCCCCTCCCCCTCTTCCTCCTCCTCCTTCTCCTCCTCCTTCTCCTCCTCCTCCTCCTTCTCCTCCCCCCTCCTCCTCCTCCTCCTCCTTCTCCTCCTCCTGCTCCTCCTCCTCCCTCCTCCTCCTCCTCCTTCTCCTTCTCCTCCCCCTCCCTCTCCTCCTTCTCCTCCTCTACTCCTCCTCCCTCCTCCTCCTCCCCCTCCTCCTCCTCCTCCCCCCTCCTCCTCCTTCTCCTTCTCCTCCTCCTCCTCCTCCTTCTCCTCCTCCTCCTCCTCCTCTTTCTCCTCCTCGTGTCCCTGGGTCTGACCTCTGACCTTTCTCTGTTGACAGTTGGGGAAGGCGTTTAAATGTTTAAATCACCAACTGCCGCCAAAACATTCCAGAACACTCACCACCTCAGAGAGCCACAAGTGTTCTATGTGGAGTTTTACCTAGCAACAACACTCTGATTGGCTACAACATGAAGCATCAACATTTCTGCATTCCTGGTGAATAAAGTCACCCATGGCAGTCTGGGATGTTGACAGTTTGGGGCGACTTTATTCACCCTCGGCTCTGAATGAGTTAATGAATGAGTAAATGAATGAGTTAACTAGATTAATTAACTAACTTAACTAGATTAACAATTACTTTGGAAGGGAAGGAGTTGAACGACACTAAAGCCCTTGGACAGAAATATAGTTTGTTAAAACCTAAAGCTACTTTGAAAAAGTAGTGAACTACATCGAAACTGCCTCATCCAACACACAGCAGAGAGATGACCTTAGCCTGCGACTGAAACACTCTGAGTTCACCTGGTGGAGGTGGAGGAATGCAGGGAGACCAGAGGCAGTGAGGACAGAGGGAGGGGAGGGGAGGGGAGGAGAGGAGAGGAGAGGGAGAGGAGAGGAGAGGAGAGGGAGAGAGGGGAGGCAGGGGGGAGGAGGGGGAGAGGAGGGGGGGAGGGGAGAGGAGAGGGAGAGAGGGGAGGCAGGGGGGAGAAGGGGGAGAGGGAGGAGCCAGGACGAGAGAGGTGGAGGAGGAGAGAATGTCTGGAATAACAGTTACATTCCCATGTTTCTGAGGGGTTTTCCTTTGGGATAAATGTAGTATCATCAGCCACAGTACAGTAGCGGAAACTCTACTAGGATTTGAACTTAGTTGAACTACCACCAGGCTACTGCAACCTGCAGTTAACCTGACATTTCCTCATTTCCTCCTTTTTTCTGTCCTGCAAATCTTTCCGTTTCACAACGTTGCCGTTGGCCAACAAAGAGCAACAGGGGTCAGTCGATACGAACACTTTGGCTGAGATCACGGCATTGAGCAATCATTGATCTGAGAGAAGCTGCCTGAGGTTTCACAGCCTCTCTGCCTGGTCAGGACTGAATCTCTCCTTTCTGTTAGAGCTGCTCTTTGTTAACACTAGAACGGCCATGACCCCTGTGAGTAAAGAAACGTGTTATATCTTTGCACTCGATCAAATTTCAGGACCCTACTTTCATGACTTTTCCTAGATATGTGCGTTCCACCACCCAGTATCCTTACATGTTCTAAATCACATCAGGATAAGCTGGTATGAAGCTATTTTGCTGTTTTTCTGTGTAGGAGGAGGCAGGCTAATTTACAAGCCGGCCAACTTGTGGTCGTTGTGTGTAAGTAGCAGCTTGAGCATTGTAAAGAGTCATATCATATCATAATCATTTGACCCCCGAGGTGGCTCTTTTAGTACGTTAAAAAGGCTCTAGTGTTCTAGTGTCAAAGCTGCTCTTTGTTAATCAGAACTGTCTGACCCTCCACTCAGAGTAAACAATTTCATCAATATGTCAGGTTTTATTGACCCTGTGATGTCATCAAGTCTTATTGACGGTGGTTAACACGTCGTGTGTTTTATGGATCTGTTATCTTGTTGGAGCATGTGAGGCAACACAAGAAGATAATAAACGACAATCTAATCTAATGTAACCTAATCTAATTAATGGACTGCACTTATATAGAGCCATATCCCAAAGCGCTTTACAACGGCCTCTCATTCACCCATTCACACACACATTCACACACCAATGGCGGCCAAGCTACCATGCAAGGCGCCAGCCCCGTTCACTGGGAGCAATTTGGTGTTCAATGTCTTGCCCAAGGACACCTCGACACGTGGCCAGCCGGGGATCGAACCGCCGACCTTGCGATCATTAGACGCCCCCGTAATGTAATCTAATGTAATCTAACAACATGGAGAACATAGAAGGTAAACAAAATAGTCAACCTGAGGGAGGGTTTACTTAACAACCCTGAAAAGTGTCTCTACAAGAAAGAAACATCTGTAAGAATATAACATCCAATATAATATTTCCCAACCTTTCCCCGTAGTGCTGACAGCGTCTTAGAGGCGGCCGTGGTGGAAGTCATCGACCACCACCATCTCGAGAGAGCGCCCTCCACTTCCTGTTGCGTCACCGTGGAGACGGTGGGTTCCTGTGCCAGCCTGGTGACGGAGCGCATCCACAGCCAGGGGGCGGAGCTTCTGGACAGACAGGTGGCCCAGCTGCTCTACGGTGAGTCTGCTGCTGCTGCTGCACTGGGATGTATCTGTCATATATATGTGTGGTGGCCTGGGAAAACCCGTCGGATGTCGCTGGCGTTCGTTTGTGGCAAAGAGCAAAAATAGACGGAAATCGCGATTTTGGCGATTTTGATATTATGTGGTATTCTAGTACTTTGAACTCCATACTACATTATGGTGAATAAACATTTTAAGAAAACAAAAGAGAAAGTACTTGTTTTATACAGACGAGGCGAGCAGACTAACACCGCATCACAAGCAGACAAACGAGACCGGCTGTGACGATCCACACTGGTACCACCAGTGGGCGCCAAACATCTATTGTCTTGTTGACCCTCTCTCTTGGTTCCTGATGGGCACAGGTGAAGGTGATCATCCTGATTGTCCCAGGAACTTTAAGAGGGGGTCAAATTGATGGACTCGGTCTCTTCCTTGTCGACCAGCAGCCTTTTTGGTTGTTGTTATGATTTACTTTATCATTCTTTCCATTTAACATATTATTCTTTAATAAATCTCCTATTATTGTTCTCCATGTGTCGTCTCCCTTTTTGTCACCTTGTCCTGAGCCAGGCAAGCGTAACAAATTGGGTGCTCGTCCGGGAGTGAATTTGGTGAGAGCAATATTCTCTCCCTTTTCATAGTTGATATTCGGGATTGGATTGTTGGATTTGTCCAACTCTATATTGGGAGACCCGCATGGTTATTGTTTATAGTTATTGGGTTTTGGTTGGATTGGATGTAATGTATTGTTTAGTATATTTGGTACGTTGGTTTGGGTGCTGGTGACGAGGGGGAGCTGGCCGTCCGACTGTGCTGACAAGGACGTAACTCTTGGTATTGGCTGTGATCTTCGGCTGGAGTTTGGTGAGTGCTGTGTTCTATGCAAAGCAGAGAAGGATAGGTAGGGCGGGTGGTTTAGATACCATCAGAGCTATACGTGAACCCCCGTGCTAGGAGTAGAAGCGCTTAACGCTTGTTTATTGTTTTCGTTTGTTATTTTTGGTGTGTTGAACGCGGGGGCGCCACCAGGCATTTGCTTGGTGGAAGAGTTGCATGTGAACGCACTGAAGACTAGCTGAGTGGTTAGTCAGTCATTACTGAGTTAGATGCGGGGCAGCTCTTACGAAGTATGTTAGTTACTTTTCTGTTTTGTATGTGTGCACAGTTACTCGCTTTAAATGGGCTGAAGATTATGGCTGATATGGGAGTAGTTTATAGGAGGAGTTTGTAATAGGAGGGGAGATTCCCGTTTGTTAGGGTTGGTTAATATTGGTTATTTGATTATATTGAGTTATGGATGTTTTTGAGGAGTTTGTGGCAGCTCCGTCGGTCGATGGATTGTTACAGTTAACGAAGGAACAACTGTGGAAGGTTGTGGAACATTATGAGGTTAAGCTTGAGGTGGTGAAAGGCCGAGCAAAGAAACAGGACGTAGTGGAGGCTTTACAGACTACGTTAATTAATAGGGGCATACTAAAGGGTAAATTGTCTGTCCCTAAAATATCCGTTGGGGTTGCATCTGGGTCCACTGAGTTAACATTTGATCAACAGAAGGAATTGTTAGCATTACAGATGGAATCACAGACGCGAGAGCGTGAATTTCAGATGCAAGAGCAGACGCGAGAGCGTGAGTTTCAGGCACAAGAGCGTGCGAGGGACAGGGAATTGGAGTTGGATAAATTAGCTCTTGAACGGGAGCGCCTTAGGTTGATTGCTGAGGGAAAGTTATCTGACGGTGGAGGTGGCGATTCGAGTAATTCAAAGAGGGATAATATGTCTGTCATGGTTAGACTGTTGCCAAAGTTTAATGAAAAAGATCCTGATGTATTCTTTTCACTGTTTGAGAGTGTTGCCGACGATAGGGACTGGTCTACTTCAGACCGCACCGCATTACTACAGAGTGTGCTTATTGGCCGAGCTCAGGAAGCTTATATTGCTCTTAATGGTAGAGAGAGGAAAGATTATGATACAGTTAAGGCCGCTATCCTTAGGGCTTATGAACTTGTTCCTGAAGCTTACAGACAGCGGTTTAGACAATGGAAGAAACATGACAAACAAACTCATGTTGAGGTTGTAAGAGAACTAACCAGCCATTTCAATCGTTGGTGCGTGGCGGTAGAGGTGAATACTCTGGAGGATCTGGCAAATTTGATTATTCTGGAACAGTTTAAAACCATTGTCCCTGATCGCATTGCCACTTACGTTAACGAACACAAGGTGAAAACAGCAGGTCAAGCCGCGGTGTTGGCAGTTGAATTTGTACTGACTAATAAGAGTCAGTTTGGTGAACATCGTTTTCGTAGCGAGGGGAGCCGTAGACAAAATCCGACCGTGACTGACCTATTGGTAAATCGTACACAATTCCCTAACGAAGGTCCTGGTTATTCTGTCCCCTTTTCAAAGTCGGAGCATGGCAGTCAGAGTAGAGTAGATCCTAACTCGACATGCAATTATTGCCTTGAGAAGGGTCACTGGAAACAGGAGTGTCCTGTCCTAAAAGGAAAGAAAACCTACAGTGGGAAGGGGGGCTCTGTTAGACCGTTGGCTCTTGCAGTGCATGCTTGTGGGGCAGGAGTAAGAGTGTCTGGGGTTGCCGAGGGGTCTCCCTTTAAACCAGGGGTGATGGCATCCTCAGTATCCAGCCCACCTGCGGCTACTGAGTTGGCGGGGGCACTACAGGGCTCTGCCTCCATACAGATTAGCGAGGAGGATCCTGATTTTGGTCCGTTTATTACTACAGGTTTCGTTTCTCTGGTGGGTAGCCCACAGAAAGTGCCTGTCCAGATACTTCGTGATACAGGGGCTTCAGAATCTTTTATATTGGAATCGGTTTTAACATTCTCTCAGGAGTCAAGTGTGGGGACCAGCGTTTTGATTAGAGGGATGGGGATGCAGACTTTGTCTGTCCCCTTGCATGAAATTGAGCTTTACTCTGATCTGGTCCAGGGGGTAGTAACTATTGGTGTTCGACCCTCTCTGCCTGTGGTGGGTGTGGCCGTCATCTTGGGAAATAACCTGGCTGGAGGAAGAGTGTGGAGTGATGTGCCTCCACCTCTGGTAGTTAGTTCTGGGTTTACACGACCAACAGGACCCGACCTTAGTGTGAAGGAGTTTCCTGAGGTTTTTACTGCCTGCGCCATGACTCGTGCTATGAGTTGCATGGACCCTAAAATTGATGATGGTAAAGAGTCTGATAAGTTCACTCCTGACAATTCTGTTTTTCAGTTACCAGATCTGCCGCCGTCTTTGTCTCGGAGTGAGTTGATTTTAGCCCAACAGGAGGATCCTGAGCTGAAGCTACTGCTCAGTGGGATTCAGCCTAAGAATGAGCTGGAGAGCTCTGAAAGTGGTTGTTTTCTCTTGGAGGATGTGTTGGTTCGTCAATGGCTTCCTCATAATGATTGTTCTGTGAGTGACCCAGTTTTCCAGGCAAAATTTACTGGTCCCTACTCTGTTGTACGACAGGTGTCCAGACAGAATTATTTGATCGATGCCCCTAGCCGTAGAGGGTCTACACAGACCACAGTGCATGGGGTGTCTCCATCTCCGTCCACTCCTGTGGTGGCAGCAGGGGGGGAGGAGGATGTGAGTGGGCCTGGAGACGGTGTTTTGCGTCCTCGGCTTAAGACCATGAGACATTGGCTGAGTTATGTGTTATTGTTTGAGAACTGTTTGGTTTCTGTTTGGCACTGGTTTGGGCTCTGCAGCACTTTGATGTTTATGTGGGAAGGGGGGGGTCTCATCCAGTGGTTGTTTGTTCAGATCATAACCCCCTGACCTTTTTGCATACTTTGCAGAGTCCGAGCCAGCGCCTTACCAGGTGAATCAATGCTGCCGGTCTAAAATTCTTGTCCTTAATCTCTCTTTCTCTTGCTCCTCCCTCCTTAAATAGAGCTTTTCCAGGTACCAGGAATTGCTGGAGGGTGGGCAGGTTGTAGGGGAGGTTGGGATTTGACGTTTAGGCTGTGTGTGGCAGAGATCACCGTTTTTTTTGTTGCCATAGACTCTTGTTATTATTTGTATTATTTGTAATCTGGGAAACAAATTAGCAGAGACCTTTTTAGTAGGCCTCTGTTTTAAGGGGGGGGATGTGACGATCCACACTGGTACCACCAGTGGGCGCCAAACATCTATTGTCTTGTTGACCCTCTCTCTTGGTTCCTGATGGGCACAGGTGAAGGTGATCATCCTGATTGTCCCAGGAACTTTAAGAGGGGGTCAAATTGATGGACTCGGTCTCTTCCTTGTCGACCAGCAGCCTTTTTGGTTGTTGTTATGATTTACTTTATCATTCTTTCCATTTAACATATTATTCTTTAATAAATCTCCTATTATTGTTCTCCATGTGTCGTCTCCCTTTTTGTCACCTTGTCCTGAGCCAGGCAAGCGTAACACCGGCCGATCTGCATAGGCTCCTCCCCCGACCCGGAGGAGAAAGGAGTCGGGGGCAGCATGGGGGCAGCATTTCTTACCTTTCACTTTTTTTGACATGATACATTAAAATGCTCATAACTTTTTTAAATAAAGGGCTATCTCAGTCATTCAACCATTTATGAATAGCTGAGAACTTCTAATTTATGGAAATATAAATTAATGTGAAGGGTTTTCCCAGGCCACCACACATATGTCTGTCATCTATGTATTTCATTAGCTAACAAACAGACTGACTTATATAGCGCCTTATCCCAAAGAGCTTTACAACGGCCTCTCATTCACCCGTTCACACACACATTCACACACCAATGGCGGCCAAGCTGCCATGCAAGGCGACGGCCCGCTCACTGGGAGCAATTTGGGGTTCAGTGTCTTGCCCAAGGACACTTCGACATGTGGCCAGCCGGGGCTCGAACCGCCAATCTGCCGACCTTGCGATCATAAGACGCCGGCTCTACCTCCTGAGCCACAGCCGCCCCAACTATGCTAACACTGTGATATATGTCATGTATTACATTAGCTAGCACTGCTCAAGATATGAGAACCAGTAGATTCTGCACACCCCCCCCAGATATGACAGTTGGTTTACAAATACCACTAAAACACAGTCAAATAGGCCACCACTGAACCACAGTATGAAACCACTCAACCACAGTAAAATCTCAAAAAGGCTCAGGTTACCCATCATGCAGTGTGTCCTCCCCAGGAGCCATCGTGCTGGACTGTGTGAACATGGCCCCCGAGGCGGGGAGGGTCACCCCCAAGGACGCCCAGATGGCCCGGCTGCTGGAGGCGCGCTGCCCAGACCTGCCACCGAGGGGCGCCCTCTTCCAGTCCCTGCAGAGCACCAGGTTTGATGTCTCAGGTAAAGCAGGAAAGCCCAGAGGAGGAGATGTCAGGGGGGGCAGGTAGACACCAGAGGACAGGCCCATTGTGATGTAAGTAGCCTTGAGAACCGATGGTTCTGGAGCCTAGGGGGCCTTAGGGGGCAGGAGTCTATCTCCTGTTTCCGTAGCGTGAGGCGGCTTGATGTACAAGTACACCCCCTGGACATGACGCTGGTATGTCGCAGGGTCTTACCCCCCCCCCGATCCAACCCTTAATGCTGAGTGCCAAGCAGGGAGGCATCAGGTACCATGTTTATAGTCTTTGGTGGTACGACTCGGCCGGGGATCGAACTGACGACCTCCAGATGTCAGGGCGGACACTCTAACCGCAAGGCCACTGAGCTGGTGAATTCCCCATCCCTCAACCTTGACACTTGGCTAGCCGGGGATCGAACCGCCGACCTTGCGATCATTAGACGCCCCCTGTAATGTAATCTAATGTAATCTAACGACATGGAGAACATAGAAGGTAAACAAAATAGTCGACCTGAGGGAGGGTTTACTTAACAACAACCCTGAAAAGGTTTCTGCTTATAGCTCCATTGTTGGGAGATAGCATCATACATACTGTATGTCTCTACAAGAAAAAAACATCTGTAAGAACATAATATTCAATATAATATTTTCCCAACTCATCCTGTTCCCTGCGTTGCAATGAGCCTGTCCTCCGATGTCTGCTTCCCCTGATCTCCAGATGTCCATGTTGGCTGGATATCCGTCTCACATTAGTTGACTTATGATCAGATTAAGCATGACCTCGGAAGAATGCTGCAGCAATGTTGCAATGTGCTCCTAGATCATTTGTGAAGCTAAACCGTCAACAAATACAGTTCTACAACGGTCCATGAAAGTTCATATTTTGTGGACTCAAAACTGTCTGTATTCAAGGTTTTGCTTCTGCTAGTTGTGATGTCATTCTGCTCTAGAACAGTGGCCATACATTTTTATGATGTATTTAAACTAACACCCGTCGAGGCCTGGGGTGGTCCAGTGGTCTAGCACCGCAGTCTACATGGGTTCAAATCCCCCTTACATTCCTGTCTGTTTTCACTAACTATCCAATGAAATGAGAAATACGAGTGGGACTGCCCCCCCCACTCAGAAGAAAAGAAAAACGAACACCCGTTGTGCTCAGCTAACGCCACCTCAGGCCTTTTAGCATTATTATGACTTGCGTTGCGCTGTTGAGGAGCTAGCTGTCGCTAGGGCTGTGTTCTGTGTATATGTCAAATTAACTTTGATTCGACTGGTGTACCGGCGGCCATCTTGTGATGCTTACAGCTTTATGACCAAGTCATCCCAACCGACGTTGGAATGTTCAGTCAAATGCTTAGTGGCAGTCATGTCGGCCATCTTGTGGTGTGCTAGCAGCTAGCCAAACTGCCGTGTTCTGAGCTAGTGTTCATGGTGTGTCTGTTTTGTTCATTGTGTGTCTGTGGCTGTGTTCCAGGTCTTTCTACAGAGCAGATCCTGCTGAAGGACATGAAGAGTGTGTCTGGTGGAGACCTGAGGCTGGCAGTCAGCGCTGTGTACATGACCCTGGATGTACGTATGAGGGGGGGGGGGGGGGAGGGGAGGCTGGGAGAGGTAGAACACCAGGGGAGGCTGGGGGAGGTAGAACACCAGGGGAGGCTGGGGGAGGTAGAACACCAGGGGAGGCTGGGGGAGGTAGAACACCAGGGGAGGCTGGGGGAGGTAGAACACCAGGGGAGGCTGGGGGAGGTAGAACACCAGGGGAGGCTGGGGGAGGTAGAACACCAGGGGAGGCTGGGGGAGGTAGAACACCAGGGGAGGCTGGGGGAGGTAGAACACCAGGGGAGGCTGGGGGAGGTAGAACACCAGGGGGAGGCTGGGGGAGGTAGAACACCAGGGGAGGCTGGGGAAGGTAGAACACCAGGGGAGGCTGGGGGAGGTAGAACACCAGGGGAGGCTGGGGGAGGTAGAATAGTTGTTGTGTTGTTGTTGAGGTGTGTGTGTGTGTGTGTGTGTGTGTGTGTGTGTGTGCGTGCGTGCGGTGTGTGTGCGTGTGTGTGTGTGTGTGTGTGTGTGTGTCAGGCCTTCCTGCAGAGGCGGGGTCTGCAGCGGGAGCTGTGTGAGTTCTGTCACAAGCACGGCTACGCCGCCCTGGTCGCCATGACGATCTCCCTCAGCAGCGGCAGCAGCCAGCCCAGCCGCCAGCTGGCCGTCTACAGCGCCAGCACCCTCTACAGGCAGGAGGTAGGAACTGCACCCTCCCTCTCCACAGTTCCATGCAATCAACCTGTCAGTCAATGGACCTATCGCTAAGAAATAGAAATTGTCCAATCATATCACAGAAAAAGTCACGACAGGCAGAAAACTCGGACAAACAACTCGCTAATATCTGATGGTGAAAAAGCTTCTAGACTAAATATTCTTGTCATCTTTAAAAAACAACATGTCTATTACTTGCTGTGGTGAATCAGAAATCAGAAATCAGCCAACTCCGGCCAATGTAAGTCATTGAATGTCATTCAGTCACGGTCGGTCAGTCACTGTCAGTGAAGCGTTGTTTGTTTGTTTGTCCCAGTTTTCAAAGGGGGCGTGGCTTAGCGACAGGTCCATTGTTGGAACTTGGTATTTTTGCTCTAGACACAGGGTCAGGGGTCAGGGTCAGCCACATTCAGCCCCCCTGGAGCAATTAGGGGTTAAGAGCCTTGCTCAAGGGCACATAAATCAGTAACAAAAAAAAAAAGTCTCTCACCTGTGTGCCCTCTCCCCCCCCCCCCCCCCCCCCCCAGGTGAGCCGGGTGTTAGAGAGATCCACGGCCCCCTCCCTGGGCCTCTCCCCCCTCTGCTGCCCCGCCCAGCTCAGCGACGTGTCCGCCTACCTGCAGACCAACGCCCTGGCCTCCCGCAGGAAGGTCCTGCCCCTGCTC
>NC_137690.1:75855388-75875388 GCF_963989245.1 Nansenia antarctica
AAAAAGAACAAAATTGCCTTCCACAACTATCTGGATGACACTCAAATCTACATAGCCCTCTCACCTAACGACTATAGTCCCATTGACAATCTCTGTAATTGCATTGAGCAAATAAACGTTTGGATGACACAAAACTTCCTCCAACTAAACAAGGACAAAACAGAGAAAATTGTATTCGGTGCACCTGACAATCCAAAATGCGTATTAAACATAATGTATAACATCCAGACTGTCTGTAGCTGAAATGTACAGTGGGGGAAATAAGTATTGAACACATCAACATGTTGTCCAGTAAATGTATTTCCAATGAGCCTATTCAAGTGAAATTTGCACCAGACTTTGGTATGAACTCAAACAATCCAGACAAAACATCCAAACATTAAAGTCCATATGTAAATAAAGTTATGTGTAATAAAGTGGAATGAAACAGGAAAAAAGTATTGAACACACTAAGAAAAAGCAGAACACCACAGCAAGGAAAGGCAACGAACCAAAAAAGTCTGCTGCAAATTTCACTTAATGAGGCTCATTGGACAAAAATACATTTACTGGACAAAATGTTGATGTGTTCAATACTTATTTCCCCAATTGTATCATTCAGACATGTATGTATCTGTTGCTGTGGTGTACCTTTGTGATTGTGTCACACACCAACATGTCTGCCGTGCAGGTGTGCACACGTTGGCTCCTCTGAAGCGGATCACAGCAGAGTCCTCGTTGCCGTGGTTACAGGGATGGGCTGGCAGGCTGATCTCACCAGGTGTGTCAGGTCAGGTGTGCAAACGCTCAGGTGTGTCAGTGCTGCTGGGTGTGCTGCCGCTCAGGAGGAAACAGGTGAGACAAGTCACAACGTCTACCTGCCTCCCCAGAGAGGCTAGTCACTCTGCCTCGGCTGTCAAAGAGGTTTCTGGAAGTCAACATTTCTCCAGGAACAAGGTAAATGTTGTTAGCGTGATGTTGTTGTTGTGTGTGTCCTTATCTTGGGTTTTCATGTGTGTGTGTGTGTGTGTGTGTTTGTGTTGTTGTGTGTCCTTATCTTGGGTTTTGTAGCCGACTGTTGGTGTGTTCTTAACTAAACAGTTGTTAATCAGTTATCAGTCAGACAAACTGAACAGATATCCTTGTTTACTTTATTGACGAGTCAAAGTGCATGTTGACTGCCCTCTTCCTGTGCAGCGATATGAACGTTAGGTTATGTAAGTCATGTGCGTTATTGTAGAACCAGTAGGGTCTGCCTACATTTTACATTTACATTTTTGGCGTTTAGCCAAATCATCTACCCACCAGTCGTAGCAGGAAGTGTAATCTAGCTCAGACCCGGGGCCACTGGCAGTCTCTGTGATAGAAGAAATAAATCAATAAAATGCTTAGATAGTGGTTGTGGACAGCAGGGGAGGCTGGTGAAGGTAGAAATCGGAGGACAGACTCATTCTAATGCATGGAACTGAATATGGGATGGTATCAGACACACATGTTTGTCTGTGTATTACAATGAGCCCGTCCTCCGATTTCTACCTCCCCCAGCCTCCCCTGGGGGGATAGCCTTGCCTCTACTGTACTCCACTGTAAACAAAACCTTGTGACTACCGGGACTGCCTCTGACCAGCCTCTAGAGGCCAGTAGAGGCCCAGTAGAGGCCAGTAGAGGCTAGTAGAGGCCAGTAGAGGCCAGCAGTGAGACATCCTGAATGCTGGCAGGAAGCAGGCCTCCAGCAGGACCTGGGGAGTATTCCATCAACTTCGCTAAAGGAAAATCCAGGCTTATTCTCACAAGGTGTATCAAAAATAAGCCTAGATTTTCCTTTAGCGACGTTGATGGAATACCCCCCAGGTCTGATAGTTGCGTAGAGGGCAGAGGTGTGATTCTGAGAGTCTGCAGAGTCACTCCCTGAGCATAGATTACTTTTTCTTGCGATGACTGACGGATAGATGATTCACTTACTTAGACAAACTAGACAAACGTATTTGTTGTGACTCGCTTTGGATAAAGGCGTCTGCTAAACGCCAAACATGTAATGTGATGTAAATGTGTAGCGACTGAGCACAGCCCTGGTTTAACCAGCGATCTTCCCTCAATTATCCCCCGTTGGCAAACGTGGGCAGTGTGGCACCACAGAGCTGCTCTGAGAGAGAGGCCCTGGGCTCAGCAGAATCTCTTTTGCGCCAAATTAAAGGTTTTTAAAAAAACAACAGTTATTAGGCTGTTCTAGAGCTGCAATCCCAGTCTGGGCTGAGGCAAACTGTTCTGACGAAACCACTGAACGTGTTCCCTCCTGTCATTAGGGTACTAGCATCTCTACGACGACGAGAACAACAACAACAACAACAACAACAACAACAACAACAACAACATCAACAACAACAACAACAACAACATCAACAACAACAACAACAACAGCACCACTATGGAGTCCAGAGAGGAGGAGCAGGAAGAGAACATGTCCAGGTCAGAGGTCAGGCTCAGGCCTGATTGTTTATGTTGTTGAGGTGAAATGGATTCTGGGATCAATTTTCCAGAGAGTCCAAGAGTCCGTTTGCACCTACATCACATTCACTTAATCTAAGGGGTGAACGTTTCCTGTCACAGCATCCCATCACTCCCAGTTTCACTGTTGTTGACAGTTCGTGAGCTTAGAATGATAAGGTTCTATCTCCGTTTAGAATGATAAGGTTCTATCTCCGTTTAGAATGATAAGGTTCTATCTCCGTTTAGGGCAGTTCAGAGATATTGAGCGTCAACGTTTTTACATTCCATTACGTTTCGTGAGATGGAACCTTGGTATTTTATTAATTACTAACTCAAAAATTTCATTATTTTAAAAAATAACACCACACAGGCATTAATAAACACATAATGGATCAGATTATGTAAAAAACAAAATTTTGACAAAAATGGAGACAGAACCTTATAATTCTAACGTCACGATGTTGTCTTTTTTAACACGCTGTCTCTCTCCTCATCCTGCAGGTCACCTCCACACCCGCCCCAGGACACAGACGACCCCACGCCAGACAAGGACATGACAGACACACCAGCCAGTAACACACCAGCCAGTAACACACCAACCAGTAACACACCAGCCAGTAACACACCAGCCAGTAACACACCAACCAGTAACACACCAGCCAGCAACACACCAACCAGTAACACACCAACCAGTAACACACCAACCAGTAACACACCAACCAGTAACACACCAACCAGTAACACACCAACCAGCGACAAGCCAGGTAACAGTAACACAACTCACAACACACTCCGAGTCTCTATACTCTATACAGCACCAGAATATATTCAGACCTTCTGCTAGCATATCAGCCCAATAGAGCTCTCAGGTCTTCTGCTAGCATATCAGCCCAATAGAGCTCTCAGGTCTTTTGCTAGCATATCAGCCCCAATAGAGCTCTCAGGTCTTCTGCTTGGATATCAGCCCAATAGAGCTCTCAGGTCTTCTGCTAGCATATCACCCCAATAGAGCTCTCAGGTCTTCTGCTAGCATATCACCCCAATAGAGCTCTCAGGTCTTCTGCTAGCATATCAGCCCAATAGAGCTCTCAGGTCTTTTGCTAGCATATCAGCCCCAATAGAGCTCTCGGGTCTTCTGCTAGCATATCAGCCCAATAGAGCTCTCAGGTCTTTTGCTAGCATATCAGCCCCAATAGAGCTCTCAGGTCTTCTGCTAGCATATCAGCCCAATATAGCTCTCAGGTCTTCTGCTAGCATATCAGCCCAATAGAGCTCTCAGGTCTTTTGCTAGCATATCAGCCCAATAGAGCTCTCAGGTCTTTTGCTAGCATATCAGCCCAATAGAGCTCTCAGGTCTTCTGCTAGCATATCAGCCCCAATAGAGCTCTCAGGTATTCTGCTAGCATATCAGCCCAATAGAGCTCTCAGGTCTTCTGCTAGCATATCAGCCCAATAGAGCTCTCAGGTCTTTTGCTAGCATATCAGCCCAATAGAGCTCTCAGGTCTTTTGCTAGCATATCAGCCCCAATAGAGCTCTCAGGTCTTCTGCTAGCATATCAGCCCAATAGAGCTCTCAGGTCTTTTGCTAGCATATCAGCCCCAATAGAGCTCTCAGGTCTTCTGCTAGGATATCAGCCCAATATAGCTCTCAGGTATTTTGCTAGCATATCAGCCCAATAGAGCTCTCAGGTCTTTTGCTAGCATATCAGCCCAATAGAGCTCTCAGGTCTTCTGCTAGCATATCAGCCCAATAGAGCTCTCAGGTCTTCTGACGCTGGTTTTCTCTGTGTACCACATGTACAAAAGAAGAGATTTGGTGAGGCTGCATTCTCATTTTATGCTCCAGATTGTGTCTCAATGCCAGTTTACATTAGAGATGCAACCTCAGCACATATGTTCAAGTCAAGACTAAAAACCCATCTTTTTAATATTGCCTTTAAATGACTAAATAATTAAATGATGATTATATAATGATTGGAGCACTTTGAGCTGCAACGTTTGCAGGAAAAGCGCTATACAAATAAAGGCTATTATTATTATTAGTATTATTATTACAAGTCCACTTCTACCCTCACCAGCCTCCCCCTGATGCTGTAGTACAGTGTAAATATCACGTGTATATATGATATCCGTCGTAGACTGAAGACCCATCTCTTCAGGTTACACCTTAACTGCTCCTCCTGAGACATCTACTACCCCCCAGCACTGCGTCTCCTGAGACACCCGCTTTTCCCCTCTACTGAGTCCCTAAAAAACTTCTATACTGTTTCTCTGTTTCTCCAGTGTCTATATAATAAACAACCTAGGTTTAGAAGAAAATTATAGAGGAAGGTTTTTCCTTCTACCAATGGCCCCTGGCCTGAGCTAGATTACTCTTCCTGCTACGACTGGTGGATTGATGATTCACTTACTTAATCAAATGTATCGATTGTAAATCGCTTTGGAATAAGACGTCTGCTAAACGCCAAACATGTAAATGTAAATGATGTATGACCTCATATATCTGATCTCACCCTCCGCAGCTCCGCCCACCAGTCTGGCCCTGGCGGGGTCGCGACCCAGGAAGAAGCGTCTGGTGGCGCCGGCGCTGAGTCTGACGCTGTCGACCGTGTCAGACGACTACGCCACGGCGGCGCTGTCTCCGTCCCCCGAGGACGAGGAGGACGACGACCCGGCCCTGGACATCGACCTGGACGCTCTGGAGACGCCCTCGGACAGCGACTCCCTCAGGCTCCTCTTCCCCACGCACGACCCGGGCCTGGAGGGTGAGGTCATAGGTCATAGGTCACGGGTCACAGTGTGGAGACAGCAGGGTGGGCGCTAGCTCTTGCTCTAAGTCTCACATCAGGTCATTAACACTAGAACAGCCATGGGTGGGGTCAAATTGTGTAGGAAGCAGATGAATTTACAAGACGGCCAACTAGTGGTCGTTGTGTGTAAGTAGCAGCTTCCTATTGTAAAGACTATGGTCATTTGACCCCCGAGGCGGCTCTTATAGTAGGTAACATAGACACTCTTATAGTAGGTAACATAGACACTCTTATAGTAGGTAACATAGACACTCTTATAGTAGGTAACATAGACACTCTTATAGTAGGTAACATAGACACTCTTATAGTAGGTAACATAGACACGGCTGTTCTAGTGTCAACTGTCACTTAGATCCAACTGTCACTTTCAAACTTTCAAATTTGAAATCAGATGTGACAGTTGGTGATGTGGTGTTCTAGTGTCAACTCGTTCAGTGCCGGGTGGGTGAATAAAGTCACCCAAACTGTCAACATTCTAGAGTGCCATGGCGGGGGAGTCATGGGTGGGGGGGGGTTAGGGTTAGGTGGTGAGTGTTCCGGAATTATTTGGCAGTTGGTGAAGTAAACATATTGATTCAGTCCAATTTTGATCATATGAGACACAGTCTGATCATTTGGTCCACATGTCAGCAACCAATCAAAATGTTCAGACTTTTCTTTTGAAACACGGAACTACGTTTCAACGTTGTTGAGAATCACAACACAAACTCGCTAGTCAAGCCAAAATACTGCAATGGATTGGGTGAGTAATCCCCACTGCTACCTAGTTAACTAAAACACTACTTTACATTGCTAGCAGGCTCACAAAACAAGCTGTGTTAGCTGACTAGTGATTTTTAACAACTGTATGAAATGTATTCCCTTTTTTCGAAAGAAAAGTCCGATCATTACATCAGATCGCGACATGCGGACCAAAGCATTAGAATGTGTCACAGATTTTTAAAATAATGTATATTTTTGATCCCAACTGTTAACGTGAAGCGTTCTAACGTTGTTCTCTTCTCCAAGATGACCTGCGTCGCCTGGGCGTGGCCTCACACCACCGCAGAGGTCCGTGGCGGGGCGGGTCAGAGCCAGGCCCGGAGCAGGCGGGGGGGGGCGGCTCCCTGGAGCAGGCGGAGGGGGTGGGCTGCCTGGAGCAGGACCGGGTGGACAGCCAGGGCACCAGGTGGCGCTGTTTCAGCAGCGGAGAGCCGCCCAGGGAGAGTCTGGTGAACATGACCGTCCTGGAGCCCTACCTGCGAGTGCTGTCCCACGGAGGTGAGCCTCACAGCGGACGGCCTAGCCCCTCCTGACCCCCTACCTAACCCTGACCCCTCCCCTCCCTAACCCCCTACCTAACCCTGACACTGACCCTGACCCTAGTCCTGACCCTAAATCCTAGTTCTGATGCCTTCCAGGTTACTATGGCGACGGGACGAGTGACATCATCGTGTTCTCCTCCTGCTATCTGCCTGACAACAGCGTAGAAGACTACCACAACGTGATGGACCACCTGTTCAGGTGAGGAGCGTCGCAACAACGTCAGTCTGTAGTCACACCGTAGCACCGTAGCAGTATCTATAACGTTGGGTAAGGGTTAGGCTTATGTCCCCCTGAATGACCCCTCCACCCCTGAATGACCCCTCCACCCCTGAATGACCCCTCCACCCCTGAATGACCCCTCCACCCCTGAATGACCCCTCCACCCCTGAATGACCCCTGTCCCCCTGTCCCGTCCCAGGTACGTGGTGGGGACGTTGGACCTGATGGTGGCGGAGAACTACGTCATCGTGTACCTGTGTGCCCTGGCCCAGCGCAGCAAGGTGCCCTCCATCGGCTGGCTGAGGGAGTGTTACACCACCATCGACAGGAGGTAGGGAGGCTGGGGGAGGTAGAACACCAGGGGAGGCTGGGGGAGGTAGAACACCAGGGGTGGCTGGGGGAGGTAGAACACCAGGGGAGGCTGGGGGAGGTAGAACACCAGGGGAGGCTGGGGGAGGTAGAACACCAGGGGAGGCTGGGGGAGGTAGAACACCAGGGGAGGCTGGGGGAGGTAGAACACCAGGGGAGGCTGGGGGAGGTACACACCCACCACCGCCCAGCGACTGTCACCACCACTGTGTCAGCAATTAAGCGTTTGTGTGTTCCAAAAATAACACCGCACTCCTCTGTTGTTAAGTAGGAAACGTTTCGAGGGCAATAAACATCCGTCAGCCCGTGCTGCACGCTGCTAACTGACATGTTCACTGTACACATCTGGAGTTATTTACATAAATGTTATGTTCTTGATTTGACGTGCTTCCAAGTTTATTACACATGTTTACGATGAATGAAACACATTTAGACACACGCAATTTATATAAACAATTCCAGATCAGAACATAAAATAAATGTAAATAATTACAGACATTACCCCCACCTCATTGTGTTTCATCATAGTTTGCTTGTGACTCACATGACAATTAAGCAATATCACAGGAGAGGGAGTGTGTTATACTGAATATCAGCAGGGCTGTAATTGGGTCGTAGGTACGAGGCCGCAGGCTGAGTAGAAGACATTCACAGCCGTGCTGATATTCAGTATAACAGCACGACCTCCAGTGTGATATTGCTTTTATACGACAGTTCTACAGCGCGATTTATTAGTTAACAGTAATAAGTTATGATTTGTTTGTTTATTTAATCATTTATTTTGGCTCCGTCAACAAAAAATAGTTCCGCAACTGGACTGTTGCCTAGTAACCTGAACACAAACATCTGCAGGCTAGCTACTTTGTATTAACGGTCATCTCGGAGTGGTACACATAGTTAAAAGTCCCAGTGCTGTTATACTGTATATCAGCTTTTTTAATTTTTATTACTTGGTCGGAACTAACTGTTGTATAACAATAAGTTACCAGTATCATCTGACCAGAGAGCTGTAAGATGTAGTAAACTCTCAGAGGTGCAGTAAACTGTCAGAGATGTAGTAAATTAATTAATTAATTAAAGTAAACATACACGACTGTTGGATGTTCCAACCCAGCTGTGTTTTGTGTTCCTCCTCGCAGGCTAAGGAAGAACCTGAAGGGTCTGTACGTGGTCCATCCCACCTGGTACATCAAAGCCCTGATCACCATCATCAAGCCCTTCATCAGGTGAGCAGAACATCTCACAGGTTCATCAGGTGAGCAGAACATCTCACAGGTTCATCAGGTGAGCAGAACATCTCACAGGTTCATCAGGTGATCAGAACCTCCACAGGTTCATCAGGTGATCAGGACCGTCTCACAGGTTCTTCAGGTGAACAGAACCCTCTCACAGGTTCCCAATCCATCTCTCTCTTTCTCTACACGGGTCCAACCAAGGACACGCCACAATGGGAAGCTGCTACTTACACACAACGACCACTAGTTGGCGTGTCTTGTAAATTAGCCTGCCTCCTACACAGAAAAACTGCAAAATAGCTTTATACTAGAACCAAGGACAAGGACTGACCCATCTAGGTTACACCTTAACTGCTCCTCCTGAGACATCTACTACCCCCCAGCACTGCGTCTCCTGAGACACCTGCTTTTCCCCTGTACTGTGTCCCCTAAGACTTCTACTGCCCCCCTTGTACTGTCTTTCTGTTTCTCCAGTGTCTATATAAAAAACAAAAACAAAAACGTTATTTTAGTTTTTTCCTTCTATCACGGAGTCTGCCAATGGCCCCTGGCCTGAGCTCTTCCTGCTACGACTGGTGGATTGATGATTCAATCCTAACCCTAACCCTAGTCAAACGTATCGATTGTTAGTCGCTTTGGAATAAGACGTCTGCTAAACGCCAAACATGTCAATGTAAATGTAAACATAAGACCCAACAGGAGCACAACTTATAGAGCTGCACCAGGGGAGGCTGGTGGAGGTAGAAATCGGAGGACGGGCTCATTGTAATCCATGGAACGGAATGAGGAACAGTATCAAACAGTATCTGTCCTCCAATCTCTTCCTCCACCAGCCTCCGCTGAAGTAGAACTCATCTCTACCCTGAATCATCTCCCCCCAAACTGAGCTCCTGGTTATAATATTACATAATGTTTATAGTTATAATATTACATGATGTGTTTATAGTCTCAAGATCTCAAGCTGTGAATCCCCAGGCCCCTCATACTAGGATTGTCTCCCACTCCCACCCCCAACCCCACCCCTCCTCCTCCCCCCGGCCTCCTCCCTCCCCCCTCCTCCCTCCTCCCCCACCCCTCCTCCTCCCTCCTCCCCCCACCCCTCCTCCTCCTCCCCCCACCCTCCTCCTCCTCCCCCTCCCCCCTCCTCCTCCTCCCCCCCCCAACCCCCCCCCACCCCCTCCCCCCCCCACCCCCTCCCCCCCCCCCCCCCCCCCACCCCTCCTCCCCCTCCTCCCCTCACCTCCTCCCCCACCCCTCCTCCTCCTCCCCCTCCTCCCCCCACCCCTCCTCCTCTCCCTCCCCCCGCTCCTCCCTCCCCCCTCCTCCTCCTCCCCCCACCCTCCTCCTCCTCCTCCTCCTCCCTCACTCCTCCCCCCCCCCACCCCTCCCCCCCCCCCCTCCCCCTCACAGCTCCAAGTTCAGTCGGAAGCTCCAGTTCGTGGACAGCCTCCAGCAGTTGTCTCAGCACGTCCCTTCTGAGCGCGTGCAGATCCCCGACTGCGTCAAACAGTGAGTGACCTCTGACCTCTCCCAGACAGATCTGTACCCCAGGGCCAGGGGGCTCCTTAACACTAGAACAGCCGTGTCTATGTTACCTACTATAGGAGCCGCCTCGGGGGGTCAAATGACCATAGTCTTTACAATGGGAAGCTGCTACTTACACACAACGACCACTAGTTGGCGCATAATAAATTAGCCTGCCTCCTACACAGAAAAACAGCAAAATAGCTTCATACTAGCTTATCCTGATGTGATTTAGAACATGTAAGGATACTGGGGTGGTAGAACGCACATATCTAGGACAAGTCATGAAAGGAGGGTCCTGAAATTTGATCGAGTGCAAAGATATAAAAAGAATGTTTACTCACATGGTCAGATGGCTGTTCTAGTGTTAAGGCAGAGGCTTACCTGGGTTGTAGCAGGGACCCTCTGGTCCAACACAAACACTTAGTTAACTCATTCATTAACTCATTCATTAACTCATTCATTAACTCATTCATTAACTCCTTCAGAGCCGAGGGTGAATAAAGTCGCCCCAAACTGTCAACATCCCAGAATGCCAAGGGTGACTTTATTCACCAGGAATGCAGAAATGTTGATGCTTCATTTTGTAGCCAATCAGAGAGTTGTTGCTAGGTAAACAAATAGCACATAAAACACTTGTGGCTCTCTAGGTGGTGAGAGTTCTGGAACTCTTTGGCAGTTGGTGATTTAAATGTAATCAACTTGGGGATCCTGGATTTCTTTTGGGGGGGGGAAATGGAATGATGTGATTGGCCAGTGGCTGACTGACAGTTGTCCATATTTGGTATTGTAACCGTTGATTGGTTGTGTTGCTGTGTCTAATAGCCGTTATTTGGTAGCATGACTTTACTGGTTTGTCTCAAGGAGGCAAATCGTTCACAGCGTTGCATCGTATGCCGTTAGTATCGTTTTTATTAGTTTGCAACATCCTTGTTTGTATGGAGTTGACTCTGGATGGGCCTCAAAGACATTTGAAGCTGATATTTCTCTTATCTGACCGGGACTGCTTGCGTTGTCATTGTAAGTACAGAACACCTCTCTGGAGCTTCACTCCGCAAGAACACAGGGAGCCTTTCTGACTGTTGGTGAACACCAGTGGGTTAAACACCTGAACACCAGTGGATTGAACACCTGAACACCAGTGTTTCTAGTGTATTTTAATCCATTTCTGTTCTCTCAGGTTTGACGAGAGCTTGGACAGGTGACAGGTGACGTTGCCAAGGCGACGGCCGTGACCACGGGGTTCATAGAGAGAAGGACCGCGTTCCCATGGTTACTGCTGGTGACACCATCTCAGATGATCTCCTGAGAAGGGATGGACCCTGCAGCTAGCAGAGAGAGCTCCAGCTGGAACGCACCTCCATTACCTGCACTGTCAGACCCGTCGTTACGCACTTCATCAGGGTCGCTAACTGTAGTCTGATCACATGCACTCAACATGCGCTGATTATTCTTGAACAGACTAATGCAGACAGGGCTTTCACTATAACCAAATGATGAGAAGCTGAAGTAGTAGAGTCCTCTCACTGGCGCAACGAACACACCTGTCAAACACAGAGCAACGAACACACCTGTCAAACACAGAGCAACGAACACACCTGTCAGACACAGAGCAACGAACACACCTGTCACACACAGAGCAACGAACACACCTGTCAAACACAGAGCAACGAACACACCTGTCAGACACAGAGCAACGAACACACCTGTCAAACACAGAGCAACGAACACACCTGTCACACACAGAGCAACGAACACACCTGTCAAACACAGAGCAACGAACACACCTGTCAGACACAGAGCAACGAACACACCTGTCACACACAGAGCAACGAACACACCTGTCACACGCAGAGCAACGAACACACCTGTCAAACACAGAGCAACGAACACACCTGTCAAACACAGAGCAACGAACACACCTGTCAAACACAGAGCAACGAACACACCTGTCACACACAGAGCAACGAACACACCTGTCACACACAGAGCAACGAACACACCTGTCACACACAGAGCAACGAACACACCTGTCACACACAGAGCAACGAACACACCTGTCACACGCAGAGCAGGGAGGTGAAACGGCAGCAACCACAGTGACAACTAGAGGTTGTTGACATGTCAGTATGGTCTCCTCCTGTGTGACGCCTGCTACAAAACTGTAATAGCTGATGGGCTTCTAATACTCTACCTTCTAATACTCACTGCTTTCAAACAAATCCTGCAGCGAACCATAGTCGATCAATGCACCTGTTGATCACCGTCTCCCACCCATCCCATAACCCATCACTGCCTCATTTTAAGTACCCCTGCTCCACTACCCCCGCTATCCATCACCTCCGCTCTTCCTCACCCCTACCTCCTCTGTCTCTCTCCCCTCTCTCTGACTGTTAGTATTTTAATGCATCTGTATTTGCCAGTGTTTTATTGTTTTATAGTTTTATTGTTTGATTGTTTTATTGTTTATTGTATTACTTAACCTTGTTTTATTTCTAGCTTCCCACCCCCCAAAGAGCCATTGCTTTTTGGTCAGGCTGCATTTGCAAATAAGAATTTGTTCTTACATGTTTGCCTGGTTAAATAAAGGTTAAATTAAAAAATTAAAAAAATACTCTACCTTCTGATACTCTACCTTCTAATACTCTATCTACTCTACCTTCTGATACTCTACCTTCTAATACTCTACCTTCTAATACTCTACCTTCTAATACTCTACCTCCTAATACTCTACCTTCTAATACTCTACCTCCTAATACTCTACCTTCTAATACTCTACCTTCTAATACTCTACCTCCTAATACTCTACCTCCTAATACTCTACCTTCTAATACTCTACCTCCTAATACTCTACCTCCTAATACTCTACCTTCTAATACTCTACCTTCTAATACTCTATCTACTCTACCTTCTGATACTCTACCTTCTAATACTCTACCTGTAGCTGGGTGTCTAATACTCTACCTGTAGCTGGGTTGTAGGCGTTTCCGATGTTTGTGATGACGTTCCTGAAGGCCAGGGTGGTCTCTCTGTCTGACGGGGATACGGAGTCTCCCAGCGCTGCTGTGAAGGCGTACCGAGGGCTGTCTGGAGAGGCAGGGTGTAGGGGATTACTACCACAAGGGTTAAAGGGATTTCAACAACAACAAAACACACACTCACAGGCCACCTTTCCCTCTTTTCAGGGTAGTATTAAAAAGTCAAGTTTCGGTTATTTCGATAGCATTTTAATTTAATTTAAATCATTTGGTTGTATATCACACATCATCCTTTGAACTATACCTTGAATCTCTGTCCTCAGCTGGCCGACCTCCCTCTCAGTGGTGTTGGCCTTTGATGCCAGAGCCTGAAGCCTCCTTGCTTGCGCTGGACAACATGAATTGGAACAAACGTGAAACAGACATTCACACCCTCCTTCACCATCTTAACCATCAACCTAGGACCAAGTCACCAACTGCAGTGAACGCTGCTGATTTTGACAGAATACAACATTCAAATCACCTTCATTCTCTGTCTTTAAACTCTCCACCAGGGCCTCACTGGTGCTCAGTCTGTCCGCCATCGCTGTCAGCTGGACTTCCTGAGCTGTGACCAGATACATGATAAAAGGCATTCAGCATGATAGGATCTGACCCCTGAGCTGCTGATCTCTATCTGGGACATTCTGCTGTGCAGGTCAACCACACCTCTGAGACAGAGACGCAGCCGTCTGCGGTGGCCTGCCTCCCTGCCTGCTGCAGACACAGTACCCGGTGTTTTAAAAGGTGATGTAGATTACCTTCATTCTGGCTCTGCACAGCAGCCTCCATGTTCCTCAGGTGTCCCCCCTGGCTCTCCGTAGTGCTCAGCCTGGCCTCCAGAGCGCCCAGGTCCCTCAGAAGGTCACACATGTCAGGCTGGCAGCTTCTCTCTGCCCCCTCCAGGGACCCAGCCTCCACAGCTTCCTCCTGTCCCTTCCCAGGGTGCACCTGGTCCCCTACTCCACCCTGTCCCTTCCCAGGGTGCACCTGGTCACCCCAGGTGGCCCCAGACAGGGCTAGCAGCAGCAGCAGCAGGGTCAGAGCGGGTCTCTCCATGCTTCAGCGGGCAGGACGGTACTGGAGGTGGAGCGCTGCTGAACTGAACTGTGGAAATGTGGAAATGTAACGTGTGCGCGTCCTCTTATCGTGTTATTAGGGAGGGTTAAATATTATTAGAGTTATAAGGAAGCAATAAGAAAAAAATCAACCAATAAGGATGTTTATAGCTTTAGCCTTGACAGATAATAATAATTTCTATAGCGCTTTTCCTGCAAACGTTGCAGCTCAAAGTGCTCCAATCATTATATAATCATAATTTAATTATTTAGTCATTTAAAGGCAATATTAAAAAGATGGGTTTTTAGTCTTGACTTGAACATATGTGCTGAGGTTGCATCCCTAATGTAAACTGGCAGTGAGACACAATCTGGAGCATAACATGAGAATACTGCCATGACTGATGACCCACATAGCGTTAGCCTCGTAGCATAGTAGCCAGAAGTCAGGCTTCACTTGTGGTCAGCCAAGCCGGCTTTGTATGTAGTGTCAAACTATGCAGTAAAAATGTGGAACGCCCTTCCTATAATCTTAAAGGAGTGCAAAACACTGCCCACCTTCAAAACCACTCTCAAAAAACATTTACAGGAGGCTGCAATCCGTAACTGGACCCTCTAAATCAAAAATCAGATTAAAAGACCCGAACTACCCACTGTACATACTTTGTGTTTTGTCCCCCGCCCCCACCTGTGGTGTATGTCTCCACCTGTCCTACCCGCTGTACATACCTTATGTTTCGTTGTATTGTTCTTCCCATGATGGATGTGTGTTTATCCTGTAGATAGTAATAGTTATTTGTCTGTATTATCTTGTAGATAGTACTAGCTTTTTTGTCTGTCTTACATGTAACGATGAATTGAGAATCAAGGACCCCAATTGAAATAAGCCAGTGGCTTTCTTGGGTTTTTATCCTGTTAGTTGACCTTGTATGTAATATGTACTTTCATGTACCTACTTCTGCAAATCTTCTAATAAAGTTTTCAATCAATCAATCAATCAATCAAAGCACTAAGCACTAAGCATTCTGATAGGCTGATGTCATAGAGATGACTTGGGCAGATAGTGATGTTGGAATGTAACATCAAGCATTCTGATAGGCTGATGTCATAGAGGCAGTAATGCCCAGCGAATCAGCAGTGTTAGGAGAGGAGAGTTAGACCCAGATATCTACATTTGGCCAAAATATGACAATTATGCTACGAGGCTAACGATATGCTGTTTCCAGCTAACAGGAAGTCTGTGATCTGAACACTGCCATGACTGAACAACAATGTTCTTCTGATGCAAACTCCTGAGTCCAGCTGCCCCACTGCTGGACTACAGCACAGCTCACCAGCCAAGCCAGTACCAGCTACATTCTCTACATGTTGGGCATTTAGCAGACGCCTTTATGAATGGACTTTATTGTCATTGCTACAGTACAGGTACCAAACAACGAAATTTAGGAGGGGTGGCTCCCCTGGTGTTAGGAAAGGGAAAAAAAAAAATCACAAGAAGGGAAGGAGCTGGTTTACATAAATAAAGGCTATGTACACTATCCACTGTACTATACTGTACAGATAGACGACTAGGGTTGTCATATTGCACAATAGTATTATTTCACATTTATTTAAAGTGTCACAGTTTGCAGGCTTGAAATGTACATGTTTGTGCCTCAGCACTACACCTGATTTTTTTTCAGTCCAGCAGCTGCCATACAATCCGTCCAGACTGTCCAGGGCCCAGAACTTAGGTCTTTGCTGTGTTCAGGGCCTGGACGGCCCTGTGGTAGAAGCTGTTCTTCAGTCTGTTTGTCCTTGCGGCCAGGGTCCTGAACCGCCTTTTCGAGGGCAGCCTGGTAAAGTGTTCGTACCCAGGGTGGGTCGGGTCCCTGGAGATCTTGGAGGCCTTCCTGAGACAGCGTGTGTTGTACAGCTCTTCCAGAGAGGGGAGGGGGGCGCCGGTGATCTTCTGTGCTGTTCTCACGACTCTCTGTAGCGCATTTCTCTCCGCTGTTGTGCAGCTGGAGAACCAGTTGCAGATGCCGTAGGTGAGGATGCTCTCCACTGCGCCGCGGTAGAAGGTCACCAGTATCTCCTGCTTGCTGTGTTCCTTTCTGAGGACTCTCAGGGTGTATAGCCGCTGTTGTGCCCTCTTGATGGTGGCTTTTGAGTTGTCCTTCCAGGTCAGGTCATCCCGCATGTGCATCCCCAGGAATCGGAGGGTTGAGACTCTCTCCACGCTCTCTCCGTCGATGAGCAGGGGCTGGATCTCAGACTTTTTCCTCCTGAAGTCTACGATGATTTCCTGGGTCTTTGACTTGTTCAGCAGCAGGTTGTTAACCTTGCACAGCTTGCTCAGTTGCTCTACCTCATCCCTGTACGCCGCCTCGTCCCCCCCCGAGATGCATCCCACCACGGTGGTGTCGTCTGCAAACTTTACGATGGAGTTGCTGGGGTGGACGGGGGTGAAGTCGTAGGTGTAGAGGTTGTAGAGGATGGGGCTTAGCACGCAGCCCTGGGGGGACCCAGTGCTGAGTCTGAGGGCTGTGGAGGTGTGGGGGCCCACCCGCACCCTCTGGGGGCGGTCGGTCAGGAAGTCCTTGATCCACGCACATATAGAGTGTGGTAGACCCAGGTCTAGTAGTTTGGTCACTAGCCTGTCTGGAAGGATGGTGTTGAAGGCGGAGCTGAAGTCCACGAAGAGCAGTCTCGCGTAGCTGTTTCCCCTCTCCAGGTGGGATAGAGTGGCGTGGAGAGTCGTCGCGATGGCGTCCTCTGTGGACCTGTGGGCTCTGTAGGCGAACTGGTATGGATCCAGGTTGGGCGGGAGGCGTGTGAGTATGTGGGCCCGGACTAGTTTCTCGAAGCACTTCATGATGATTGGTGTGAGTGCCACCGGGCGGTAGTCGTTTAGGCAGCTCACCGTGCTTTTCTTCGGGACTGGGATGATAGTTGAGGTTTTCAGGCAGGGTGGGATGGTGGCCTGGGACAGGGACTGGTTGAAGATGTTGGTGAAAACCCCGGCCAGCTGGTCGGCGCAGTCCCTCAGCACCCGTCCCAGGACGCCATCCGGCCCCGAGGCTTTCCTGGGGTCCACCGCCTTCAGTACGCGTCTCACTTCATGCTCTGTGAGGGTGAGGCTGCTGAGAGCTGGAGAGAGTGGTGTTTGTGTTGCGGTTACCTCCGTTCGCCCCTCGTCGAACCGGGCGTAGAAGGTGTTCAGCTTTCCCGCCAGCAGGGGGTCGTCCTCTGCGGCTGTGAGCCTGTTGGCTCTGAAGTTTGTCATCTGCTGAACCCCCTGCCACATCCGCCTGGAGTCGTTGCTCTCCAGAGCTACTGACAACAAATAATACATTTGTCTGAGTAAGTGAATCATCTATATTAATATAATATTGATCATTGATGAGGCCAAATTTGGCAATCAAACATGCTAGAAGAAGGAAGAATTAAGTTTATTGTTATTATTATTAAGAAACTGTCTTCCTCTATGTGGGGGGTCAATGACCTGGAAGTTGTTTGTAGTTAGTTTGACCTGTGTGACTGGGGGGGGGGGGGGACAGGCTCACTGCCCGGGGGGGGGGGGGGGGGCTCTGCATCGCGCCTCCCCGCCTCTGGAGGGCGCTGTCCAGGGAACGCAGGGCTGCTCACACTCTCCTCCGCCAGACGCTCTCTCAACACTTTACCTTTTAAAACTAACTTCTAATGTTTGGTTGATCTAGCTTCCATTTTCTTCATTATTTTTCTTCTTCTCTTTGTTTTCCCTGATGTGAACTTTCTTTGAGTTTCTAGAAAAGGGCTATACAAGTAAAATGCATTATTATTATTATTATTATTATTATATCCATGGGGGAGGGTGCCTCTGGTCAGTGAGGGTGATTAGCATCTGATGTTTATTTATGAGGCTTTTTTTGGTTTTGTGTATGTTCATCCAGACCGTTAAAAAAACACAATAATCTTAACGACAAGTTGTCATTGTTTATTTAACTACGCACAGATGTTAGCTCCCTGGCTGTTAGCTACAGTTTCCATTAGCATCCATTAGCATCGCGTGAGGTAAAAAAAAAAGGGGAAAAAAAGAAAAAAAAAGGCTAACAAAAAGCTGGTGCTAGAATGTTCAGTGTGGTGTCTAATGAGGCATCCACATTACACAGCCCTCCTCCTCAGCACCAGAACATCCTCAGTACACAGCCCTCCTCCTCAGCACCAGAACATCATCAGTACACAGCCCTCCTCAGCACCAGAACATCATCAGTACACAGCCCTCCTCAGCACCAGCACATCGTCAGTACACAGCCCTCCTCAGCACCAGAACATCGTCAGTACACAGCCCTCACCTCCGTCACTGGACCAGAGCCACGGGCGGTGCTGAACTCACCTGACCCGGTTTACAGGAAGCCTTTGATGATCCTTCCTCTCAGCCACGGCTTTGATCATCTCTGATCAGCTTCAATTGTAAAACCTCTGTTGTCATAATCATAACCAGAGTTCATGTTTTATGGTGGTGCTGTAAATCAACATGGTTATAAGGGTTCGTGTTGCAAGGACAGTTGATGATATCAAGTATGATAATGATAGAGGGAGGGAGGGAAGAGAGAGAGAGTAGGGGGGAGAGGTGAGACAGAGAGAGAGAGAGAGGAAGAGAGCAAGAGAGAGAGAGAGAGAGAGGGGGGGGGGTGACAGAGAGAGAGTGGGAGGGAGAGAGAGAGAGAGAGGGGGGGGTGACAGAGAGAGAGAGAGGAAGAGAGCAAGAGAGAGAGAGAGAGGGGGGGGGGTGACAGAGAGAGAGAGAGGAAGAGAGCAAGAGAGAGAGAGGGGGGGGGTGACAGAGAGAGAGGAAGAGAGCAAGAGAGAGAGAGAGGAAGGGAGGAGAGAGAGAGAGAGAGAGAGGGGGAGGGAGGGTAGTTGGCGCTGCGCCCCAGAACTTGATATCAACTATGAGGTCCGTAGTTATTGGTTCACCCATCTGCAATAAAACCGAATAACGAGACAGAGACGTCTGCAGAGGCTGGTGTGACACTGCTGCAGTAACGTGTTCACAGAGGAAGTGGCAGGGTCTCTCTTTCCCCCCGGAGGATCCTCCTCCTCCCATGTCTCATCTTAACCCAACCATCCCCCAGGTTTGACCACAACAGGGAAAGCCATGTACTTTTTTATTTTATTTGTACTTTTTATTGACAGAGACAGTAGAGATTATGACAGGAAGGATGGGTGAGAGAGAGAGAGAGAGAGGAGGATAGAGACAGTAGAGATTTAGATTTAGACAGGAAGGATGGGTGAGAGAGAGAGAGAGAGAGAGAGAGAGAGAGAGAGAGAGAGAGAGAGAGAGGAGGATAGAGACAGTAGAGACAGGCAGGAAGGATGGGTGAGAGAGAGGAGGATAGAGACAGTAGAGATTGACAGGAAGGATGGGTGAGAGAGAGAGGAGGATAGAGATAGTAGAGATTGACAGGAAGGATGGGTGAGAGAGAGAGAGGAGGATAGAGACAGTAGAGATTGACAGGAAGGATGGGTGAGAGAGAGAGAGAGAGAGAGGAGGATAGAGACAGTAGAGATTGACAGGAAGGATGGGTGAGAGAGAGAGAGAGAGAGAGAGGAGGATAGAGACAGTGGAGATGGACAGGAAGGATAGGTGAGAGAGAGAGAGAGGAGGATAGAGACAGTAGAGACTGACAGGAAGGATTGGTGAGAGAGAGAGAGAGAGAGAGAGGAGGATAGAGACAGTAGAGATTGACAGGAAGGATGGGTGAGAGAGAGAGAGAGAGAGAGAGAGAGGGAGAGGAGGATAGAGACAGTAGAGATTGACAGGAAGGATGGGTGAGAGAGAGAGAGAGAGAGAGGAGGGAGGACATGCAGGATATGTCTGCAGCCGGAATCCAACCGGGGACCCTGTGGTTCCAGGTCGATGCTTAACCCGCTACGCCACCTAAACACCCCATAACCCTATAACTAATATAATATACTCATATAACTAATATAATATACTTATATAACTAATATAATATACTTCCTTCATGC
>NC_137690.1:75882888-75955388 GCF_963989245.1 Nansenia antarctica
TTCAGGAGGGAAAACAGGCCAGAAGCAAATAAAACACCTTCTACTCTACGATGTCTCAGAACACCAGAACACCAGACACCACCCTCTCATATGAGACTGACTGAGAACACACGCCTCTGATAAGGAGACTGATGACACAAGTAGGAACACCACCCTCTCATATGAGACTGATGACACAAGCCTCTCATATGAGACTGATGACACAAGCCTCTCATATGAGACTGAGGACACAAGCCTCTCATATGAGACTGATGACACAAGCCTCTCATATGAGACTGATGACACAAGCCTCTCATATGAGACTGATGACACAAGCCTCTCATATGAGACTGATGACACAAGCCTCTCATATGAGACTGATGACACAAGCCTCTCATATGAGACTGACTGATGACACAAGCCTCTCATAGGAGACTGATGACACAAGCCTCTCATATGAGACTGAGGACACAAGTAGGGTTGCAAAATTCCCATACGTTTGGGAAACCTTCCGATAATTTCCAACATTTCCATTTTGAAACCCATATGGAAACTTGGGGAATTATCAGAAAGTTTCCCCAAACTTACGGGAAGTCTGCAACCCCAGACACCAGCCTCTCATAGACACTGATAACAGGGACACAGGGTGTCATTAACCTGATGCAACAGCGTTGGCAGGAAGCAGGAGACAGGAAGCAGGAAGTGGTGCGACACCAACGCTGGACCAGAGGGACGTGGCGCTGCTGCATCCAGGGAGCTTCAGTCAGAGATCATTATTACATCTTTGAAAACTATTTTTTAAAAATACAATAAAACAATTCTTTAAAAGAAAATCAAGAAACAAAAAAAAAATCAATCGATTCACAAGACAAAATTAATGAGAACATCAAAAGCAACTGAAACATTTCTTAGCAATCTCACTCATACATCAAAGCATTTGTCTAAATGTGACTAAATCTAATACTGGGGAAGCAACAACAACAACAACAACAACAACAACAACAACAACAACAACAACAGCAGTGGAGGGGTGTCGTCGACAGGCTGGATATTAAACATACTAAAGGATAAAGTCAATAAAATAACCTCTACTACTACTCTCTCGCTCTATCTATCTACAAGGCTGCGCTGTTTCCGCTGCGACCTCTCACCTCAGGAGATCGTCATGGAAACAAAGGGGACAGGAGGTCTCTGTCCACAAGGCAGACTGGGACCGGTTTTATTAACACACTGGGACCAGTTCTATTAACACACTGGGACCAGTTCTATTAACACACTGGGACCAGTTCTATTAACACACTGGGACCAGTTCTATTAACACACTGGGACCAGTTCTATTAACACACGGGGACCAGTTCTATTAACACACTGGGACCAGTTCTATTAACACACTGGGACCAGTTCTATTAACACACTGGGACCAGTTCTATTAACACACTGGGACCAGTTCTATTAACACAAACAAACTGGGCAACACCAGCCTCTCTATGTAAAGGTTGCGGTGACCTTCCCTGTCTGTCTGCTGTGCTGACCGTTAGTCAGCCATGACAGCAGATTGGACAGCCAATAGGGTAACACCTCACATTACAGCTCGAAACGAGTGGGTAATAACATGGTAATAACAGACAGTTACTATAGTAACAAGACAAAGACCTGGTTATTACAAGGTAAGGCGGACGTAGTTTTCACGTGGTGATTTTTTTGCAGGTAAGACGCTGGGTTCTGCATCAGTGAAACCTGCGACTCCACAACTGGACCGCTGCAACAACAACGCAGAGACCAACACCTGATCCACCGTACCTGGTAATAACTTGCAACAACTGCCAAGTTCTTGTGAACAGTAACTAACACTACCATCATGTAATCACCTTGTTACTCCCAGCCCTGGCGTAAAGGGCTTCTGATAAGGGTTAGAGCATCTAGAAATGCTGCTTTTTCCCCAGATGTCTCAACTCTTAGTGAGAGAGAGAGGCATTTAAAAGCCCCTCAGAGAGGCCCCAGTGTGCACACCGTGCCAGAGAGGCCCCAGTGTGTACACCGTGCCAGAGAGTTCCCAGTGTGTACACCGTGCCCAACGCCACTAGGAAGCAGATTAGAGGACAGATACGGAGAAGCGATTAGGAGCGCTCTAGACGCAGTGTTTGCGTTAGCGCTGCAGATAGCAAAGCATGTGACCGAGAAACCCCCAGATAATACAGAATACACAAAAGGCACAAAACTTTGGCAATAACACTTATGGTACAAGCATATACAGGTCGTCTAGATGAGGAAGTTAAAGGTGAGAGAGAGACTGGGCTGATACAGTGTGTGTGTGAGAGGGACAACAATGGAATGCATCGGAACGGAACATCGGAGACAATGGAACATTCTAAAGAATTCACGTGAAAACAGGGCAGCAACGCGCCAAAACTATAAGGGAAAAAAGTACAATTGACCACTCCCCCCCCCCCTCCCTCCCTCCTCGTGTCCCCTCTCCTGTGATTGGACCTCCCGCTACCTCAGGGAATGTCGAAGGCGGAGCTTAACAACAGTGATGCCACATCCCTGCTTAGTCTGTTGAGAAACCCTGGGTTAGCTAACCGGGCGTGGCTGCTAGCTAGCCATGGGAGAAGGCGACAGGTTTGAGTTTCCAACGTTTTTTTATAAAGGCAGACGGACTTCTAACACACGCTACACACGTTAACGCACCTCTCAGACACACAAAGGGAGCTTCCTATAACATCTGCGGTGTTGCATGAGCCAATATCACACTTAGGGTGTCATTCAAGACGTTCAATGTTTGGGGTGATGGTTTGAGCTCTTGATCCACTGCGAGAGTCTGTGGAAGAGACACACTGAGGAAGTCCTCCATCCTGCTGCGGTGTGAAGGCGTTAAACACCTCCTACAGTATGAGGCTGTATGAGAACAACGTTAAAAAGACACATGAACGTCCCACACAGTCCTGTCCAGCCCCCCAGCCTCGCCAAGCCAGGATCAAGGGTCTTCAGGACTCCCTTTGACGGTAAGAGTCATATTCCATTTGGAAGTGCTGCATGAGATGGGGGGGGGGGCCTGAACAGGATTCTGGGAAATGAAGTCATGTTCGTGGGAGAGGAACCAGAGGGGTCGGGTTCTGCTGTGGTGGTGGTGGAGGTGGTGGGCCTAGTGCTGCGTGCAGAGGTGGTCCACAGCAGGCGGGGTCATGGCAGGGTCATGGCGGGGTCATGGCGGGGTCAAGGCTGGGTCAAGGCTGGGTCATGGAGAGGTCATGGAGAGGTCAAGGAGGAGAGGCTATAGGGATCTCTGGATGAGTCACATTCCTGAAACGACAGAAGACGATGTCAACAGTGGGCAGCAGTGCTCACTGGATAAAACGTTTTAATTTGAGGAGAAATGTTGTTCATTTTAAATGCGCTGAAAAAGGTAAAAACAGTCCAAGAAGAATATGATTGGACCAGAGCTCTGTTTAGTCAAACAGTCGTCAGCGTTTTGTGGAAGTTAATGAGACAGTGAGACAGAACACACGTTTACTTCCCTCTCAAACATCGCTAGCTTCCATTTCCCTAAAATAAACGGTCAGATACATTTTTAACATTTACTTACTTACTTACTTTTACTTTTATCCAAAGTGACTTACAATGAGATATTACAGGGACAGTCTCCCTGGAGTAACTGAGGGCTAAGGGCCTTACTCATGGACACACTAGTGGTGGTGTTCCCAGGTCTTACTCAAGGACACACTAGTGGTGGTGTTCCCAGGTCTTACTCAAGGACACACTAGTGGTGGTGTTCCCAGGTCTTACTCAAGGGCACACTAGTGGTGGTGTTCCCAGGTCTTACTCAAGGACACACTAGTGGTGGTGTTCCCAGGTCTTACTCAAGGACACACTAGTGGTGGTGTTCCCAGGTCTTACTCATGGACACACTAGTGGTGGTGTTCCCAGGTCTTACTCAAGGACACACTAGTGGTGGTGTTCCCAGGTCTTACTCAAGGACACACTAGTGGTGGTGTTCCCATGTCTTACTCATGGACACACTAGTGGTGGTGTTCCCAGGTCTTACTCAAGGACACACTAGGGGTGGTGTTCCCAGGTCTTACTCAAGGACACACTAGTGGTGGTGTTCCCAGGTCTTACTCATGGACACACTAGTGGTGGTGTTCCCAGGTCTTACTCAAGGACACACTAGTGGTGGTGTTCCCAGGTCTTACTCATGGACACACTAGTGGTGGTGTTCCCAGGTCTTACTCAAGGACACACTAGTGGTGGTGTTCCCAGGTCTTACTCAAGGACACACTAGTGGTGGTGTTCCCAGGTCTTACTCATGGACACACTAGTGGTGGTGTTCCCAGGTCTTACTCAAGGACACACTAGTGGTGGTGTTCCCAGGTCTTACTCAAGGACACACTAGTGGTGGTGTTCCCAGGTCTTACTCAAGGACACACTAGTGGTGGTGTTCCCAGGTCTTACTCAAGGTCACACTAGTGGTGGTGTTCCCAGGTCTTACTCAAGGACACACTAGTGGTGGTGTTCCCAGGTCTTACTCATGGACACACTAGTGGTGGTGTTGTCAGGTCTTACTCATGGACACACTAGTGGTGGTGTTGTCAGGTCTTACTCAAGGACACACTAGTGGTGGTGTTCCCAGGTCTTACTCAAGGACACACTAGTGGTGGTGTTTCAGGTCTTACTCAAGGACACACTAGTGGTGGTGTTCCCAGGTCTTACTCAAGGACACACTAGTGGTGGTGTTCCCAGGTCTTACTCAAGGACACACTAGTGGTGGTGTTCCCAGGTGTTACTCAAGGACACACTAGTGGTGGTGTTCCCAGGTCTTACTCAAGGACACACTAGTGGTGGTGTTCCCAGGTCTTACTCAAGGACACACTAGTGGTGGTGTCCCCAGGTCTTACTCAAGGGCACACTAGTGGTGGTGTTCCCAGGTCTTACTCAAGGACACACTAGTGTTGGTGTCCCCAGGTCTTACTCAAGGACACACTAGTGGTAGTGTTCCCAGGTCTTACTCAAGGACACACTAGTGGTGGTGTTCCCAGGTCTTACTCAAGGACACACTAGTGGTGGTGTTCCCAGGTCTTACTCAAGGACACACTAGTGGTGGTGTTCCCAGGTCTTACTCAAGGACACACTAGTGGTGGTGTTCCCAGGTCTTACTCAAGGACACACTAGTGGTGGTGTCCCCAGGTCTTACTCAAGGACACACTAGTGGTGGTGTTCCCAGGTGGGACTTGAACTCATGACCTTCTGATCACCAGTCCACCACTAGTACCGTATAAATGGTCAAAATGAGAGATGCACCAATTTCTCCCTGCTTTTGAGAGGAGCTTTGCTAGTTGTTCCTGTAGACTCCCAATCATTGCGCTAAGCTAAGCTAGTTGTTCCTGTAGACTCCCATTCATTGCGCTAAGCTAAGGCGAGTGTTGCACGTACCAGCTATAAGAGGCTTCTCCGTCCGTTGATGCTCTGGCCTTTGGAGCGCATCTGTTCCTGGACCGACCCGGACTGAGGACAACCAGAACACAGGACGTCACTAAGTCAGGTTTATTTATAGAGTAACATTTTACAACAACAAAAACAGCCACCCAAAGAAACAACAGATAAAATACACTAAAAACAAGGTGCAATACAAAATACAAGTGCAGAAATCACTCAAATGACCCCGCCCATGGCTGTTCTGGTGTCAATGACCCCACCCATGGCTGTTCTAGTGTTAATGACCCTCCCCACGGCTGTTCTAGTGTTAATGACCCCACCCATGGCTGTTCTAGTGTTAATGACCCCACCCATGGCTGTTCTGGTGTTAATGACCCCACCCATGGCTGTTCTGGTGTTAATGACCCCACCCATGGCTGTTCTGGTGTTAATGACCCCACCCATGGCTGTTCTGGTGTTAATGACCCCACCCACGGCTGTTCTAGTGTTAATGACCCCACCCACGGCTGTTCTAGTGTTAATGACCCCACCCATGGCTGTTCTAGTGTTAATGACCCCACCCATGGCTGTTCTGGTGTTAATGACCCCACCCATGGCTGTTCTAGTGTTAATGACCCCACCCATGGCTGTTCTAGTGTTAATGACCCCACCCATGGCTGTTCTAGTGTTAATGACCCCACCCATGGCTGTTCTAGTGTTAATGACCCCACCCATGGCTGTTCTAGTGTTAATGACCCCACCCATGGCTGTTCTAGTGTTAATGACCCCACCCACGGCTGTTCTAGTGTTAATGACCCCACCCACAGCTGTTCTAGTGTTAATGACCCCACCCATGGCTGTTCTAGTGTTAATGACCCCACCCACGGCTGTTCTAGTGTTAATGACCCCACCCATGGCTGTTCTAGTGTTAAATTACCCCACCCATGGCTGTTCTAGTGTTAATGACCCCACCCACGGCTGTTCTAGTGTTAATGACCCCACCCATGGCTGTTCTAGTGTTAAATTACCCCACCCATGGCTGTTCTAGTGTTAATTACCCCACCCATGGCTGTTCTAGTGTTAATGACCCCACCCACGGCTGTTCTAGTGTTAATGACCCCACCCAGGGCTGTTCTAGTGTTAATGACCCCACCCATGGCTGTTCTAGTGTTAATGACCCCACCCATGGCTGTTCTAGTGTTAATGACCCCACCCACGGCTGTTCTAGTGTTAATGACCCCACCCACGGCTGTTCTAGTGTTAATGACCCCGCCCACGGCTGTTCTAGTGTTAATGACCCCACCCATGGCTGTTCTAGTGTTAATGACCCCACCCATGGCTGTTCTAGTGTTAATGACCCCACCCATGGCTGTTCTAGTAAAAACAAATGTTCTATCTTTGCACTCGATCAAATTTCAGGACCCTCCTTTCATGACTTTTCCTAGATATGTGCGTTCTACCACCCCAGTATCCTTACATGTTCAACATCACATCAGGATAAGCTAGTATGAAGATATTTTGCAGTTTTTCTGTGTAGGAGGCAGGCTAATTTACAAGACGGCCAACTAGTGGTCGTTGTGTGTAAATAGCAGCTTGAGCATTGTAAAGAGGGGGCGGCTCTTATAGTAGGTAAAAAGGCACGGCTGTTCTAGTGTTAACAGTGTTCAGTACATTTCAACACTGGAGGTTAAAACAGGACCAGGCCTGGGGGCGTGTTTCCTCTGTGGTCCTCTGACATGTCGTCTGCTACGCTTCCTGCTTCCTGATCACATGACGCTGATGTCATCACACTCATTCTGTGAGAATCCCAGAATCCCCCGTTAGCAGCTGCAGGATGACTGAATGATGGACGACCACTGATGCAGCAGAGCTTTTAACACAGACGTGTCGTGATGTCGTATCATTATGTAATTAATTGGCATCATAAGAGATGGTGGTGTGTGTGTGTGTGTGTGTGTGTGTGTGTGTGTGTGTGTGTGTGTGGTGTGATAAGACATGGTGGTGTGTGTGTGTGTGCGTGCGTGGTGTGATAAGACATGGTGGTGTGTGTGTGTGTGTGTGTGTGTGTGTGTGTGTGTGTGTGTGTGTGTGTGTGTGTGTGATAAGACATGGCCAGTGGGGTGTTTGCCCTCGTCCAGAGCGTTGACTCCATCAATGGGCCTTTGTGTTGCTATCTGGACATGGCTCTGGAGCCTACACACTACACACTGCACCCTACACCCTACACTGCACCCTACACCCTGCCCCCTACACCCTACACTGCACCCTACACCCTACACCCTACACCCTACACCCTGCACCCTACACCCTGCACCCTACACCCTACACCCTACACCCTGCACCCTACACCCTACACCCTGCCCCCTACACCCTACACCCTACACCCTGCACCCTACACCCTGCACCCTGCCCCCTACACCCTACACTGCACCCTACACCCTACACCCTACACCCTGCACCCTACACCCTACACTGCACCCTACACCCTACACCCTGCACCCTGCACCCTACACTGCACCCTACACCCTACACCCTACACCCTGCACCCTACACCCTACACTGCACCCTACACCCTACACCCTACACCCTGCACCCTGCACCCTACCCCCTACGCACTACACCCTACACCCTGCCCCCTACACACTACACACTACACCATCCAACGGCTTCATGTTTTATACACATCTTTTCCCCATTCATTCAGTCATTATTATTAGTCGTTATGAAACATGACACAGTATGACAGAATGAAACATGACACAGTATGACTGAGAATGTCCCACCCTCGAAACTCAAAGGCTTGGGTGACCGTGCTTTCTCACCAGCTGCACCCCGCCTCTGGAACTCTCTCCCTCAGCCACACATAGGGCTTTCACACCGGCAAAGAACCGTGCCGGTTCGCGTTCGCGTTCGGAAACCTCCGACCGTTGGCGCTGTCTGGCGAATGAGCCTGCGTTCATCATACCAGTGTATCGTTCGCCAGACAGCGCCAACGTTCGAAGGTTTCCGAACGCGAACGCGAACCGGCACGGTTCTTTGCCGGTGTGAAAGCCCTATGAGAGACTCACCCTCACTCTCCACTTTTAAATCCCACCTCAAAACCTACCTGTTCTCCCACGCATACAACCTCCCCTACCCCTAACCCTCCCCTACCCCTAACCCTGCCACCCCCCTCCCCCCCCTGGTCATTGTTTCTGTGTTTCCCATATTGTTAGTGTCTTTGAGCCCCGGAAAAGCACTATATAAATACAATGAATTATTATTAATTATTATGAAACATGACAGTATGACAGTATGACAGTATGACAGTATTAGAGGCAGTCACGTACCGGGGGCAGGCCTTCTGCCATCTCTCCAGAGCCGATGTGTGTGAGGTGCATGAAGTTGGTGGGCTCCCCGATCATGCTGCGGTCGATCTTCCTCCGCTTCTTCTTCTGAAACAAGAGACAGACAGACACACAGACGTCAGCGACCCCTCACCCAAACACACCCTGACAGACAACGACCTCTGACCCAGACAGGCAGACAGGAGTGACCTCCCCCAGCCTCCCGTGTTTTAGCTCCCCCAGCCTCCCCTGGCTAACCCTAACCGCTAAGGAACCGTCCCGGTTCGTGTTCGCGAACCAAGTCTGGAACCGGCTAGCGCTGGTTCATCATTCTCTCTATCTTCCTCACATGCTCAGCAAACACACACACACACACACGCACACGCACACGCACACGCACACGCACACGCACACACGCACACGCACACAGACACGCACAAACGTGAGCCATTTCCAGTAATGGAGCAGTTGGTTAGTAAGAGAACGCGTGTAGAAAGTGTCTTGTGTTTTGTTTCATAGAAAGTAGTGTTTATTTCAGATACTGTAGTGGAAGATATGATCCTCATGTCCAGTGAAGTAGCTGCCATCTAGTTGTGACATTTTTGTTCATCCCGCCCCTTCATCACCCAGCGTTGATGACGCGGATGGTTCTGGTTACACTGGTATGAACCCTGATGGTTCTGGTTCCACTGGTATGAACCCTGATGGTTTTGGTTACACTGGTATGAACCCTGATGGTTCTGGTTACACTGGTATGAACCCTGATGGTTCTGGTTACACTGGTATGAACCCTGATGGTTCTGGTTACACTGGTATGAACCCTGATGGTTCTGGTTACACTGGTATGAACCCTGATGGTTTTGGTTACACTGGTATGAACCCTGATGGTTCTGGTTACACTGGTATGAACCCTGATGGTTCTGGTTACACTGGTATGAACCCTGATGGTTCTGGTTACACTGGTATGAACCCTGATGGTTCTGGTTACACTGGTATGAACCCTGATGGTTCTGGTTACACTGGTATGAACCCTGATGGTTCTGGTTACACTGGTATGAACCCTGATGGTTCTGGTTACACTGGTATGAACCCTGATGGTTCTGGTTACACTGGTATGAACCCTGATGGTTCTGGTTACATTGGTATGAACGTGGGCTGGTTCACCAGACAGAACCAAGGTTCACCAGACAGACAGACAGCACCAAGGTTCACCAGACAGACAGACAGACTGACAGACAGACAGCACCAAGGTTCGGAGGTTCCAGAGCAGGAACAGGAAGGGTTCCTTGGCGGTGTGAAAGGCCTATCAGTGACCTGTGTTGACAGAGTGAAACAGTGACAGCAGCAGAGAGGTAACCCCTCTGGAAACACCAGAACATGTGAAGGTTACACGTCTGTTGTTCAAGGTTGTCATAGCAACGTAACGATGGAAGAAGTAGTCCATTGTTCCCAAACCCCAGCAGTGCAATCACAACAACACACTCACACACACACACACACACACACACACTCTCACACACACACACACACACACACACACACAATCACAACAACACACTCACACACACACACACACACACACAATCACAACAACACACTCACACACACACACACAATCACAACAACACACTCACACACACACACACAATCACAACAACACACTCACACACACACACACACACACACACACAATCACAACAACACACTCACACACACACACACACACACAATCACAACAACAACACACTCACACACACACACACACACACACACACACACACACACACAATCACAACAACACACTCACAAAATTACCGTAGTAGCTTTCAGACAGCTCTGTACAAATCACACACACACAGACACAGACACACGGACACGGACACACACACACACACACACACACACACACACACACACACACACACACACACACTCTCTCTATGAGATCATCTGGTGATGTGTTGCTGCATGTCTACATGAGGGTTGGACGCAGGAATTTCTCATTCCATTCATTACACTGAGCCCGTCCTCTGATTTCTACTTCCCCCAGCCTCCCCTGGTGTTCTACCTCCCCCAGCCTCCCCTGGTGTTCTACCTCCCCCAGCCTCCCCTGGTGTTCTACCTCCCCCAGCCTCCCCTGGTGTTCTACCTCCCCCAGCCTCCCCTGGTGTTCTACCTCCCCTAGCCTCCCCATGTGTTCTACCTCCCCCAGCCTCCCCTGGTTGGGCGGTAAAAAAAAAAAAAAAAAAAAAAAAGTTCTTCTTCTAGCACGACGACTGCCAATGGCCGCTGGCCTGAGCTAGATGACTCTTCCTGCCAAAAACGTAACATGTAAATGTAACATTCCCACGGTGAGCTTTCCAACACCTTCATAACATTCCTGCTCCGTCAACATCATCAGTTAATCTGCCAAGTCAAGAGCTGTTTATGACGCCATTCTCTAACATCGTCATTAGATGACTAAAAAACTGACTGACGTCTAACGCCGGTTGTCATAGCAACGAGGGGAGTGTCTACGCCGGTTGTCATAGCAACGAGGGGACCGGATTACCGCCCAGGTCTCACAGTCCCGGTGAGTAAGACGGCGTCTCCATGACGACGACCCCGCCGCCCTTTCACGGCGTCACCTTCGCACAGGGAAGTGACGCACACGCCGACCTGTCAGAGTGTGACTGGACCTGGGGAGGCTGGGGGAGGTAGAAATCGGAGGCTGGGCTCATTGTGACACATGTAAAGTAATGCTTCAGGTTCCTGGGTGTCCACATCTCCTGGGGTCGGTTGCACCACTTCTTACTAAGTACAAACTAACCCTAGTTATAGCGTAAGTTAACCCTAGTTATAGCGTAAGTTAACCCTAGTTATAGCGTAAGTATTTACTAAATCAATATTTAGTCACTACTAAACTTGAATGGGTTGCACCAAGCACACTAGTTATGACGTAGAGCTTAGTAACTACTAAATATTTATACATACCCTAGGGTGGTGTAAGTTATAACTTAGTTGTTACTAAGAAAACATTAGCCAATCAGCGAGCAAGGCAAAACCCTCCGTTTTTAAATCCTCAATTTTGGCCGCCATTGGCTAAAAGCTGTAATTTGGCTCTACAAGTGTTAATATGTCATTTTATGACGTTTTTATATGTTTTCAGGCGAGAAAGTAACCATATATATTCACAAAATGTATCCGGTTTATCGAAATAACCCGTTTATATATCTGATCTGACGTTTTTTCCCCCACTTCTGTGGGAAACTTCGCTAGCAACATTACGTTGCTAAGATACCTTACTTTATCTCCGCTGAGGTAACGATGGTAAGCTCTACTCGTGTTGCTAGCGAAGTTTCCCACAGAAGTGGGGAAATAAACGAGGATTTTTTTTAGATTTTTTTCAAAATTGAGGATTTAAAAATGGAGGGTTTTGCTTTGCTCGCTGATTGGTTTTATGTGACAATGTCTTTTTAGTAACAACTTGCGCATTAGGCTACTAAGTATTTACTAGCTAAGATTGACAAACGATTGGCGTGGTGCAACCGAAATTAGTAAACAACTAGTTTGAAACTAGCTAGTAACTACTAGGGGTTTAGTAACCACTAAATGCCTACACTTAGTAATGATTTACGCCAAATTGGTGCAACCCAGGCCAGGCCCCTCAGCTCCTCACCCTGGTCTCTAAAGGCCCAGCAGCGTCTAAACTTCCTGAGGAAACTGAAGAAAGCCCAACTGTCTCCCTGGGGCCTGGTCAACTCTGTCTGTCTCCCTGATCCTGGTCAACTCTGTCTGTCTCTCTGATCCTGGTCAACTCTGTCTGTCTCTCTGATCCTGGTCAACTCTGTCTGTCTCTCTGATCCTGGTCAACTCTGTCTGTCTCTCTGATCCTGGTCAACTCTGTCTGTCTCTCTGAGCCTGGTCAACTCTGTCTGTCTCTCTGATCCTGGTCAACTCTGTCTGTCTCTCTGGTCCTGGTCAACTCTGTCTGTCTCTCTGATCCTGGTCAACTCTGTCTGTCTCTCTGGTCCTGGTCAACTCTAGCGGTAGAGCATCCTGGCAGCTGCTCTGTCTCTGACCGGACGGCCCTGGAACAGGGGTGGTGAGAACCGCCCTGACATCACCCAACTCCCTGCCATCCAGGGCCTTCAGGAGAAGCGGGTGTATCTGTCCATCTGTCCATACTTTTATGGCGATATACCTCCTACTGGACCCTGGTTAAACCTCCTAATGGACCCTGGTTAAACCTCCTACTGGACCCTGGTTAAACCTACTGGACCCTCCTCCTGGAACCTAGTTAAACCTCCTACTGGACCCTGGTTAAACCTCCTAATGGACCCTGGTTAAACCTCCTACTGGACCCTGGTTAAACCTACTGGACCCTCCTCCTGGAACCTAGTTAAACCTCCTACTGGACCCTGGTTAAACCTCCTACTGGACCCTGGTTAAACCTCCTACTGGACCCTGGTTAAACCTCCTACTGGACCCTGGTTAAACTTCCTACTGGACCCTGGTTAAACTTCCTACTGGACCCTGGTTAAACCTCCTACTGGACCCTGGTTAAACCTCCTGGACCCCGGTTAAACTTCCTACTGGACCCTGGTTAAACCTCCTCCTGGACCCTGGTTAAACCTCCTACTGGACCCTGGTTAAACTTCCTCCTGGACCCTGGTTAAACCTCCTACTGGACCATGGTTAAACCTCCTACTGGACCCTGGTTAAACCTCCTGGACCCTGGTTAAACCTCCTGGACCCTGGTTAAACCTCCTCCTGGACCCTGGTTAAACCACCTACTGGACCCTGGTTAAACCTCCTCCGGGACCCTGGTTAAACTTCCTCCTGGACCCTGGTTAAACCTCCTACTGGACCCTGGTTAAACCTCCTACTGGACCCTGGTTAAACCTCCTCCTGGACCCTGGTTAAACCTCCTCCTGGACCCTGGTTAAACCTCCTCCTGGACCCTGGTTAAACCTCCTACTGGACCCTGGTTAAACCTCCTACTGGACCCTGGTTAAACCTCCTCCTGGACCCTGGTTAAACCTCCTACTGGACCCTGGTTAAACCTCCTCCTGGACCCTGGTTAAACCTCCTCCTGGACCCTGGTTAAACCTCCTCCTGGACCCTGGTTAAACCTCCTACTGGACCCTGGTTAAACCTACTGGACCCTGGTTAAACCTCCTCCTGGACCCTGGTTAAACCTCCTACTGGACCCTGGTTAAACCTCCTACTGGACCCTGGTTAAACCTCCTCCTGGACCCTGGTTAAACCTCCTCCTGGACCCTGGTTAAACCTCCTCCTGGACCCTGGTTAAACCTCCTACTGGACCCTGGTTAAACCTCCTACTGGACCCTGGTTAAACCTCCTCCTGGACCCTGGTTAAACCTCCTACTGGACCCTGGTTAAACCTCCTCCTGGACCCTGGTTAAACCTCCTCCTGGACCCTGGTTAAACCTCCTCCTGGACCCTGGTTAAACCTCCTACTGGACCCTGGTTAAACCTACTGGACCCTGGTTAAACCTCCTCCTGGACCCTGGTTAAACCTCCTACTGGACCCTGGTTAAACCTCCTACTGGACCCTAGTTAAACCTCCTCCTGGACCCTGGTTAAACCTCCTCCTGGACCCTGGTTAAACCTCCTCCTGGACCCTGGTTAAACCTCCTACTAGACCCTGGTTAAACCTCCTCCTGGACCCTGGTTAAACCTCCTACTGGACCCTGGTTAAACCTCCTACTGGACCCTAGTTAAACCTCCTCCTGGACCCTGGTTAAACCTCCTCCTGGACCCTGGTTAAACCTCCTCCTGGACCCTGGTTAAACCTCCTACTGGACCCTGGTTAAACCTCCTCCTGGACCCTGGTTAACCCTCCTACTGGACCCTGGTTAACCCTCCTACTGGACCCTGGTTAAACCTCCTACTGGACCCTGGTTAAACCTACTGGACCCTGGTTAAACCTCCTACTGGACCCTGGTTAAACCTCCTACTGGACCCTGGTTAAACCTCCTACTGGACCCTGGTTAAACCTCCTACTGGACCCTGGTTAAACCTCCTACTGGACCCTGGTTAAACCTCCTCCTGGACCCTGGTTAAACCTACTGGACCCTGGTTAAACCTCCTACTGGACCCTGGTTAAACCTCCTCCTGGACCCTGGTTAAACCTCCTACTGGACCCTGGTTAAACCTCCTACTGGACCCTGGTTAAACCTCCTACTGGACCCTGGTTAAACCTACTGGACCCTGGTTAAACCTCCTACTGGACCCTGGTTAAACCTCCTACTGGACCCTGGTTAAACCTCCTCCTGGACCCTGGTTAAACCTCCTACTGGACCCTGGTTAAACCTCCTACTGGACCCTGGTTAAACCTCCTACTGGACCCTGGTTAAACCTCCTACTGGACCCTGGTTAAACCTCCTACTGGACCCTGGTTAAACCTCCTGGACCCTGGTTAAACCTCCTCCTGGACCCTGGTTAAACCTCCTACTGGACCCTGGTTAAACCTCCTACTGGACCCTGGTCAAACCTCCTACTGGACCCTGGTCAAACCTCCTACTGGACCCTGGTTAAACCTCCTACTGGACCCTGGTTAAACCTCCTCCTGGACCCTGGTTAAACCTCCTCCTGGACCCTGGTTAAACCTCCTACTGGACCCTGGTTAAACCTCCTACTGGACCCTGGTTAAACCTCCTACTGGACCCTGGTTAAACCTCCTCCTGGACCCTGGTTAAACCTCCTACTGGACCCTGGTTAAACCTCCTCCTGGACCCTGGTTAAACCCCCCCCGGACTAGAAACACTCTTCATGGAGACGCTGAGAGAAATCATCGCTAACTAAACTGTCACTTGGCAGCGTTCAGTGAAATTAGAAATTACTGTAGCTTATTTTTTCTGATACTTTCCGACTTGTGGATTTTCACCAAAAGATAAAGATGTGGGGTGTAGTGAAGTGATATCAAGCACCAAAAGGGCTCGTCGTAAGCTTGTTAACTTCAAAACACTCACATTTATAGACGTCACGTAAACATGCATAAACACACACAAACACACAGGGAACACATTCCGCAAGACTCATCAGACTTTCCACAACAACAAACACAGACACCCTGACAACAGCGACAACAGACAGTGATGATCTGGGAGCGCAAGATAGGAGTAGGTCCACTGTCCAACCGTCCACCAAACCACCGTGTCCTCCACATCCTCCACATCCTCCACAACCTAGATAAGGAAGTCAACAAATCGCCCAGTTTTATGACACAGCTCGACGAGCCTCCCTACAACGCCTTACTACTACGTTCTACTACCGTAGATAAACATAAACAACGACACTGCAGGTGTGTAGACTCCGATCCTCGTCCATTGTTCCCCTCACTGTCCCACCCTCAAAACTCAAAGGCTTCGGTCACCGTGCCTTTTCACGAGCTGCCTCACCCCGCCTCTGGAACTCTCTCCCTCAGCCACTCACCCTCACTCTCCACTTTTTAATCCCACCTCCAAACCTACCTGTTCTCCCACGCATACAACCTCCCCTACCCCTAACCCTGCCACCCCCCCTCCCTCCCCTGGACATTGCTGTGTTAATTGTTCCCTGTGCGTGTTCGTTAACTCTGTGTTCTATGTGCTGATGTTATCTGTTGCTTGTTGTTTCTGTGTCTTCTTTTTTTTCCATATAGTCAGCGTCTTTGAGCCTCGGGAAAGCGCGATATAAATACAATGAATTATTATTATGACTATTATTAGACGTGTCACTGTGGGCAGCTGTGTAGACCCGACAGACAGACAGACAGACAGACAGACAGGCAGACAGGCAGACAGACAGGCAGGCAGACAGACAGGCAGACAGACAGGCAGACAGACAGACAGACAAAGCGCTGACCGAACGTCCCGCCTGAGCAGAGCTCGCTCCGTCCCACGATGACAAACACCCGTCCCTCCTCCTCCTCCTCCTCTGCCCTCCTCCTCCTCTGCCCTCCTCCCTCTCCTCCTCCTCCTCCTCTGCCCTCCTCCTCCTCCTCCTCCTCTGCCCTCCCAGACGCCGCATTTAAACCCTCGAGGCTTCCAGTGTGTGTTTATAAAAAGCCGGCGTCTCTGTATATTGTGTTCCCCCCACAATAGAACAAACAAGGGCCCTAAAAATAAAGAGGGAGGAAGGAGGGAGGGAGGGAGGGAGGAGGTAGGTAGGGAGGGAGGGAGGGGGGGGGAGGAAGCAGGAGAGAGGAGGGAGGGAGGGAGGAGGAGAGAGGAGGGAGGAGGTAGGTAGGGAGGGAGGGAGGGGGGGGGAGGAAGCAGGAGAGAGGAGGGAGGGAGGGAGGAGGAGAGAGGAGGGAGGAGGTAGGTAGGGAGGGAGGGGGGGGGAGGGAGGGAGGGAGGGGGAGGAGGGGGGAGGAGGTAGGTAGGGAGGGAGGGGGGGGGAGGAAGGAGGAGGGAGGGAGGGAGGGAGGGGGGGGAGGAAGGAGGAGAGAGGAGGGAGGGAAGGAGGGGGGGAGGAAGGAGGAGAGAGGAGGGAGGAGGTAGGTAGGGAGGGAGGGAGGGGGGGCAGAGGAAGGAGGAGAGAGGAGGGAGGAGGTAGGTAGGGAGGGAGGGAGGGGGGGAGGGAGGGAGGGGAGGAAGGAGGAGAGAGGAGGGAGGGAGGTAGGGAGGGAGGGGGGGAGGAAAGAGGGGAAGGGGCCGTCCCAGAGTGCCCCAGGGCCAGGCCTCTTCCTCTCCTCAGCCCCTGGGCTCATTGTTGACCAGCGGGAACGGGACAAAGACCACCGTTACGTAACTCTCCCAGTGAGGCCAGGGCCAGGAGCAGAGGGAGGGAGGGAGGGAGGCCAGGGCCAGGAGCAGAGGGAGGGAGGCCAGGGCCAGGAGCAGAGGGAGGGAGGGTCGCCCAGTGAGGCCAGGGCCAGGAGCAGAGGGAGGGAGGGAGGGAGGCCAGGGCCAGGAGCAGAGGGAGGGAGGGTCGCCCAGTGAGGCCAGGGCCAGGAGCAGAGGGAGGGAGGGGCGCCAGTGGGAACCGCCCAGTGAGGCCAGGGCCAGGAACAGAGGGAGGGAGGGAGGGAGGCCAGGGCCAGGAGCAGAGGGAGGGAGGGAGGGAGGCCAGGGCCAGGAGCAGAGGGAGGGAGGGAGGGAGGCCAGGGCCAGGAGCAGAGGGAGGGAGGCCAGGGCCAGGAGCAGAGGGAGGGAGGGAGGGAGGGAGGCCAGGGCCAGGAGCAGAGGGAGGGAGGGTCGCCCAGTGAGGCCAGGGCCAGGAGCAGAGGGAGGGAGGGTCTCCCAGTGAGGCCAGGGCCAGGAGCAGAGGGAGGGAGGCTCGCCCAGTGAGGCCAGGGCCAGGAGCAGAGGGAGGGAGGCTCGCCCAGTGAGGCCAGGGCCAGGAGCAGAGGGAGGGAGGGTCTCCCAGTGAGGCCAGGGCCAGGAGCAGAGGGAGGGAGGGCCGCCAGTGGGAACCGCCCTAGTGAGGTCAAAGGTCAGCGCTGGAGAGCGAAGGGACGCTCCTCTACTCTACTCTACAGGGAAGAGATATGAAAATATCTGATCGCCCCTCAGATAGACGGTTGAAGGTTGTAGTGTTGCAGGTCAAAGGTCAGGGGTCAGCCTGCCTCATTAGTTCCATGTTTTAACGTTCAACTGAGGTAACTTAACTGTTACAGCTTACGTTCTTATGAAGACGCCCAAATTATTCTGCGAAACACATCGATCAAAGGTCGTTACGGTCGTTAAGGAGTTATGAATGAATGAATGAATGGTCTTTATTGTCATTAATACAGTACAGGTACCAAACAACGAAATGTAGGAGGGGGGGCTCCCCTGGTGCTTGGAAAAAAGACTAAAAACAAGAAGGGAAAAGAGCTGGTTTACATAAATAAAGGCTATGTACACTATCCACTATACTATACTATACAATAAAACACTGTGCTGTACTCTATGCTATGCTATAAATATCCTAACATTTCCTATATCTGAACCGTATGTACACAAGGGTTGTCATATTGCACATAGTGTTGTTGCACATTCATTAAAGTGTCGCAGTTTGCAGGTTTTTGAAATGTTCACAGTTGTATTTCAATATCGCACTTATGTTTACAATCTAGTAGCTGCCATCAAATTGTCTAGATTGTCCAGGGCCTAGAACCTAGGTCTTTGCTGTGTTCAGGGCCTGAATGGCCCTAGGGTAGAAGCTGAGCTTCAGTCTATTTGTCCGTGCGAACATGGTCCTGAACCGCCTGCCTGAGTGCAGCCGAACAAAGTGTTAAACAAAGTTAAACTGCTCGTATGCTCAGGGTCTTTAACCCTCGCATCGCCAGCAAATTACAACAATGGCACACTTTCAATTCTCCTTCAGGGATGTCTCATAACGTCGTGGATGCCCCTGGACTGTAGAGCTGTAAACTGTGACCCGTTCAAGATATCAGCCTGTAAGTGATCACAGATGGGAGTCAGAAAAACACCATAAATAAGAATGGCGGCTGCCAACAGAGTTATTGAAGTCTGACGCATTAAAAAGGTTCCCCCGCTTTAAATCGTCTTGGCGCGGCGTCTAGCAGCGTACGGAGGTGGTCTTCAGGCCGCGGTTCTCTCTTGGCCGTTCCAGTACGGTTTTAAGACCTGCGATTAGGCAGCTGTGCGGAGCTCTGGTACCCATAAACCCCTGAGAAGTTATTATGTTGGTACTAACAGCCAGAAAGACGTTGGTGTCGAGGTCTAGTGTGTGGTCAGAGCTGGCTTGTTTGTCTGCGATGATCAAAGTCTACGTTTGGCAACAACAACACCACCACCGCCGCACGGACCTTTGAGCCAGAGGAAAAGGCCTCAAAACACACAGAGGAGGGAGGTCAACCACCACGGTAGAGCAGGCTTAGCTGGGGCATTAAACCTGCCCCACGGGGGGGAAACAGCTCAAGGCATTTTATACCTCTACGATGCCTCAGTGGTGTTGCGGTTAGAGTGTCGTCCAACCTGAGATTGGGAGGTTGTGAGTTCGATCCCCGGCCGAGTCGTACCACCAAAGACTATAAACATGGTACCTGATGCCTCCCTGCTTGGCACTCAGCATTAAGGGTTGGATTGGGGGGGGGGGGTAAGACCCTGCGACATACCAGCGTCATGTCCAGGGGGTGTACTTGTACATCAAGCCGCCTCACGCTACGGAAACAGGAGATAGGCTCCTGCCCCCTAAGGGCGGTTAGGCTCGAGAACCATCGGTTCGCAAGGCTACTTCTTTTTTCTCCGACACCTTGGGGATTGAATGGCACCCACCTGACCCGGTTAAAAGGCAAAAGAAATGTGTTTGCTGCTCTTGAGTTACAAGTTAACCTCTTATTTAAACTATTTGACTAATTACCGCCTAAAAAAACAGACCCAAACTCACCTGCTTATAACATGATATGATCAGATGCAAAATATATTCCACTTGATAGGTTAACACCTTAACGTTTTTGTGTGGATATGTTCCGATCATAGATGACATACTACACAGAGTTCAGAATGACATACTACACACGACAAGGAGATAAAGTAGACAATCATCTAAATTATATAATCAAACTAAAGCGTTATTATGGGCCTTCCAGCTTAAGCACAGTGAAGCGGCACCAGGCAGCTGGACTCACCGGAGGGGGTTTGGCCACCACACAGCAGCCCATCTTGTGCCAGAACTCGCTCATCCCTGGGCTTCGCCGGTTCAGCACCCTGCTCTCTGTCGCCGCCCTGCAGGCTGGTGAAGGCAGGCTCCCCCTGTGACCCTCAATCTTGGGATAGTCCTGGGGCATCCAGATACACACGCGGAAATCTGATATCCAAAGTCAGCTACGTCCCAAAAACCCCAAAACCCCCCAAAAAGTTCAGGTCCTGGTATTTCCTTAGCCTCCAGAGATCTCTGTCGTTCTTTGACGATCCTCCTCTCGATCCAGTTGGGTTGAAGTCCGTGCTGTGCCTCCTCTCTCTGTGTGTGTAACCTGTTGAGACAGGCAAAGAAACGGTTGATCGAGAGACAAAACAAATGGAAAGTGAACAGTTCTGTGAGTTCTCATGCATCATCATGATTTATCAGTTTCTATATCACGTCAACGCTGGTGTGTGTGATCTTCGGTGGGACGGGTATTTCTTGATGAACCAGAGGAACTCTGGCCAGAGTTTCAGTTGAGGTGGTTTGGTCATCGTGTGATGAGTAACCTCGCCTGAAACCTGAGGACGTGTTAGAGCCTGCCTCAGTGCCTCACAGTGCCTCTCAGTGGTAGAACACTGAGGTAGAACACTGAGGTAGAACACTGAGGTAGAACACTGAGGTAGAACACTGAGGTAGAACACTGAGAGGTAATAGAACAGAGCGTGACGCCAGGGCTCTCTGGCCTGTACTGTGGGAACTCAAGGAAGTAGTTGTGTGTCGTTACCATAAAAGGGTTTGACCAAACTCCTTATCTAGTCACAGGGGGGTTTCAGACAGGCAGGCAGACAGACAGACAGACAGGGACAGACAGGGACAGACAGACAGACAGGGGCAGACAGAATAGACAGGGACAGACAGGGACAGACAGACAGACAGGGACAGACAGACAGACAGACAGGGACAGACAGGGACAGACAGACAGACAGGGACAGACAGGGACAGACAGACAGGGGCAGACAGAATAGTTATTTCAGTCTGGTCACATTTGCATCATTTCAAATGATGCAATAAACTCTGTGGCTTTACTGCCTAGACGAGACTGAGGAGCGCCTGGTGCATTGTGCTGACAAACGCTTATGACGAGTACAAAGCAGTTCTATGGAAGTCCCGCCCCCCCCCCTGCCCCCCCCCCCTGCCCCCCCCCCTGCCCCCCCAGAGCCTGTGAGTCAAACGTGGGGTCTGACCACAGATCAGAAGACACGGCGTTGGTCACCGACCGACTTCCTCTCTCTGATTCATCAACAAGACTTCACCTCACACTTTCCTGGTCTCCTTCCTCTCTCCCAGTACCACAGGTCGTTGCTGCGCTGCTGCTAGTTTACTTTGGGCTCGCTGCCGATCGTTTGATTACAACTCTTCATAACAACGTGGCTGGCCTCCAGCACCGGGTTATCAGGCCTCCAGGCTGTGAGCGAGACCGTTGGAGGAAACCGCTCAGGAATGTGTGTGTGTGTGAGTGTGTGTGTCTGTGTGTGAGTGTGTGTGTCTGTGTGTGTCTGTGTGTGTGTGTGAGTGTGTGTGTCTGTGTGTGTGCGTGTGTGTGTGTGAGTGTGGTGGAGAGTTTGACGTCATCTACTGAACTCCACTACCCCAGAAATACCCCAGAAAGAAAGTTACACAGAATATTTATACATTAGGTAAAGTCACGTCTGGACATGGAAACTACAGTTCAACACCAAGGCAACCACACAGCCAGGGTAGAACACTGGCCAGGGAACGTTCTAGAACACCAAGGCAACCACACAGCCAGGGTAGAACACTGGTCAGGAAAGGTTCTAGAACACCAAGGCAACCACACAGCCAGGGTAGAACACTGGTCAGGGAGGGAACGTTCTAGAACACCAAGGCAACCACACAGCCAGGGTAGAACACTGGTCAGGGAAGGTTCTAGAACAGGGAAGGTTCTAGAACAGTCCCACCACACACAGTGGGGAAGGAGGGAAGGGCTTTGACCAGAACATTTAACATTTTCAGCTGTGAGCAATCCGTCACTGAGGCTCACAGAGAAAGCAAGTTGGGTTGGAGGGGGGGGGGGGGCAGTGATCACTTCACTTAAAACCAACATGTATAAAACAATAACTCAGGCTCATTATCAGGACCATCATACTGCCAGGTGCTGTAAGCGTCCTGGAACGCCCCTGAAGATGATGGATGGCTAGACAGTCGACGCCAAAAACACCCAAAACACCAGGCTGTCCATATACGTCACAAAACACCAGGCTGTCCATATACGTCACAAAACACCAGGGTGACCATATACGTCACAAAACACTCTGTGGCAGTTGGACTGAACCATCCTTTGTCCTCCGGGTGAGGGGGGAGGGGGGGGGGGGGGGGGCTGGGGGGTAGGGGGGGCAGGTTGGGGGGGTGCAGGTTGGTACAAGATGAGGTCTGTCTTGAGTCACACACAGGCTGAGCCAATCACACGGAGCTGTGTTGTCCTGTGCTGTTTCAACAGGCAGAGTTGTTCTACAGACTGTCATACTACTCTACCATCTTCTACAGACTATTATACTAGTCTGCTATCTTCCACCGTAGACTGAAGACCTAACTGCGTAAGGACCGTCCCTCCTGAAGACCTCCATCTCTTCAGGCTACACCTTAACTGTCCCTCCTGAAGACCTCCATCTCTTCAGGCTACGCCTTAACTGTCCCTCCTGAAGACCTCCATCTCTTCAGGCTACGCCTTAACTGTCCCTCCTGAAGACCTCCATCTCTTCAGGCTACACCTTAACTGTCCCTCCTAAAGACCTCCGTCTCTTCAGGCTACACCTTAACTGTCCCTCCTGAAGACCTCCATCTCTTCAGGCTACACCTTAACTGTCCCTCCTGAAGACCTCCATCTCTTCAGGCTACACCTTAACTGTCCCTCCTGAGACATCTACATCCCCTCTACCCCCCTGTACAGTTTCTCTACTGCTAATAATTTTTTTGGGGAAAAATCTAATAAAAACGTAGCCTACATTTTCCTGCTACGACTGTTGGATAAATGATTCACTTACTACAGTCAAATGTACTTTGCTTTGGATAAAGGCGTCTGCTAAATGCCAACAATGTAAACGTAAACGTACAACACTGTGAGGTAGAATACCTTTTCTTTCTTTTTTTTTGCAGACGCCTTATTCCAAAGCGACTTCGACAATCGATACATCTGACTAAGCAAGTGAATCCTCAGTCCACCAGTCGTAGCAGGAAGAGTAATCCAGCTCAGGCCAGGGGCCATTTGGCAGACAGACGTCATGATAGAAGAGACGATACATGATATTAATAGACACTGGAGAGACAGTACAAGGGGGGCCAGTCAAAGTCTTAGGAGGCATAGTATAGAACACTGTGTGGTAGAACTATTCACAGAACATCTCTCATGACCAAGCTTCCCATGATGACTCAGACCACAGGGTAGGAGGAGAGAAGAGGGGGAGGCAGGGTAGGAGAAGAGAAGAGGGGGAGGCAGCGGAGGAGAAGAGAAGAGGGGGAGGCAGCGGAGGAGAAGAGAAGAGAGGGAGGCAGCGGAGGAGAAGAGAAGAGGGGGAGGCAGCGGAGGAGAAGAGAAGAGGGGGAGGCAGCGGAGGAGAAGAGAAGAGGGGGAGGCAGCGGAGGAGAAGAGAAGAGGGGGAGGCAGCGGAGGAGAAGAGAAGAGGGGGGGAGGCAGCGGAGGAGAAGAAGAGGGGGGGAGGCAGCGGAGGAGAAGAGAAGAGAGGGGGAGGCAGCGGAGGAGAAGAGAAGAGAGGGGGAGGCAGCGGAGGAGAGACAGGATTCGGGGCAGCTCACATAGTTGTCCTGTGAGGTAAGGAAGGCTTAACGGAAACTCCCGCCTCGGACTCCTCCGGTCCCTGGCGGCGGCGGCTCATCATCTCGTATAAATAAAACCCGGAGCTCTCCAGGGATGTGGGGTGGTTGGTTCTAATTTGAGGTTCCCCCTGCCCCCCCCCCCCCCCCTAGGAGAGCAATGATGGTTCAGTCCATCTGCCTCAAAGTGGCAGTTAGCTAGGCAGCAGTTGGGCTAGGTTAGCTAGGCAGCAGTTAGCTAGGCAGCAGTTAGCTAGGCAGCAGGCTCTCTGTACTGTGGGAACTCAAGGGTGCAGTTATGTGTGTTGTTGCCATAAAAGGGTCGTCACCAAACTCCTTATCTCCTCACTGAGAGGACAGGGGGGGGTCAGACAGGGACAGACAGACAGACAGGGACAGACAGACACCCAGACAAAAACCTTTTTTCATCAAACTCCTTGTAAACAGACTGACTTATCTAGCGCCTTATTCCCCCCCCCCCCCCCCCGGTGACAAAGTCTTTCATCTGTACACAAACCACCCAGCACCCTGGTATTAACGCCCACAGGGCATCCACACAGTGACCTGAGGTGACCTGAGTGTTTCATCTGGTGAACAACATCTCTGACAAAGGACAAAACGACCTTAGTAGCTTTCAAACAGAGCTCTGTACACACACACACACACACACACACACACACACACACACACACCTCACTGAACTTCAAGTCTAGATTTCACATGACCGTCCCGCGGTCAGCTGAGGAGTCAGCGGTGTGTGTGTGTGTGTGTTCTGTGTGTGTGTGTGTTCTGTGTGTGTGTGTGTGTGTGTGTGCTGAGGGCGTATGACGTAGAAACACACAGAGACTGGACCCATTTCTTACGGTTATATTTTTGGAATGTGGAGGTCCCACTCTCATATATTTCAGTTTCTATTGGATAGAGATAGAGAGAGAGAGAGAGAGAGAGAGAGAGAGAGAATAGAGATAGAGAGGGAGAGAGAGACAGGATAGAGATAGAGAGAGAGAGAGAGAATAGAGATAGGAGAGAGAGAGAGATAGAGGGACAGAGGGATAGAGATAGGAGAGAGAGACAGGAAAGTAACGACGGGAGAGGGCATGTCGAACCCATGAACCCATGTCGACATGGGCATGTGTGTGCACTGTAGGCCATGGTGCTTGGTGCTGGGGGCAGCTGTGTCTCAGGAGGTAGAGGCTGTGTCTCAGGAGGTAGAGGCTGTGTCTCAGGAGGTAGAGGCTGTGTCTCAGGACGTAGAGGCTGTGTCTCAGGAGGTAGAGGCTGTGTCTCAGGAGGTAGAGGCTGTGTCTCAGGAGGTAGAGGCTGTGTCTCAGGAGGTAGAGGCTGTGTCTCAGGAGGTAGAGGCTGGTGGAGGTAGAGGCTGTGTCTCAGGAGGTAGAGGCTGTGTCTCAGGAGGTAGAGGCTGTGTCTCAGGAGGTAGAGCCGGCGTCTAATGATCGCAAGGTCGGCAGATCCCCGGTTCGAACCCCGGCTGGCCACATGTGGAGGTGTCCTTGGTCAAGACACTGAACCCCAAATTGCTCTCAGTGAGTGGGCCGGCCGGCGCCTTGCATGGCAGCTTGTCGCCATTGGTGTGTGAATGTGTTGAACAAGGCGCTATATAAAGTCAGTCCATTCAGACCACTGGCCCACCCCAGGCCACATGAGTCAGATGTTCTTCTAAATAGTTTTCATCTCAGCCAGGTTTCCATCTCTTCTATACGACATTAACAAGGGGGGTTGAGAGGACAACCTTCTGAGGAAACTGAGGTAACCTCGCTTTCTTTTAGACCAGGGGGAGAGCTTGACCTTTTTGAGAAGTCAGTTAGCTGAAGACAGTTAGCTGAAGACAGTTAGCTGAAGTCAGTTAGCTGAAGTCAGTTAGCTGAAGACACTAGACAGTTAGTTGAAGTCAGTTAGCTGAAGTCAGTTAGCTGAAGTCAGTTAGCTGTAGACACTAGACAGTTAGTTGAAGTCAGTTAGCTGAAGTCAGTTAGCTGAAGTCAGTTAGCTGAAGTCAGTTAGCTGAAGACAGTTAGCTGTAGACACTAGACAGTTAGTTGAAGTCAGTTAGCTGAAGACAGTTAGCTGAAGACAGTTAGCTGAAGACAGTTAGCTGAAGTCAGTTAGCTGAAGTCAGTTAGCTGAAGTCAGTTAGCCGAAGACACTAGACAGTTAGTTGAAGTCAGACTCAGCAACGGCTAGCTCGTTTCCCTGTGGGTAGGCTGCCAGCGCGCTCCTTCCTGCTGGCTTATCATGCACCGACACGGCTCTGACCATCCCATAATACTTCCCCCTAACACGCCCCTGAGGAGAGCACTTTAGATTAGAGACAGCTTTTATAGGCACCCATATGTAGGCTAGCGCTAGCTCATAAGAACTTTCTCTCTACCCAACCCCACAGACAGACAGAGACACAGACAGAGACAGAGACACAGACACAGACAGACACAGACAGAGACAGAGACAGAGACACAGATAGACACAGATAGACACAGACACAGACAGACAGAGACAGACAGACACAGACACAGACAGAGACAGACAGACACAGACAGAGACAGACACAGACAGAGACAGACAGACACAGACAGAGACAGACAGACACAGACAGAGACACAGACAGAGACAGACACAGACAGACACAGACAGAGACACAGACACAGATAGACACAGACACAGACAGACAGAGACACAGACAGAGACGGAGACACAGACAGAGACAGAGATAGACACAGACAGACACAGACACAGACATAGACACAGATAGACACAGACACAGACAGACAGAGACACAGACAGAGACAGACAGACACAGAGACAGAGACACACACAGAGACACAGAGACACAGACACACACACACACACACACACACACACTATTAGAGGCATGGTTGGCCTTGAGGTAAGGGAGGCTAGCCAGTAAGCGCGAGGTCTCCAGGTTCAGTGCTGGGATGTTGACATCACATCCAACTGGCCAGCAGAGCTACATGACTACATGACTACATGACTAACCCTTAACCAAACATGAGAACAGGAACACCCTGAATGAAGACCAACGGGAGCCCTGGGAAGACCTTCTAACCATCCAATCAGCTGCTTATCAAACCACAAACCAGAGCCTAACAGTTCCCTACACAGCCCTGTCACCCCTATAGGACAATAAGCTACACCGTAGTACAGAGGTATAGATAGATAGAGGGATATTGGAACACACACACACAACAAAGTGAAAACTGAGTGTATCTTGTAAACAACATTTTCCGACTCTGGACAAAGAGACAGAATTACCGTAGTAGCTTTTAAACAGAGCACTGTACAAGTCACACACACCCACCCACCCACCCACACCCACACCCACACCCACACCCACACCCACACCCACACCCACCCACACACACACACACACACACACACACACACACACACACACACACAGGGAGGATCCCTATTTGGCAGGGGCCCACCGTGCCCAGCCCTGTTCCTTCAGGACGCAGACACACAATAGAACAATACCTCCGCCCGGGCAGGAGAGCACCCTGACAACACTGGCCCAGAATAGACCCAACGAACACACCGCAGGACAGAAGAGACCCAACGAACACACCACAGGACAGAACAGACCCAACGAACACACCGCAGGACAGAACAGACCCAACGAACACACCACAGAACAGAATAGACCCAACGAACACACCGCAGGACAGAAGAGACCCAACGAACACAACGCAGGACAGAATAGACTCAACGAACACACCTGACAACAGAATAGACCCAACAAACACACCACAGAACAGAATAGACCCAACAAACACACCACAGAACAGAATAGACTCAACGAACACATCAACGAACACACTGCAGAACAGAATAGACCCAACGAACACACCAGACAACACAACAAACCTCCCCAAATAACCATCCCACAAACTCTAACAACTGTCCTGTACATGTCCGCTAGAGAACAGAGTGACCCAACGAACACACCAGACAACAGAAGACCCAACCTGACAACAGGCTGGGCCCAGAATAGACCCAACGAACACACCAGACAAGAGAATAGACCCGACATGACCACACCACAGAACAGAATAGAATAGACCCAACGAACACACCAGAAACACACCAACCTCCTGCTGCTCTCTCACCTCTGACCAGAGGAAACGCCCGGAGTCAAGTATGAAACGTTTCAGCACCACTTCAAAGGACTGTTCCACTAACATTGAGTAATAACTTTTTCGATATGTTCGTTATAAACCCACTTCTGAACCTAATAGTATTGCAAGAAGTTCTAATCTAAAAGGGTTAAGTCGAGCGTTGTCTCACAGATAACACACAGAGAGCACCTCAGCGGTCTGACTCGTGTCGACAGCGCAGGAGACCGACCTGGGCGGTCGCTAGGAGACAGACGTGATGCTGTTGCCTATTGAGTAAGTCTGAAACAGAACAGAACATCTCTTTGTGTTGTTCTGTTCAATCACACGATCAGACAGACGCGTCATCCAGGTTCACGAGCTCAGACAAGACTGATCAGATCAGAAAGTTGGTAAAACCAAAAGAATGAGCCTCGTTACTTCAGGTGAGCATTCAAGTGACGCTTCTGGAAGCTTCTAATACCCGTTATGGTCGTTGATTATGTAGAAAAATATGGATGACACATTAGGGATGACAATAACGTGACCTTGTCCGTACTCTGAGGTCGCTAATACCTCGGTTAGCGGTTAGCGGTTACCCGTTAGCGCCCAGGTCAGGCTGTGGATCAGTGGTCCTCTGTGAGGAGGAGAGGGGGGGGAAGGAGGGAAAGAGAGGGGGAAAGGACGGAAAGAGAGGGGGAAAGGAGGGAAAGAGAGGGCTCTTTGACGGAGGAGTCACAATGAGGTCTTTTCATGTGCAGTTAAAAACCTTCCTACTGGTTAACGGCTAACGGCACCTTGAAAAAAAGAAAAACAGAAACAGGCTGGTTGCTAACTGACGTAGCACCTTAAGTTTAGCAACGGCCCAGAACAACATGGCTGCTTCACAGCATCCAAGGCCCTAACCCTGGCTGAGGTCAAAGGGCAGGTCAGGTGATTCAGGGCCCTGCCGTGCCTGGCTGAGGTCAGATGTCAGATGGGGTCAGGTGATGCTTGTTTTGTTTTGGAACTCCTGGGGTGGTTTAACTCCTGAGGTGGTTTAACTCCTGAGGTGGTTTAACTCCTGAGGTGGTTTTAACCCCATGCCAACATGGGCATACATTCACCGGCCACTTTATTAGGCACACCTTGCTAGTAGTACTGAGTTGGACCCCCTCTTTTGCCTTCAGAACTGCCTTAATTCTTCGTCAACAAGGTGCTGGAAACATTCCTCAGAGAAATTGGTACATGTTGACATTACATCACGCAGTGCTGAAGATTTGTGCCAAGAAAATATCCCTCCCACACCATTACACACCTACGCCCAGGGAACTGCCGCTCACTGGATATTTTCTCTTTTTCTGACCATTCTCTGTTGCCCCTAGAGATGGTCCTAACCCCTAACCCCTGACCCCTGACCCTAGAGATGGCTGGGCGGGAAAACCCAGTAGATCAGCACTTTCTGAAATACTCAAACCAGCCCGTCTGGCACCAACACCCATGCCACGTTCAGAGTCACTTAAATCACCTTTCTTTCCCATTCTGATGCTTGCTTTGAACCTCAGCAGATCGTCTTGACCGTGTCTACATGCCTAAATGCATTGAGTTGCTGCCACATGATTGGCTGATTAGATATTTGCATTAACGTGCAGTTGAAAAGGTGTACCTAATAAAGTGGCCGGTGAGTGTATGCACCACCCCAGGCCATCTCATTCTATGTCTGTGGGTAGAGCTACGGTACAACGGAAGAGATAGGAGAAGCGTACGTAAGAAAACCAGTGTGGGGGGGGGGGTCGATGTTCAGATGCCTTCAGAAGACATTTTCCAAACAGTAAGCATAGCCACAACTAGGAGAAACACACCACTGTTCTGTCACTCATTGGACAAAAAGTAAAATCTGAAGTTTCTCTGCTCCCACGCCTGCTGGAACCACAGCAGGAACACCACAGGAACATCCCTCTACACCTGGTGTCTCTGATCTCCATGAGTCAACACAGCTAATGATGCCTGTACCACCTCCAGCCCTCTCAGTCAGAACACCTGTGTGTGTGGTGGGGGTGTCTGTGTGTGTGTCTGTGTGTGTGTGTGTGTGTGTGTGTGTGTGTGTGTGGTGTGTGTGTGTGTGTGTGTGTGGTGGGGGTGTCTGTGTGTGTGTGTGTGGTGGGGGTGTCTGTGTGTGTGTGTGTGTGTGTGTGTGTGTCTGTGTGTGTGTGTGTGTGTGTGTGTGTGTGTGTGTCTGTGTGTGTGTGTGTGTGTGTGTGTGTGTGTGTGTGTGTGTGTGTGAAATGAATCATAAGTTTAATGGGTGGCTGTGGCGCAGAGGAGGTAGAGCCGGCATCTAATGATTGCAAGGTCGGCGGTTTGAGCCCCGGCTGGCCACGTGTCAAGGTGTGCTTGGGCAAGACATCAATTTGAACCCCAAATTGCTCCCAGTGAGTGGGCCGGCCGGCGCCTTGCATGGTAGCTTGGCCGCCATTGGTGTGTGAATGTGTGTGTGAACGGGTGAATGAGAGGCCATTGTAAAGCGCTTTGGAATAAGGCATAGCTATATAAGTATATATCTATCTATATGAGTCAGTCTGTTTATAAGTTAACAGAGTTCCACCCCAGCAAACCAGAACCAGGCCTCATCTCATCAGACGTAACCAGGGTAACCAGCCTCATCTCATCAGACGTAACCAGGGTAACCAGCCTCATCTCATCAGACGTAACCAGGGTAACCAGCCTCATCTCATCAGACGTAACCAGCCTCATCTCATCAGACGTAACCAGGGTAACCAGGCCTCATCTCATCAGACGTAACCTGGCCTCATCTCATCAGACGTAACCAGGGTAACCAGCCTCATCTCATCAGACGTAACCAGGGTAACCAGCCTCATCTCATCAGACGTAACCAGCCTCATCTCATCAGACGTAACCAGGGTAACCAGGCCTCATCTCATCAGACGTAACCAGGGTAACCAGCCCTCATCTCATCAGACGTAACCAGGGTAACCAGGCCTCATCTCATCAGACGTAACCAGGGTAACCAGCCTCATCTCATCTCTGTGTCTTGGCTCACCTCAGACATCACTAGCAGCCACTGGCGGACTCAGGGGGGGGGGGGCAGGGGGGGCGACCGCCCCTCCTGGTGCCCCCATGGTTGAAAAAAGTCTCTCTTAAGTGCCCTTTTGAGTGGCAAAAATGCCCTTTTGAGTGGCGAAAATGAGAGGACGTGCCCTATTGGTGCCCCTCCAATGGTCTAAACTTGACCGTGTGCCCCCACAGTTGAGAAACGTCGCACTAAAGTGCCCTTTTGAGTGGCAAAATTAGAGGATGTGCCCTATTGGTGCCCTTCCAATGGTCTTAACTTGACCATGTGCACTGATGGGGTCCCATGTTGTGCAGTAGGTGCCTTTTTTTTCTTTTCGCCCCCCCTGCCCTTCAAACAGCCTGAATCCGCCACTGCTAGCAGCACACAGACACACGCTGGTGGGAATCACGAGATCGGGGGGAGGAAGACTCAGACTGAGAGAAGAAGAGATGTAGTCTGTAGGACGCGGCCGCCCCATGACTCAGCACGGTGATGGGAGATGAGATTACAGGATTTAGAGGATTTGGCTGGGCGGAGGCTGGGATGAGGGAGCGCAGACGTTTGAGGAAAGAGAAGAAGAGTTTGTGGGGGGGGGGGCAGGGCAACGTGTAATGATCCATCCAGCTCCACGTCAACTTTAACAACAGCCGTGTCTATGTTACCTACTATAAGAGCCGCCTCGGGGGTCAAATGACCATAGTCTTTACAATGGGAAGCTGCTACTTACACACAATGACCACTAGTTGGCCGTCTTGTAAATTAGCCTGCCCTCCTACACAGAAAAACTAGCAAAATAGCTTCATACCAGCTTATCCTGATGTGATTTAGAAAATGTAAGGATACTGGGTGGTAGAACGCACATATCTAGGAAACGTCATGAAAGGAGGCTCCTGAAATTTGATCGAGTGCAAAGATATAAAACATTTGTACTCACAGGGTCAAAATGACCCCGCCCACGGATGTTCTGGGGTTAAAGGAGGACGTTTGTCCTAAAGATGGCACCTCCGCGAAACTCAGTTAGAAGTTCCAAACAACCACATCCCATAATATAATCATTTACATTTCCCCAAATCGGGTAGGAGGACACTCCATTTCAGAAAGAAACACTTAAGCAGGACCAGAAGAGTGTACGTATGTAAATGACTTATGTCATGAAGAGTGTATGTAAATGACTTATGTCATTAAGAGTGTGTATGTAAATGACTTATGTCATTAAGAGTGTATGTAAATGACTTATGTCATGAAGAGTGTATGTAAAGGACATTTCTTCTTCCAAGTCAGTCAGTCAGTCAGTCACAGACAGACACACAGACAGTCAGTCACACAGACACAGACACAGACACACACACACAGACACACAGACACAGACACACAGACACAAAGACTCACACACAGACACGCACACAGACACACAGACACAGACACAGACACAGACACACAGACACAGACACACAGAAACAGACACAGACACACAGACACAGACACACAGACACACAACCCCCCCCACAGACACACAGACACACACACACAGACACACCCCCCCCCACAGTTCAGCCCTACCAGCGGATGTGTCGTCCTGTAAATAGACCCCCCCACCCCCCCACCACCCCACGGCCTGTTCTCCACCAGCAGCCACAGTCTCCTCTGAGCTCAACGGTTCCTTCAAAAGTGTAGACCTCTAATTTGGAACTGCCAGAGCGGCTCCACGCTGACCTAACCTCGCCCGTCACACAAGTACCACTGACTGTCTGTTTCACTTGTTCTATAAAGAAAGCTGATGTCACTTGTTGTCAGAAAATCTAATGTAGCCTATTATTTATGAACTACTAGGGTATTGACACGATTGACAATGAAGCACTGAAGTGAAGTAAGTTAAGTCAGAGTTATCATCATTGCAACATCATTATTCATGGAAACTGGAGGTGTGAGCCCAAGACAGACCATGTCCATACGTGTAAACTACTATCTTTGTTATTTTCTCAATAGTTTTCATTAGATGACTCTTCTTCTGTCAGATCAGGAAGACCATCTGACAGACCCCCCCCCGCACTGTTCTCCAGTCAGCTGCATCTCCGTCTGGTTACTATGACATCATATCCCAGTCTAACTTCGCTGCTCATTAATGTATGAGATTATTTAATGTATGGAGCTCTCTTCTTAGAGGAGAGTAGTAAACATACAGACGACGTAGTAAAACATTCACCTAAACACAACCCATCACCTTCTAGGCAGGGAAGACGGACACATCATTCCTTATTGAACACATGAATTACTACAGCTTCAAGACAACAAAGTGATGGACTGTGATGAAAAAAATATATATATATATCTACTATCTACTATCAAGGACAGTCAATAACTGCAAGGAAAGTGAGGAGTTTGTGAGAAGAGAGGAGAATCTTTGAGTCTGGACAGTGAATGCATTAGGGGCTGGAGAACAGCTCGGAATAAGAAAAAGATCATTACGTTATGTTTCATAGTGAACATATGACATTCTGATAGTGAACATATGACATTCTGATAGTGAACATATGACATTATGATAGTGAACATATGACATTCTGATAGTGAACATATGACATTCTGATCCCAGTGATGGTCTGGTAAGAGAGTCAGGACAGCCTGGCTGGGGTAGAAAGGCTCATTAACATGTAGATGAGCGTCAACTGATTGAATCAGGTCGATTTCCTAAAAACAGACTACAGGACTATATGTTGGATGTATATATACTGAAATGCCATATTCAATAAAGCAGTCATCTGTTTTTGTGAAACTCTGTATGGTCAGTGTGAAAAGTAAAGGACGTTTTTTTTCCTTTTTCTTTTTTTTAACGTGCCAACTTTACCCAATCAACTAGTCACACACACACACACACACACACACACACACACACACACACACACACAGACACAGACACAGACACAGACACAGACACAGACACAGACACAGACACAGACACGCACACGCACACGCACACGCACACGCACACACAGACACACACACACACACACACACACACACACACACACACACACACACACACACACAGACACACACACAGACACACACACACAGACACACACACACACACACACACACACACACACACACACACACACAAACATCACATCACATAGAGAAGATTGTCAGGAAAAGCGGCACAAGTTTGTCTAAACTTACCTCCCGAATATCAACACAGCAACAAAGTATCCTTCTGAAACCTTCTGAAACCTTCTGAAACCTTCTGAACCCGTCTGAGAGCTTCTGAAACACTCGCCGACTCCGTTCTGCAGTGTTCGAGGCGTGGTTCCAACTTCTTCACATGAGGAAATTCTGAGGTTTGAAAATGTTTTTTTGTTTTTTGTGTGTCCAAGTCCATTTGGTCCGGTAGAGTACAACAGCGCCCCCTTCTGGACGGAGACAGACTCTGATACGGGTTTATTTAGTGACTTTGTGTTATAATCCACATGATCAAGTCTTCATCGCCGCCCACTGGGCATATTATTAAACATTATGCTTTTAGATATTATTATATTATTATATTATTATATTATTATATTATTACATTATTTATAGATATTCCAGCAAACAAACACACAGTAGGTGTCGAGGACTCAAGGAACAACAAAGCGGTCACCTGCCACCGTTTATAATAAATACGACCGCTCTCAAGGACTACGATTTAAACATATGTTTTTATTCTACTTTGATTAAGTAAAAACAACCCTATATTTGGGTTATGGTGAGGTAAGACAGTTTCAGACAGTTGGTTGAGTTGGCTGTAGATGTTCTATACTCTGGCGCCACCTGGTGGATGTTTAGATCAGATCAGGCAGGACTCTGACGTCAGTGCTAGTTGTCTGTCAGCTGTTTATCCGCTTGTTAAGTCGTGACGTGTTTCCGGGTCCCAACGTTGGCTGAGGCGCTGTCTTCGAAATGGAGAAATAATAATAATAATTAATTATATTTATATAGTGCTTTTGTAACGGAGTAGAAAGGGCAAGTTCAATTATAGCTAAAATAGGTATAAACTATTATAGGTATATTATTATAGGTATAAACCGGGGTGTCTAGGGGTTTAATGACGTGGTATACCCGGGGTGTGTCCGTGACCCGGATGCTGTGTCCGTGACCCGGATGCTGTGTCCGTGACCCGGATGCTGTGTAAATATAGCTGGACAGTGCATTTGCACGGGACGTAACGTGATCTCCCTCAGTGCATTCTTAACCACTGAGACGGTAAGGTCACGTTTTCTGCAGGGTCTGAGATCGCATATAATTTAAGAGATTATTAATGTATCTATGTTTTATTTGAATGTTTGATGATTAAGATAGCTGTTTTGAGTTTCCCCATGTATAGTATTTTACTTGGAACATATCATAGCATTGGTAAAATGAGTTTTCTGTTGTTAGCATTGATGACGCCAGGGGCGTGTCCAGGGGGGGGCCAGGGGTGGCCCGTGCCACCCCTGAAATCTGATTGGCCACCCTAGGTGCCACCCTGATTGATTGGCTATCTGCCTAGTCACTCAGAGCAGAGGCCACTTCGCACCACGAGACAAACTTTTCGAACAGAACACCTTTTTGATCAGCGGTGAGGTGTGCTGGTCTTGGCGCTCCTGAAGAAATGTGAGTACCATTAATGGTTAGACTTTTGCATAGCTACATATAGGCTACGGTGTTGTGCTAGTGGTTAAAACGTTTTAGCTGTAACATTATATTTTGTAGTAGGCTACTCTGGTCTCTCATCATCCGATCTCAGCTTGCTAGTAAACCTGTCGTCGAAATGCTAGCTAATGCTAACGTTAGGCTATAGGCTAGGTAACGTCAGCTATATACATTTGAATGCTTGAGTATGTTTTGTTTGTGTATTGTGCAAGTTATAAGTGACATGTGTTATGTGATGGTTAATGTTACAGTATGAAAAGAAATCAGAGCATTCAGGGTTACTTCCAAAGAAAAAACCCCAAAAGGACAGAGCAGCAGGACAGAGAAGCCAGAGCTAATGTTAGTCAGTCAGAGGATGAGAGCCAGCTGGAGGATGTAGACCCAGTTAGCCCACAGCAAGAGCCTCCAGCTTCTGCTGTACACATGGGTATGTATGTAACATTCTGATAGCTCCAGATGTATTTTTAGTAAGCACTTATTTGATAACCGTGATAATGTAACATTGTGATTAATTGCTATACATTTAAACTAAAGCCGAATCTTGTCGATTAAGCCTGTAGGGGTATTCATATTGTATTCATTTGAGTTTGGTAGCTAACATCGGCCTACTTACAAAAAAGGCTGATTTTGTCATTATGATGACCATTTCTGTGATTTTGTAGAGTCAAACAAGGATACTGATGATGAAGGCTGCACATCAGCTTCACCTGCACATCAGGGTATGTTGTACAGTATACAATACATACAATATAAGCCATCTACTTCTCTGCTTTCAGGTTGTTATGAATACAACTATTACTACTATTACTATTACTACTACTATTAAATTGATACAACTATTACAATTCCTGCATTGCTTTAGGTGTGTCTAGTCAGCCACTCTCAGTCTCAGACTATGATACTGACAACGAGGACCAGCCATCAGTACCTGCAGGCCCTGCATTTTCCTGTGGGGACAGTGATGTGGCAGGCCTTGCTGCCCCACGTGGACCTCCTGGTAAGCCTTAATATGTAATTGTTCATATTAAATATACTGTAGCCCGCTTAATATATTGTACTACTTCAATTCTTTAATCTATGTATTAATGCACCAATGAGTACTTCTGTCTCAGAGACTTGAAGGCAGGATCTGATTCTCAGGCTTTTGTCACTTTCAGATATTTCACAGTCAAGAGCAGAAGGTCCCACTCAACCTCGGCTAAAGATTTTTCCCAAGACTGTCCAAGGTGAGAAGAGGAGGTCGTTCAATCCGCCGTGGTATCAGCTGCATTCATGGCTTGAATACTCACCAAGCCGAGATTCAGCCTACTGTTATCCTTGCAGACACTTTTCCCTGCCTAGTGCACCACAGTCTGTTTTCACGTCAGAATCAGGTTTTTCTAATTGGAAGAAAGCAATGTTCAAAGATGGTGGCTTCAAGCAGCATGAGAAATCTGAGTGTCACACTAATGCCATGTTTGCTTTGAATGAGTACAAGAGGGCAGCACTTACAGATGCTTCCATAGTAGACCTGATTAACAAAGAATACAGAAAAAAAGTGCAAGAGAATCGCAGCTACATAAAAACAGTTGCAGATGTACTGCGTTTGACTGCAACTCAGAATATAGCCCAAAGAGGTCACAGTGACTCTGAAGAGCACAAAGGGAATTTCTTAGAAATTCTTGAAATGATTGCTAAACACAATCCGTTGGTAGCCAACAAAATGAAGGCACAAGGTAATGCAAAATACACCAGCAATACCATCCAGAATGAAATTCTGCAGTGCCTAGCTGGTATGGTGCGTGATTCTATTGTGGCAGAAGTGAAGAAGAGTGAGTTTTTTTCTGTGATTGCTGATGAAACCAAAGATCTGCAAAAGAAGGAGCAGCTCTCATTGGTTGTTCGATATTATTACAACGGGGCTGTCCATGAAAGTTTTCTGGATTTCAAACATGCCCAACATCTAGATGCTAAGGGGCTTAGTGACATGATCATCCAGTCTTTAGAAAACTATGGCCTCGACTACAAGTCTAATCTGGTTGGGCAAGGCTATGATGGGGCCTCAGTGATGAGTGGCAAACACTCGGGTGTGGCAGCCAGAATTAAGGCAGAGGCCAAGCATGCGTTTTATGTACACTGTAATGCGCACTGTCTGAACCTGGTCTTAGTTGACACTGTAAAGTCAGTCCCAGAGGCTGATTGCTTCTTCTCGCGTCTTGAGAAGATCTATGTGTACATGTCTGGATCTTATGTGCACCAGAAATGGCTTGGTGTTCAAAAAGAGATGTATGGTGGCCAGGCCAGGGAGTTGGTCAAACTAAGTGACACAAGATGGGCATGTAGAGCATTGGCTTGCAGGAACTTGATGGATAGGTTACCAGCCGTGTTGCGTGTTCTTCAAGATATATGCACAGAAAATCATAGAGACAGATCCATTGATGCTCGAAGTTTGCTTGCACAGATTGACCTGACCTTCATTGGCCTCCTTGCAACCTTCAAAAAACTGTTTGGAAACACAAAGCTCCTTTCTGACTTACTCCAGTCACCTTCTGTTGACTTGAGTAAATTGTACAGGAAACTTGAAACTTTACAGTTAAGAGAAGCAATTAGAAAAAATTGTAAGAAAAAGAAAGGAGAGGCAGCTAGTTTTTTATGTTAATGTAACATATGTTTAAGAATTATTGTTTTTCCTTGTACCTGTACAGTGTACAGTGTTTTTTGTTTTGTTTTGTGTTACAATTGGAGTGCCTGCATGTTATAGTGTACAACATATGCTGGTTTGTTTAAAGAATAAAAAACATCTGAGTTTAATATTACATTTGTATGGAGCCACTCTGTTGTGTTGTGATTGGTAGCACTGGGACTTTTAAACAGGGATTGTTATTTTAGGGTGTGTTCTCACTAGAACATTTGCTTCACTTGGAATCAGAGTTTAGGATGAAATTCGCTTTGCTCTGCGTTGTTTGGAGCTGTGAGAACGCACATTCCAAGTCACTCCCGGAGCAAACAACCAACACATGCTCCGGCGCTTGAAAAGGGTGGTTTCGCTCCGGTTAGAAACGACGCATCGAGGCTGTCCATAGGAAAACAACAGTGCATGCGTGTTGATCTGGATAAGAGCGGGACGAACGGGCAGTTTTCTATTTTCCTGACCAATCAACTACCACATCTGTTGCTTCAATTGCCTATGTTACTTTGTTTACATAAAGGGCTGTGAGAACGCAAATCAGAAATAATTTATGCAACAATGTTGCAAACTTATCCGCTTGCTCTGGGTCATGATTCAGATTTTCATGTAAGAACATGACCTTAGTAGCCCAATTAAAGTATACAATGGGGAGTGGAGACAGAAATGGTAATAAAAAGCACAAAATGGTGTGTACAAATTCACCAGAATGCAGGGAATTAAGTTTAAATTCTCAAAATTGTGCCACCCATGCATAACAAGGTGCCCCACCTGGGCCACCCCAGTGAAAAAGGTCTGGACACGCCACTGGATGACGCTAATGTGACTGTTCGTGTGTAATATCATTTTAGAAATTAGACCAATGACCCTGCACGTTCCGTTGATGAAGTTGAAGTTGATGCACTGTACATATTTTTCGACAGGTAATATTATTATTTTTGTGTTATTGTATGTCTGTTGTTCTGTTAGTAGACTGTATTCTATGAGGAGGTTGGATTTTCCACCTCACGAGTTTGCACCACGCTCGCAGCTTACCTAGCAGTCAGGTGGCAGCCATTGTTGCACGTGGTGCGCATGCGTATCCCAAGTGCGCTGTTTTTCCATGCATTTTGATGTTCATGATTTCTTGTTGTTATTGTTAAATGGAGACCACTATACGATCACACAAGTGAAGATTTATGTAGTCTACACATTTTGTATTTTTGTTTTATATTATTGTTATAATTTGTGTAGTGTGAGTGACTACTATATGTCTGAGTGCATTCTTAACCACTGAGACGAAATTAGACCAATGACCCTGCACGTTCCGTTGATGAAGTTGATGCACTGTACATATTTTTCGACAGAATAAATGAACGTGAGCCATCCAGCTGAGAGTGATTCTTGAAAAGATACACCCCGTCACACTTTTCCGAGGCTCAAAACCCCTGACAATATGGAGAAAACGGGAAAGTGCTGTGTCCCTTGTTGTATGAATAGATCCGAGTCTAAAAAACGATTGAACTGTCATTCTACCGCTGTAGTTCACAGGTACTCTGGTGCGGAGAATTTTGTTCCCTGAGCCCCTGAATGAGGCGTACACCCATCCCATAATAAGCTAGTACAGAGCTTTAAAATGCCCACAGTAAAGAACCACAAATTGCACAAGTTGAACATTTTTATTTGCAACGATTTGAAACTGTAAGATAAGGTTGTATAAAAATAAAGACGACCAACAAACTTCTTAAAAAAGTGGTTGAAGATTGTTTCAAACTTAATTATTAATCTTTCTCATCATCTAAAGCAGCTTTTTAGAATAAAATGAAGACAGTCTCCCAAAACCCTTTTGATTTCTGTCTAACAAAAAACATGTTTCTCATTTGACCAACAGCAAATGCAATTTTGGCAATATCACAGCTTGCAGGGTGACTTTCAGATTTCTGTTGAGTTAATACACAGATAATAAATCAGAAATGATCACAGTTAGGGTTTGTAACCTCAGAATAAGCTGTTCTGAGTGTGTCAAATCAATACATGCTGTTAGAGAGAGTGACCTAAACTGTACAATTCATATTTCCTTTTTAAAATGTAAATGTGCATTTCAGTGAGAGAGAGAGAAACAGGAAGAGAGAAGTCAGCAGAACATCCAACAGAACGAATCAACAAAATAAATAAGTCTGGTAAAACCTTGTAGATGTGCCCTGCTAAACCTGGCTACGCCGCTGCCTCAGGGAGGCTGGGGGAGGTGGAAATCGGAGGCTGGGCTCATTGTAAATGCATGGAATGGAATGAGGAAGAGTATATCACCACACCTCCTCCTTCACAGTTCTACCTCCGCCAGCCTCCCTTCCACCGCCCAGAGGACTGAAGCGGTTTTTAGCGAAACAAACTTCACGTTTATTAAAAAAAGGCGGCAGTTTTTTCGTGGATCCTCACAGTATGTCCTGTACCTGTCCTGTCCTGTACCTGTCCTGTACCTGTCCTGTACCTGTCCTGTACCTGTCCTGTCCTGTCCTGTCCTGTACCTGTCCTGTACCTGTCCTGTCCTGTACCTGTCCTGTACCTGTACTGTACCTGTACTGTACCTGTACCTGTCCTGTCCTGTACCTGTCCTGTCCTGTACCTGTCCTGTCCTGTCCTGTCCTGTACCTGTCCTGTACCTGTCCTGGACCTGTCCTGTCCTGTCCTGTCCTGTCCTACCTGTACCTGTCCTGCCCTGCATACAGCCTGTGATCCAGGCAGACATGTTAGAGGAACCAAAGTTGCTTGAGAAGCCATTTAGTTTGAGTCCCACTAGAGGTACACTGTCAACACATCTGTGTTCCTGGCTCTTCCCTTAAATACACACAGAAAAATAACAACAGTCTCTAGTGGAAGTTAACCGTGTCTGAAAACGGCGTCTCACACAGCACGAACACAGTAACACAGTAGCTACACAACACAGGAGGAACCAGAACCGTCATCAGAACCAGAACACACAGCGCCTTAAACAAACGCCTTTCTACAAATCCACTCTCTGTCCAGCAAAGTCCCGTTAGTTCAGTTCAGATCAGTCTGGTTCTGCCTGGAGACCCGGGGGGGTCCGTACCAACATACACCTGCTGTCTTCTACTTCTTCTTCTTCTTCTTCTTCTACGTTAGGTACCACAGGAAGTCCGTGCGTACGTACGTACGGTGACAGTGTGTCTCTCTACAGTACAGAGGAGATGTCCTGACAGACTGTAGGAAGCGTCTCCGTGGTAACAGACTCACTGTAGGAAGTGTCTCCATGGTAACAGACTCACTGTAGGAAGTGTCTCCACGGTGACAGACTAGAGGAAGTGTAACCATGGTGACAGACTGTAGGAAGCGTAACCGTGGTGACAGACTGGAGGAAGCGTCTCCATGGTGACAGACTGCTAGGCTCGGAGAGGGAGAGGGAAGGAAGGGCGACAGAGTTCACAGAGAGATGATGGGGGTCAGATAGGGGTCAGTTTGAGGGGCCTCCCGGGGTCAGGGGTCAGATGGGAGTCAGGGGTCAGATGGGGGTGTTGTTAGGGGTCAGGGGGTCAGATGGGGGTGTTGTTAGGGGTCAGGGGGTCAGATGGGGGTGTTGTTAGGGGTCAGATGGGGGTCAGATGGGGGTCAGGGGGTCAGATGGGGGTGTTGGGCAGGTGTCCGTTGGAGCCCTTGGGTGTCGTCCCCCCGTTGCAAACGACCCCGTTTGCCCCCCCTCCTCCCCCCTGACCTCCTCCCCCCCCGCTCCTCTTCTTCCCACTGCTGCTCCCCCGGGGCGACTGCCCTCCCCCCCCCCCTCCCCGCAGGGCCTCCCTCTCCGGTGGGGGCGTGGCCTGGGGGGCGGTGCTGCGTCTGCGGCAGCGGGGGCGCAGGTTGTACATCGCCACGGTGACCAGCGCGCTCACGCACAGCGCCAGCAGCACCGACACCACCACCAGCTCCTTCAGGTACGTGCCCCCCCCGCCCCCCCCCTGCCCCGAGGCCATGCCCCCCTCCCCCGCGCTCCCCCAGAGGGGTCTGGTTGGGCGCAGGGAAGGGGGAGGAGGGGGTCCCATCTCAGGGGTCTTGTTGGGGGTTGGGGGGGCCGTGGGCTGGGTCGCGGGCCTCGCCCCCCGGGGTACCAACACCTCCCTGGACGACCCCCCCCCTCCTCCTCCAGGCTCCGCCCCCCCACCCCCACCCCTGGGGGTCATGGGGGGTCGCCCCCCCCCTCCACCACCACCACCGGCCGTTGGGAGTCGGTGGTTCAGGAGAGGCCAGGAGGAGAAGGTGTAGGTCGTTGTTGTCGTGGTGTCGACGGGGGGGGGGGTCACGGTGGGGATGGTGGGTCGTCCCTGGGGTGGGGGAGGGGGGGTGGTTGCCGTGGCGACGGGGGAGGGGGAGGGGCTGCTCTGGCGCCGGGCGACCACCCTGTAGGCGGCGAGCGTCTGCTGGTAGCCGTGCTCCGTGGCCAGGCACAGGTACACGCCCAGGGCGGGGGGCGTGGCCAGGAAGTGGAGGGTGCGGGCGGGGTCGTCCAGGGTCAGGTAGAGGTCGGGGGGCAGGGGGGGGCCGCCGGGGCGCTCCCAGTGGCGCTGGGCCAGGCGCGAGGCGTGGGGGGGGCACTGCAGACGCACCACCGAGTTCAGGGCCACGCGGAGCAGCTGGCCTGGGGGGCAGGGGGCTGGGGGGGAGGTCACACAGAGGTCACACAGAGGTCAGAGGTCACAGGTCAGGTGCCGGTCAAGCTACAGACGCTAGGTAGCTATGGTACTACGCTAGGTAGCTAAGTTACTACGCTAGGTAGCTAAGGTACTACGCTAGGTAGCTAAGTTACTACGCTAGGTAACTACGGGACTACGCTAGGTAGCTAAGTTACTACGCTAGGTAACTACGGGACTACGCTAAGTAGCTAAGTTACTACGCTAGGTAACTACGGGACTACGCTAGGTAGCTAAGTTACTACGCTAGGTAGCTAAGTTACTACGCTAGGTAGCTAAGTTACTACGCTAGGTAGCTACGGTACTACGCTAGGTAGCTAAGTTACTACGCTAGGTAGCTAAGTTACTACGCTAGGTAGCTACGGTACTACGCTAGGTAGCTAAGTTACTACGCTAGGTAGCTAAGTTACTACGCTAGGTAGCTACAGTACTACGCTAGGTAGCTAAGTTACTACGCTAGGTAACTAAGGTACTACGCTAGGTAGCTAAGTTACTACGCTAGGTAGCTACGGTACTATGCTACGTAGCTAAGCTACCTGTTAGGACTAACGGCTAGCTCTCCTCAGGTCATGTGACGAGGAGAGGTACGTACCTGTGGGGGCGGGGTGTCCCGGCCGGGCCCGGGGGGTCAGGGGGTCGGCTGCACACGCCTCCACCACGTTGCCCCCCTCCACGTCCTGCCCTCTGTGGAACACCAGAACACTGTCAGAGGGGGGGGGGGTGTGTGTGCGTGTGTGTGAGTGTGTGTGTGTGTGTGTGTGTGTGAGTGCGTGTGTGAGTGTGTGTGTGTGTGTGTGTGTGTGTGTGTGAGTGTGTGTGAGAGTGTGAGTGTGTGTGTGAGAGTGTGAGTGTGAGTGTGTGTGTGTGAGTGTGTGTGTGTGAGTGTGTGTGCGTTTGTGAGTGTGTGTGTGTGAGTGTGAGTGTGTGTGTGTGAGTGTGTGTGTGAGTGTGTGTGTGAGTGTGCATATGCGTGCAGAAAGTGCTTTACATACAGCATTAAAAAATACAGCAAGACTATTATCGCAAATGATTACAGGTAGCGGCGGCACGTATGAATATCTCAAGAACACTGGCGGACTCAGGGGGGGCGACCGGCCCTCCTGGTGCCCCCACGGTTGAAATAGTCTCGCTTAAGTGCCCTTTTGAGTGGCAAAAATGCCCTTTTGAGTGGCAAAAATTAGAGGATGTGCCCTATTGGCTGCCCTTCCAATAGTCTAAACTTGACCATGTGCACTGATGGGGTCCCATGTTGTGCAGTAGGTGCCCTTTTTTTCTTTTCGCCCCCCCTGCCCTTCAAACAGCCTGAGTCCACCACTGCTCAAGACGTCAGCTCTGAACTTGATATTTTTTGATTATCGCTGCAGTGGGGGTACTCACGCGTTGGCGAGGACGGTGGAGGCGCGGGAGCAGCGGGCGTCCGCGGGGTCCCAGGCGCAGAAAGGGTCCCGGGCCAGAACACAGTCAGCACAGCTGTGATAGGCCGAGCAGTTAGCCACGGCCACGCCCACCACGCCCTGCGCTGACCCCACCCACACCACGCCCTGGGGGGAGGAGGAACACACTCTGTTAGACACACACACCAAGCCCTGTTAGACACACACACACAAATACACATACATACACACACACACACACACCAAGCCCTGTTAGACACACACACACACACACACACACCAAGCCCTGTTAGACACACACACACACTCACACACACACACACACACACACACACACACACACACACACCAAGCCCTGTTAGACACACACACACACAAATACACATACACATACATACACACACACACACCACACTCTGGGGGTTAAACACACACACACACACACACACACACCCTGGGGGTCCGACCCACCTTGGCGGGGGCCAGCAGCAGGTTCTTAACGGGCTGCGGCTGGTCGAACACCTGGACCTCCTCTATGATGTGAGCCCCGCTGCCCAGCAGAACCACCTTCTGTAGGTACCCCCCATCTGAGAGGAGGAGGAGGAGGAGGAGGAGGAGAGGAGAGGAGAGGAGAGGAGAGGAGAGGAGAGGAGAGGAGAGGAGAGGAGGAGAGGAGGAGAGGAGAGGAGAGGAGAGGAGAGGAGGAGAGGAGGGGAGGAGAGGAGAGGAGAGGAGGAGAGGATAGGAGGAGGAGGAGGAGGAGAGGAGAGGAGAGGAGGAGAGCAGAGGAGAGGAGGAGAGGAGGGGAGGAGAGGAGAGGAGAGGAGGAGAGGAGAGGAGGAGAGGAGAGGAGGAGAGGAGGAGAGGAGAGGAGAGGAGAGGAGAGGAGAGGAGAGGAGGAGAGGAGAGGAGGATAGGAGAGGAGAGGAGAGGAGAGGAGAGCAGAGGAGGAGAGGAAGAGAGGAGGAGAGGAGGAGAGGAGAGGAGGAGAGGAGGAGAGGAGGAGACAGTGACAGAGAAGTTTAGTTTTGGGGTCTCTATCCTTTCATAACATATTAGTTTTGGGGTGGAATTAGAAAGTGGGGAACAAAGGAAATCCTCTGGGCCCAGTATTTCAGAACATTGAATCTGGACCAGAATGATTTCAAATATTGTGGCGCTGGGCCAGGCGGGATGTGTGGGGGGGGCACTGCAGACGCACCACCGAGTTCAGGGCCACGTGGAGCAGCTGGTCTGGGGGGCAGGGGGCTGGGGGGGGGGGTGGGAGAGGTCACAGAGAGGTCAGGTCACAGGTCAGGTGCCGGTCAAGCTACAGACGCTAGGTAGCTACGGGACCTGAAGTCTGAACAGGCCGAACCCTTCAAGACGTCTGTGGAACTCCTAACATTCTGGAACTCTCTGTCTGTCTCCTAACATTCTGGAACTCTCTGTCTGTCTCCTAACATTCTGGAACTCTCTGTCTGTCTCCTAACATTCTGGAACTCTCTGTCTGTCTCCTAACATTCTGGAACTCTCTGTCTGTCTCCTAACATTCTGGAACTCTCTGTCCGTCTCCTAACATTCTGGAACTCTCTGTCTGTCTCCTAACATTCTGGAACTCTCTGTCTGTCTCCTAACATTCTGGAACTCTCTGTCTGTCTCCTAACATTCTGGAACTCTCTGTCTGTCTCCTAACATTCTGGAACTCTCTGTCTGTCTCCTAACATTCTGGAACTCTCTGTCTGTCTCCTAACATTCTGGAACTCTCTGTCCGTCTCCTAACATTCTGGAACTCTCTGTCTGTCTCCTAACATTCTGGAACTCTCTGTCTGTCTCCTAACATTCTGGAACTCTCTGTCTGTCTCCTAACATTCTGGAACTCTCTGTCTGTCTCCTAACATTCTGGAACTCTCTGTCTGTCTCCTAACATTCTGGAACTCTCTGTCTGTCTCCTAACATTCTGGAACTCTCTGTCTGTCTCCTAACATTCTGGAACTCTCTGTCTGTCTCCTAACATTCTGGAACTCTCTGTCTGTCTCCTAACATTCTGGAACTCTCTGTCTGTCTCCTAACATTCTGGAACTCTCTGTCTGTCTGGAACTCTCTGTCTGTCTCCTAACATTCTGGAACTCTTCTGAATTAACTTCTGTTTGGATGTTTTACAAAGAGGCAGAGCTCTGCAGTACCGGACACTCTGGTCTCAGCTGAAATCAAAGCGTTTCCTCCGGTCGGGGCAGGAAGTATGTACCTGTGACAGGAAGTAGGTACCTGTGACAGGAAGTAGGTACCTGTAAACAGGAAGTAGGTACCTGTGAGCAGGAAGGAGCTACCTGTGACAGGAAGTAGGTACCTGTGAGACAGGAAGTAGGTACCTGTGACAGGAAGTAGGTTACCTGTTAGCAGGAAGTAGGTTACCTGTGACAGGAAGTAGGTACCTGTGACAGGAAGTAGCTACCTGTGACAGGAAGTAGGTACCTGTGAACAGGAAGTAGGTGACCTGTGACAGGAAGTAGGTACCTGTGAACAGGAAGTAGGTACCTGTGACAGGAAGTAGGTACCTGTGACAGGAAGTAGGTACCTGTAAAAAGGAAGTAGGTACCTGTGACAGGAAGTAGGTAGCTGTGACAGGAAGTAGGTACCTGTGACACAGGAAGTAGGTACCTGTGAGCATGAAGTAGGTACCTGTGACAGGAAGTAGGTATCTGTGAACAGGAAGTAGGTACCTGTGAACAGGAAGTAGGTACCTGTGACAGGAAGTAGCTACCTGTGACAGGAAGTAGGTATCTGTGAACAGGAAGTAGGTACCTGTGAACAGGAAGTAGCTACCTGTGACAGGAAGTAGGTTACCTGTTAGCAGGAAGTAGGTAGCTGTGACAGGAAGTAGGTACCTGTGAACAGGGAGTAGGTTACCTGTGAGACAGGAAGTAGGTAGCTGTGACAGGAAGTAGCTACCTGTGAGCAGGAAGAGGACGGTGTACTCGCGGCCGTTGGCGGCCCGGGCCCTCTGCACCTGGACGTGCGTGTAGCGCTGGTCAGGTGACACCATGGTGAGGCCCCGCCCCTGGGGCTGCACGCTCTCGTCCGCCAGGAAGTTCTCCTTCACGAAGCGCAGCGTGTTGTCCGACGCGTTGTGCAGCCCGCACTGACAGGAAACAGGAAGGAGAGGGACTCAGACAGGAAGTAGCAGTGCTACGCATCACACAGCAGTGTTTCCTCTATATGCATTTATTCGTGGCGGGCCGCCACGAATGAATTTCCTCCGCCACTAATTGATTCAGACAGTCCACTTTGATTCAGGCTGCGCAGAAAGACAGCGAGTTATTATGACCGGAGAACAGAAAAAAAGCAGATTGAAGCTAGATTTAGGCCGCTTCCAGACCAACATTTCGTTACGATTTAGGGCGTAGTTATTTACAATATGTTACAATGTTGCAATTAACCTCGTCGTTTGTGTTCGCACTGCAATCGAGACTGAATCGCTCTCAACAGGCGCGTGGCGCGAGGCGACGCGCTTTCAAAACAGTTTTGTGATTGGTCCGGATTTAGCGGGACATTCCGATTTCTCTTTTAGCCCGTCGCCGGTGCCTTTAATCCCGTATCCTAATCGAAAATGCAACATCATCAGCGACGACTGTGGGTTATTGCATTTACTGCTGTTCTCTGGTTCATGTTCTTATACCAGTGCTCAGTATAGAGTATTTTAAATGAACATTCGTAATGTATGTCTCTGATGTTCATGGTCAACTAAATCAGCCTATTATGTGAATAATGATTGTGTTCCCGCTAATGGGTTAACCTAGCATTCTCGCACCTAACGTGCAAGCACCTAGCTTCGAACTATTCATAGCAATAAGCGCGGGGCAAAAATAATCTATTGCCTCTAAAATCACCACGAACAGAACGGCGGAGGTACGGGTAAGCAGGTCTCATGTTGGTGTCCTCAAAGGTAAGAGTTGGTTTTCTTTAACTCAGCTGATGCATTACCTTGCTGTTGTTGTTTACCGAATGCTCCATCTGACTGTCACACTGTGATTTTACTTGTGTAAACAGTTAATGAGTAACGTTAGCCGGTTTTGTGCGTGTACTCTCATGTAGGCCTACTTCGTATTGATCTTTCTGTGTGTGTGTGTGTAATGCGCGTTCCGCATGTTCCGCTGCAGCTGTAGGATATATTGGTATTTGAGCACCTTCTATATAAAATCACCTGCTCGGCTTTAATGACTTAACCGCTATTTAAGAAATTATAATTGTTGCCACCCTCTAGTTTTTGGTGAAACTACGTCTTTGTTTTGAGCGCCAGTGCGCGTTTTATGCGCGTGCACGCGGAAAAAAATTTGCGCGCGAAAGACAACCGCTCCGCCACTAATGTGAAAAATCCTGGAGGAAACACTGCACAGACATGGAAACTGGAATCATCTACACTCCCTGTCTTACCTGTACTATCCTCACCTTCATCTGGTATTATGCCTGTCGCCTTATTGTCTTGTGCTGCGATGTCAGGAACCGAGGCCTGAGAATGTTACTCTCTGGTGTAATGTAATGAATTGTCCTCCACCAAGTTTCAGTTTCAAGTTTCAAGTTTATTGTTACGTCACATTACACAAGTGTAAGAGAGTAACATTCTTAGGCTTCGGTTCCTGACATTGCAGCTAGTGTTGTTCCGATACCGATACGCACAAAAATGCTGGTATCGGTATCGGCGAGTACTTTACAAAAACGCTTTTTTGTTATTTTTTACAAAGGTTATTTTTTTTTACAAAGGTTTTGAGCAGTGCCAGACTAAGTGTTAGCAATAATTTTACATCGAGGTGAGTATGCGGCTCAAAAAACATGTTTTTTTGTTTTGTTTTTTCAAACGCCGTGGTATCGGATCGGTACTCGGTATCGGCAAGTACTGCACGGTCAGGTATCGGTATCGGTATCGGGATCAAAAAATGGTATCGGAACAACACTAATTGCAGCACATGACAATAAGACACTCGGCATAATTCAAGATAAAGAAAGTAACAATAGTACAGGACATAAGACAGGATACAGTACAACTAGTAAATAAAATAGATAGTCCAGGTAGTAAAGTGGCTGTGAGCTTGGGGATGATAGTCAATAGTCTACGGTGGGCATGTTCATGGGCCTGATGGCCTGGGGGAGGTAGCTGCTGAGGGGGTTTGGTGGCGCCAGCCTTGATTTATTATATGTGGATAACAGTACAGTAGAGGGTTAGCTGGATAACTATTAGCAGCTGAATGAGAAGGTCACACCCTCACCATGTCAATGACTGTGTGGTTGTATAGCCTGAGTACATCGTACCCTGGCCATTCCCATGTGATTGTAATGTATCTCACACCCTGGCCTTTGTTGGGAATGATACTTAACACTAGAACAGCCGTGGGTGGGGTCATTAACACCAGAACAGCCGTGGGTGGGGTCATTAACACTAGAACAGCCGTGGGTGGGGTCATTTGACAAAGGACCCTCCTTTCATGACTTCTCCTAGATATGTGCGTTCTACCACCCAGTATCCTTACATGTTCTAAATCACATCAGGATAAGCTAGTATGAAGCTATTTAGCAGTTTTTCTGTGTAGGAGGCAGGCTAATTTACAAGACGGCCAACTAGTGGTCGTTGTGTGTAAGTAGCAGCTTGAGCTTTGTAAAGAGGGGGTAAAAAAGGCACGGCTGTTCTAATGTAGTGGGGTTAAGGGGTACAGTAGAGAGTTAGGGGGTACAGTAGAGGGTTAGGGGGTACAGTAGAGGGTTAGGGGGTACAGTAGAGGGTTAGGGGGTACAGTAGAGGGTTAGGGGGTACAGTAGAGGGTTAGGGGGTACAGTAGAGGGTTAGGGGGTACAGTAGGGGGTTAGGGGGTACAGTAGGGGGGTTCACCTCTCCTGGGTTGGCCACCTTCTCCTGGACCCTGGTGCTCCAGCGCAGCGTGTCTCTGTTCAGGACCTTGTAGTTGCCTGAGAACACGGCCTTGATGTCCCCCAGCCGGAACGCACACACCGCCGACCTGCCTGAGTTCACTGACCTGGACACACACACACACACACACACACACACACACACACACACACACACACGTTAGGGTTATAGAAGCCCCTCCCCCTCCTCCTGCAGGTTTCTGTTCCCAGCTGTTGGTCAAGGAGGAGCGGCAGTTGGTCATTTCCATTTCAAACCCATTTTCCTAACTGACGACTTAGAAACTACAGTTTTTAAGTTACACAAACCTAATATATATCATTCCTACGGCGTGAATATCTAAGCTGTGGCATTTATAGTTTCTGAGATACAGCCGTCTGAAGCCGGGCGCGCTTTTCTCAAGCTACTATTGTATTGCCGGGGGGCATGTGACGCATAGGTCACTCCTGATTGGTTATATCACTGTTCATGCAAGTATGTATATTACATATCATACATTATGAATTATTAGTATTACGTATCATACATACATACATACAAGTATGGCTATTTAGGAGGGAAAACTCTTATTGTGGAGGAGAGTGAGGTGCTGGCTAAATATATGACATTAGCTACATTACATGACTTCAATTCAGCTGGACTGTTTTAGAAACCCCCCTCCACAAAACATATATATATATATAAATATAATATAAATATAAATATTATATAAAAAACTACTACTACTACTACTACTACTACTACTACTACTACTACTACTACTACTAATAATAATAATAATAATAATAATAATAATAATAACTTATATAGTGCCTTTCAGGGGACTCAGGGTTGCTTAAAATAAATAAAAGTGTGTCTATTTAGGAGGGGAAACTCTTATTGTGGAGGAGTAGAGAGGAGGAGGAGAGAGGCGGAGGAGAGAGGCGGAGGAGAGAGGAGGAGGAGAGAGGCGGAGGAGAGAGGAGGAGTAGAGAGGCGGGGCAGCTGACCACTGGGAGCTGAAGATGCCGTAGAACAGCGTGTCGTCTGCGGGGGCGCCCTCCGGTGGCGGGAGGGCGGTGATGTCCTGCAGCACGTTGTAGGGCAGCTCGTTGTCCGCCTGGCAGAGCAGCTGGGCCTTGGAGAAGGTGGTCCACCTCCGCTGGAGGGTCCTCTGACCCCCCACATCACTCTGTACACACACACACACACACACACACACATACACATACACACACACACACACACACACACACACACACACACACACACACGCACACAGGGTTAGACCAGGGACAGGGTTAGACCAGGGACAGGGTTAGGGTGATATTAGGGTGAGATTAGAGTTAGATTAGGGTGAGATTAGGGTGAGATTAGGGTGAGATTAGGGTGAGATTAGGGTGAGATTAGGGCTGGATTAGGGCTGGATTAGGGTTAGATTAGTGTGAGATTAGGGTGAGATTAGGGTTAGATTAGGGTGAGATCCTTCTCTTACCGTGCAGACCTGGGCGATGCGAGACACAGTGAACTTGTCTATGAAGTCGTACTCCCGGCCGACCTCGCTGAAGAAGAAGTAGATCTTCTCCTCGCTGGGGATGGAGCTGGAGCTGATGAAGGTGGGATCTGACCCAAACACACAGAGGGATGAAGGAGGGATCCGACCCAAACACACAGAGGGATGAAGGAGGGATCTGACCCAAACACACAGAGAGATGAAGGGATGTGACCCAAACACACAGAGAGATGAAGGGATGTGACCCAAACACACAGAGAGATGAAGGAGGGATGTGACCCAAACACACAGAGAGATGAAGGAGGGATGTGACCCAAACACACAGAGAGATGAAGGAGGGATGTGACCCAAACACACAGAGAGATGAAGGGATCTGACCCAAACACACAGAGAGGTGAAGGGATGTGACCCAAACACACAGAGGGATGAAGGAGGGATGTGACCCAAACACACAGAGAGATGAAGGAGGGATCTGACCCAAACACACAGAGAGATGAAGGAGGGATCTGACCCAAACACACAGAGAGATGAAGGAGGGATCTGACCCAAACACACAGAGAGATGAAGGGATGTGACCCAAACACACAGAGAGATGAAGGAGGGATGTGACCCAAACACACAGAGGGATGAAGGGATGTGACCCAAACACACAGAGAGATGAAGAAGGGATGTGACCCAAACACACAGAGAGATTAAGGGATGTGACCCAAACACACAGAGAGATGAAGGAGGGATGTGACCCAAACACACAGAGAGATGAAGAAGGGATGTGACCCAAACACACAGAGAGATGAAGGAGGGATCTGACCCAAACACACAGAGAGATGAAGGGATGTGACCCAAACACTCAGAGAGATGAAGGAGGGATGTGACCCAAACACACAGAGAGATGAAGGAGGGATGTGACCCAAACACACAGAGAGATGAAGGAGGGATGTGACCCAAACACACAGAGAGATGAAGGGATCTGACCCAAACACACAGAGAGATGAAGGGATCTGACCCAAACACACAGAGAGATGAAGGAGGGATCTGACCCAAACACACAGAGAGATGAAGGGATGTGACCCAAACACACAGAGAGATGAAGGAGGGATCTGACCCAAACACACAGAGAGATGAAGGGATGTGACCCAAACACTCAGAGAGATGAAGGAGGGATGTGACCCAAACACTCAGAGAGATGAAGGAGGGATGTGACCCAAACACACAGAGAGATGAAGGAGGGATGTGACCCAAACACACAGAGAGGTGAAGGGATGTGACCCAAACACACAGAGAGATGAAGGGATGTGACCCAAACACACAGAGAGATGAAGGAGGGATCTGACCCAAACACACAGAGAGATGAAGGAGGGATGTGACCCAAACACACAGAGAGATGAAGGAGGGATGTGACCCAAACACACAGAGAGATGAAGGGATGTGACCCAAACACACAGAGAGATGAAGGAGGGATGTGACCCAAACACACAGAGAGATGAAGGGATCTGACCCAAACACACAGAGAGATGAAGGAGGGATGTGACCCAAACACACAGAGGGGTGAAGGGATCTGACCCAAACACACAGAGGGAACACAGAGTGTCTGGAAGCAAGGCTGGTTGTAGAGCATGGAACGAACGGAATCAAATATCGAACACGCCTTTGATGACACCGTTCCATAAAGTGCGTTACAACCCCCAGCCCCGTCCTCCATCCGGTGTTCTACCCCGGCCAGCCTCCCCCAGCCTCCCCCCCCCCCGGCCCCCCTGCCCTGCCGTTGCCATGGTTACCTCCCCCCCTGCCCTGGCGTTGCCGTGGTTACCTACCCTCCAGCCAGCCCAGCGTGTCGTCGAGCTTCAGGTCAACATGTCCGCCCTCGCTGAGGTGACGGGAGATGACCGGCCGGTTCCCCCGGTAGTCTGCCACCGTGCCTGTGTACAGCTCCCCGTCTACACACACACACACACACACACACACACGCACGCACGCGCGCACACACACACACACACGCACAAACACACGCACGCACGCGCACACACACACACACACACACACACACACACACAAATTATTATAATTATAATTTAATTATAATAAAAAAGGAGAGAGGAGAGGAGGAGGAGAGAGAGGGGGAAGGGAGGATGGGGGAGGAGGGAGAGAGGAGAGGAGGGAGGAGAGGGGGGGGGAATAATTTCTTTAAATTATTAATAATCCATATATATATACAGCTAAAAGAATAGAGAAAACAGTAGACATGATTGATGTACAAGTTGCTGAAACTGAAACCGAACCCTAAAAAAACGTCCTTCAGTGTTTTTCGTCAACCCCTGGTGGAGGCTTGAGGAAGTGCACCACACGTCTGCCAGGGGTCGCAGGGGTGTCAGGGGGGGTCTTACCTACGGTGATGGCGGTGTTCCTCTGGTAGGGGTCGTAGGGGCAGCGACCTCGGCCCTCCTCAGGCCGGCCCCCGGGGGGGGGCACCAGGGAGAAGGTGTCAGCGTGCTGGGGGGGGCAGAGAGGGGGGGCAGGGTCAAAGGTTACTACACAGACACACTGGTGGACAGTTGGTATAGTATCTAACACAGGGGGAGGCTGGTGGAGGTAGACATCAGGAGGTAGACATCAGGAGGAGAGGAGGTGGAGAGCGATGAGAGGAGGAGAGAGAGGGATGAGAGGAGGAGAGGAGGAGAGAGAGAGAGAGGAGGAGGAGAGAGAGAGGGATGAGAGGAGAGGAGGAGAGAGAGGGATGAAAGCAGAGAGAGAGGGAGGAGAGGAGGAGAGGAGGAGGAGGAGGAGGGAGGAGAGGAGGAGGGGTGGCAGAGAGAGAGGGAGGAGAGGAGGAGGAGGAGGAGAGGAGGAGGAGGAGGGAGGAGAGGAGGAGGGGTGGCAGAGAGAGAGGGAGGAGAGGAGGAGAGGAGGAGAGTCTTACGATGTAGGTGCATCGGGGGCTGTAGGCGAAGGTTCCGCAGGCGTAGAGGTGGGTGGAGTTCAGCACCTGGAGCACCCGCACGAAGTTAGGACATTCCATCTGTGGAGGGGAGGGGGAGAGGTTAGGACAGTCCATCTGTGGAGGAGGAGGGGGGAGAGGTTAGGACAGTCCATCTGTGGAGGGGAGGGAGGGGGGAGAGGTTAGGACAGTCCATCTGTGGAGGGGAGGGGGGAGAGAGGTTAGGACAGTCCATCTGTGGAGGGAGGGGGGGGAGAGAGGTTAGGACAGTCCATCTGTGGAGGGGGAGGGGGGAGAGAGGTTAGGACAGTCCATCTGTGGAGGGGGGAGAGGGGAGAGGTTAGGACAGTCCATCTGTGGAGGGGAGGGGAGAGAGGTTAGGACAGTCCATCTGTGGAGGGGGAGGGAGGGGAGGTTAGGACAGTCCATCTGTGGAGGGGAGGGGGGAGAGGTTAGGACAGTCCATCTGTGGAGGGGAGGGGAGAGAGGTTAGGACAGTCCATCTGTGGAGGGGGGGGGAGAGAGGTTAGGACAGTCCATCTGTGGAGGGGGAGGGGGGGGGAGGTTAGGACAGTCCATCTGTGGAGGGGGGAGGGGGAGGTTAGGACAGTCCATCTGTGGAGGGGGAGGGGGGAGAGGTTAGGACAGTCCATCTGTGGAGGGGAGGGAGAGGTTAGGACAGTCCATCTGTGGAGGGGAGGGGGGAGAGGTTAGGACAGTCCATCTGTGGAGGGGAGGGGGAGAGGTTAGGACAGTCCATCTGTGGAGGGGAGGGGGGAGAGGTTAGGACAGTCCATCTGTGGAGGGGAGGGGGAGAGGTTAGGACAGTCCATCTGTGGAGGAGGGGAGAGAGGTTAGGACAGTCCATCTGTGGAGGGGAGGGGGGAGAGGTTAGGACAGTCCATCTGTGGAGGGGAGGGGGAGAGGTTAGGACAGTCCATCTGAGGAGGGGAGGGGAGAGGTTAGGACAGTCCATCTGTGGAGGGGAGGGGGAGAGGTTAGGACAGTCCATCTGTGGAGGGGGAGGGAGAGGTTAGGACAGTCCATCTGTGGAGGGGGAGGGAGAGGTTAGGACAGTCCATCTGTGGAGGGGGGAGAGGTTAGGACAGTCCATCTGTGGAGGGGGGAGAGGTTAGGACAGTCCATCTGTGGAGGGGGGAGGGAGAGGTTAGGACAGTCCATCTGTGGAGGGGAGGGGGAGAGAGGTTAGGACAGTCCATCTGTGGAGGGGGGAGAGGTTAGGACAGTCCATCTGTGGAGGAGGGAGGGGAGAGGTTAGGACAGTCCATCTGTGGAGGGGAGGGAGGGAGAGGTTAGGACAGTCCATCTGTGGAGGGGAGGGGGGGAGAGGTTAGGACAGTCCATCTGTGGAGGAGGAGGGGGAGGAGAGAGGTTAGGACAGTCCATCTGTGGAGGGGGGGGAGGGGGGGGAGGTTAGGACAGTCCATCTGTGGAGGGGGGAGGGGGAGAGGTTAGGACAGTCCATCTGTGGAGGGGAGGGGGGAGGAGAGAGGTTAGGACAGTCCATCTGTGGAGGGGAGGGGGGAGAGGTTAGGACAGTCCATCTGTGGAGGGGAGGGAGAGAGGTTAGGACAGTCCATCTGTGGAGGGGGAGAGGGGAGAGGTTAGGACAGTCCATCTGTGGAGGGGAGGGAGGGGGGAGAGGTTAGGACAGTCCATCTGTGGAGGGGAGGAGGGGAGAGAGGTTAGGACAGTCCATCTGTGGAGGGGAGGGGGGAGAGAGAGAGGTTAGGACAGTCCATCTGTGGAGGGGAGGGGAGAGAGGTTAGGACAGTCCATCTGTGGAGGGGAGGGGGAGAGGTTAGGACAGTCCATCTGTGGAGGAGGGGAGGGAGAGAGGTTAGGACAGTCCATCTGTGGAGGGAGGAGGGGGGAGAGGTTAGGACAGTCCATCTGTGGAGGGGAGGGAGGGGGGAGAGGTTAGGACAGTCCATCTGTGGAGGGGAGGGGAGAGAGGTTAGGACAGTCCATCTGTGGAGGGGGGAGGGGAGAGGTTAGGACAGTCCATCTGTGGAGGAGGGGGGAGAGAGGTTAGGACAGTCCATCTGTGGAGGGGGGAGGGGGGAGAGGTTAGGACAGTCCATCTGTGGAGGGGAGGAGGGAGAGGTTAGGACAGTCCATCTGTGGAGGGGAGGGGAGAGAGGTTAGGACAGTCCATCTGTGGAGGGGAGGGGGGAGAGGTTAGGACAGTCCATCTGTGGAGGGGAGGGGGGAGAGAGGTTAGGACAGTCCATCTGTGGAGGGGGAGGGGGAGAGGTTAGGACAGTCCATCTGTGGAGGGGAGGGGGGGAGGGTAGGACAGTCCATCTGTGGAGGGGAGGGAGGGGGGGGAGGTTAGGACAGTCCATCTGTGGAGGGGGGAGAGAGGTTAGGACAGTCCATCTGTGGAGGGGGGAGAGAGGTTAGGACAGTCCATCTGTGGAGGGGAGGGGGGAGAGGTTAGGACAGTCCATCTGTGGAGGGGAGGGGGGAGAGAGGTTAGGACAGTCCATCTGTGGAGGGGAGGGGGGAGAGAGGTTAGGACAGTCCATCTGTGGAGGGGGGAGAGAGGTTAGGACAGTCCATCTGTGGAGGGGGAGGGGAGAGAGGTTAGGACAGTCCATCTGTGGAGGGGAGGGGAGAGGTTAGGACAGTCCATCTGTGGAGGGGAGGGGGGGAGAGGTTAGGACAGTCCATCTGTGGAGGGGGGGGAGAGGGAGAGGTTAGGACAGTCCATCTGTGGAGGGGAGGGGGGAGAGAGGTTAGGACAGTCCATCTGTGGAGGGGAGGGGGGAGAGGTTAGGACAGTCCATCTGTGGAGGGGAGGGAGAGAGGTTAGGACAGTCCATCTGTGGAGGGGGAGGGGGGGGAGGTTAGGACAGTCCATCTGTGGAGGGGGAGGGGGGGGAGGTTAGGACAGTCCATCTGTGGAGGGGGGGGAGAGAGAGGTTAGGACATTATCATATAAATAATAACTGAGTCACTTCAGACCAAAGCACTGTAACACCACTGGGGGGCAGCAGAGCACTGTAACACCACTGGGGGGCAGCAGAGCACTGTAACACCACTGGGGGCAGCAGAGCACTGTAACACCACTGGGGGGCAGCAGGAGCACTGTAACACCACTGGGGGGCAGCAGGGAGCTGTAAACCACTGGGGGGCAGCAGAGCACTGTAACACCACTGGGGGGCAGCAGGGAGCACACTGGGGGGCAGCAGGGAGCTGTAACACCACTGGGGGGCAGCAGAGCACTGTAACACCACTGGGGGGCAGCAGGGAGCACACTGGGGGGCAGCAGAGCACTGTAACACCACTGGGGGGCAGCAGAGCACTGTAACACCACTGGGGGGCAGCAGGGAGCGTCGACAAGACAGGAGGCAGCTCAACCTTGTATTTGTCATGCAGAGTAAGGCCACTCAGAGGGGGGGGGTGAGGGGGGGGGGGGCACAATCAGCCTGACAACCAGTAGCGCTAGATCACCTGACCTCGTTTAACAGGCCACACATGGAGAGAACGGTGACATGGAGTCATGAGGGAGAGATGAACAGGTCACAGCTCTGTCAGGTCGCCATGACACCAGTGTTGTTGACACACACACGGATAATGAACTAACCTCAGAACACACGCTCTGCTGTAGAAGCTGCCCTCAGTCACAGATACGTAACATGGAGAGGATCAACTATATAGTAACTGGTTGGTGTGTGTGTACTGTTATGGGTGTCTTGGTCTTTGGTCTGATTTACTCTAGATAAGCACAGATCTCTGTTAGATGCTGATCTCTCTGTGTGTGTGTGTGTGTGTGTGTGTGTGTGTGTGTGTGTGTGTGTGTGTGTGTGTTTGTGTGTGTTTGTGTGGTGGTTAACTTGCCTTGTTCTTTCCCTTCATGGCGCAGTCTTCCAGATCCTTCTCTGATGGAGACCAGTCCAGCTGAGGGAGGGAGGAGGAGGGGGGAGGGAGAGCAGAGAGGAGAGAGGAGAGAGGAGGGGAGAGAGGAGAGGAGGGAGGAGAGAGGAGAGAGGAGAGAGGAGAGAGGAGGGGAGTGGAGGGAGGAGAGAGGAGAGAGGAGAGAGGAGAGAGGAGGAGAGAGGAGAGAGGAGAGAGGAGAGAGGAGAGAGGAGAGAGGAGAGAGGAGAGAGGAGGAGAGAGGAGAGAGGAGAGAGGAGAGAGGAGAGAGGAGAGAGGAGAGAGGTCAGACCACCATATTGATCCAGCTGGTCTTGGTGTTTGGGGATCTCAGCCACGTTAACCCTTGGTAGGGAGACACCTCACACACACACACACACACACACACCTCACACACACACACACACACACACACACCTCACACACCTCACACACCTCACACACCTCACACACCTCACACACACGCTCCACAAACTCTCCGTACGATGCGTATCTGAGCAGTACAGGGGAGGCTGGGGGAGGTAGAACACCAGGGGAGGCTGGGGGAGGTAGAACACCAGGGGAGGCTGGGGGAGGTAGAACACCAGGGGAGGCTGGGGGAGGTAGAACACCAGGGGAGGCTGGGGGAGGTAGAACACCAGGGGAGGCTGGGGGAGGTAGACATCGGAGGACGGGCTCACTGACAGCCTCCCCCTGGACCAAACAGGCTTATAAAGCTACATGACACTCAGACACATCCAGGGTTAAAGGTCAGACGGTGAGGTTGACTAAGGCTTAAAGGTCAAACGGTCAAAGTCGTCAGAGGGTTAAAGGTCAGAGGGTTAAAGGTCGTCAGAGGGTTAAAGGTCAACTGAGGGTTAAAGGTCAGAGGGTTAAAGGTCAACTGAGGGTTAAAGGTCGCCGCCCACCTTCGTCCTCAGCACCAGGGCGTCCGGCCGGCTGGCGTCCAATGAGATCACGGCGTCCCTCGCCCCCACCAGCAGCGTGTCGCCGTCGTCGCTTAGCAACAGCGTGGTGGTGTTGCCGACGTCAGGGCTGGAGAAGGTGGCCAGCGGTCGCCCTGGCGACCCTGAGAGGTGGGGGGGGGGGGGGTTAGGTTAGAGAGAGAGAGAGAGGGGGGGGGGAGGGAGGGAGAGAGAGAGAGGTGGGGGAGAGAGAGAGAGGAGGTGGGTTAGATTAGAGAGAGAGAGAGAGAGAGACAGGGATGCAGCTTGAGTCCAACCCTCTTCAACATCTATATCAACAGTTTGGCAAAAACATTAGAGCAGTCTGCAGCACCTGGCATCCCCCTAGTAGACACAGAAGTCAAATGTCTACTGTTTGCTGATGACCTGGTGCTGCTGTCCCCAACCAAAGAAGGGCTACAACAGCACCTCGACCTTCTATACCAATTCTCCCAGACCTGGGCCTTGACAGTGAATCTCACTAAGACGAAAATTATGATTTTCCAAAAAAGATCCAGCCTCCAGCACCACAAATTCAAATTCTTCCTAGATACAATTGCCCTAGAACATACAAAGAATTATACCTACCTCGGCCTAAACATCAGCACCACAGGTAGCTTCAACAAAGCTGTGAACGACCTGAGAGATAAGGCAAGGAGGGCTTTTTACGCCATCAAAAGGAACATCAAGTTAGACATCCCTATTCAAATCTGGCTCAAATTATTGGACTCCGTTATAGAACCCATTTCCCTCTATGGTTGCGAGGTCTGGGGTCCACCTGCCAACCAAGATTTTGCAAAATGGGACAAACACCAAATTGAGACTCTGCATGCAGTATCCAACGTAAAACACCAAATAACGCATGCAGAGCAGAATTAGGACGATACCCAATAATTATACAAATTCAAAAGAGAGCGTTTACATTTTACAACCACCTAAAAGAAAGTCACCCTGACACGCTCCACAACAAAGCCCTTACCCACAGAGAGACTCTAGGGAGATGCCCCCTCAGCCAGCTAGTTCTGGGACTCTCACAGTCACAAGCAGAGCCACCTATTAGACTAAACCAAATTATAAGAAAACAAAAAGAAAATTACCTGACACATTGGCAAGAATCAACCAAAAACCAGAGCAAATTGGAATGCTATTTGGCCCTAAACAGAAAATACACAGTGGCAGAATACCTGAGTACTGTGACAGACCCAAAGCTAAGGAAATCCTTGACTATGTACAGACTCAGTGAACACAACCTGGCCATCGAGAAAGGCCGCCACAGGCAGACCTGGCTCCCCAGACCAGACAGACTGTGCACCCACTGCACACAAAACCAGGTGGAAACAGAGCTGCACTTCTTAACTACCTGCCAGCTGTACAAGGACATCAGGGACACATACTTCCCACTGATCACCAACATCCAGGGAGACTTTGAGGACTTGACCAATGTGGAAAGGCTACCATATCTGCTGGGTGAGGTACAGCAATGTGCAAACACAGCAGCAAGATTTGTTAGCTGCTGTGATAGAAAAAGGCAATCAAATGGGCTAAAACCACCATAAGAATTGAAATAAGTTTTATTTCATTTATTTATTCTAGTATGTAATCTATTTGTAATCTATTTATTTGTAATCTAGTATGTAATCTATTTATTTATTCTAGTATGTACATTGCATTCTTTTTGTTTTTGTTTTTTATCTTCACACTTCACATGCTTTGGCAATGTAAATGTATGTTTCCCATGCCAATAAAGCCCTTTGAAATTGAAATTGAGAGAGAGAGAGAGAGAGAGAGAGAGAGAGACAGAGAGACAGAGAGAGAGAGACACAGAGAGAGAGAGAGAGAGACAGAGAGAGAGACAGAGAGAGAGAGACAGAGAGAGGGAGAGAGAGGGAGGGGGGGAAGAGAGATAGACAGAGAGAGGAGGGGGGTTAGGTTAGAGAGAGAGAGACTGAGGGGGGGAGGGGAGAGAGAGAGAGAGGGGGGGGGTTAGGTTAGAGAGAGAGAGAGAGAGAGAGAGAGAGGGGGGGGGAGAGAGAGAGAGAGGGGGGGAGAGAGAGAGAGAGAGGCGAGGTGGTAGGTTAGATTATTAGATGGTTAGATTCAACTTTAACCCCATCTTCATCTTCTGCAGCAGTTATGAACACTTCTATCAATGTATTTTTATCCATAAACTATTGTCTTATTGAATGTTTTATGTATTTACTTCTTATATTTGCTTTGGGTCGTTGTCCTGTAGGTAAAGGCCGGGGCGAGCAGCCAGCAGGGGGCAGGGCTGAGCAGCCAGCAGGGGTGATGCCGTCTATAAGAACACGTCTGATCTGATGACTGGAACGACCAACAGAACCAACAACAACATTTCAACACAACGGTCCAATTGAAATGAAAGATGGTTAAACAAAACACATGATTGAATACATGTTGGTGGTAAATTACATCTAAACTTCTAAAGGATTATCAATCTACTCATCTAAAAAACACACCAGACACTGCCACTATGTTCACTTCTCCTCTGACTACCTCCACTGGCCACCAGGGGGCAGCCTGGGCACCCAGAGGACAAACTGAACTACCAAACCCAGATAGAAACAAGTCATTGTTCATTGTTGTTGAAACACTGAGGTACTGCAGAGGAACATGTCTTTGTTCAGGTCATCTGAATAGTTGTATTGTTATTTGATGATTAAAAGGAGTAGCTCATCATTGGGGTCAGGGTTAGGGTCATTTGGGTTAGTCCATTCCAGGGCACCCCCCCCCTAATTCCTGGTCTGTTCTGGAGAGACGAGGGGTTGTAAAGTTACCATAGGCACACATGTCTGACTCTATAAACACTTTAAATACTGCAGGCCTCCATTACAGGGTCTCAGTAAGGCCTGTCTGATTAAAGGATGAATACAAATGAATGTGACACAGTCTGATCATTTGGTCCGCATGTTGGCAACCCATCAACATGTCCTGACTTTTCTTTTGAATCACAACACAAACTCGCTAGTCAAGCCAAAATCCTGCAACAACGCAATGGATTGGGTGAGTAATCCCCACTGCTACCTAGTTAACTATAACACTACTTTACATTGTTACCTAGTTAACTACAACACTACTTTACATTGTTACCTAGTTAACTACAACACTACTTTACATTGTTACCTAGTTAACTACAACACTACTTTACATTGTTACCTAGTTAACTAGAACACTACTTTACATTGTTACCTAGTTAACTACAACACTACTTTACATTGTTATCAGGCTCACAGAACAAGCTGTGTTCGTTGACTAGCGACGTGTCGTTGATTTTCAACAACGCTGAAACGTGTTTCACATATTACATGTCCGACCATTACATCAGATCCCGACACGAGGACTGAGTGATCAGACTGTGTCACAGATGTCATGTTTGCGGACTTCTCTAGAATGTGCTTTGCAAGGACGTGGTTTTGGTTTTTGTTCCGTTTCTCTGGCCCACAGCCGGCTGGCTGACAGGCTGGCAGGGATGTGGTCTGGTGTTTTCTGACCCGCGCTGTGTTGCAGATTTCAACACTGTCATATGGCCCAACATGTGACATGTGACCGCCAAGACAGCCAGACCAGAGCTGAGGCGGAGACAGTAGGCGTGTCTGAGCTGAGATGTTCTGAATACTATATATATACTATACTATATAGTCATTACAACACTATTTTTGAATAGTCAGTGAAGTAGAGAAGCACTTAAACTGTCACTCAAACTCACAGCAGAAGAAGAAGAAGAAGAAGAAGAAGAGGAAGAAGAAGAAGATTCACACAGAGTGAGCGCCGCAGCTCAAAGTGAGTGACATCCTGTGCTGTAGCCATGGTTACCCCTCCAAGGGCGCGGGGGGGACGACAGATATATATATATATATATACAGTATATACGCCAGCTAGCCGCGTAGCGACAGCTCGCTCTGTGACAGCTCTGTGGCGTCTTGCGAGGCGCAGCTAAAGGAGGCCGCACGGAAACACCACAACACCCTGCTCTGGGTCGCAGAGGAGCGAGAGACGAGACAGAGAGATAAGATCGGTGGAGCGGTGTAACCGTGGAAACATCTGTGTTTCCTGGTTTCACCACAGAGGTAGTCAGAAACACACACACGCCGACCCCAGGCCGTTCACTGGGTGTGAGAACTCAAACCACAGGCCTCTACTGGGGGGCTGGAGACTCATGAGAGTCTACCTCTCTCTCACCAACAAACACCCAGAATACTGTCGGTCCCCACTGGCAACATAGATTAGATCAGATTAGATTACATTACATTTTACTGTCATCTCAGACAGGCCTCTCTACACGGGCTAGTCTAGTCTTAGAATGTCACTACAAGCTGTTTCAGAAATAAGTTTGACTAGCCGGGTCTATCATCATGAAGTGATTAAGGCAGAGGAGAAATTAGCACAAGATAACATGCAGAACTCATCCTCGATGGAGGAGGGAGCATGGGACCACGTGTGGTGTGTTTACAATGAGTCTGAAGAGGAGGGGGAGAGCGCCGTCTCCTCATCTGGCCCACAAGGCCGAGGAGGGAGTGTGGCGTACCGTTATGTCCCAGAATGGGACCTGGCTGGACGCCTGTAGACGAAAGAACTATGACACAGGCCAGCAATCTTTGTAGGAGACCCCTCTGTCGTGTGTCAGTAAGAGTATAATCTGTTTCGCCTTAATAGATATGTCATCTTAATAGATATGGGAGCCGAATTGACAAGTGGTCCCATTGGTTGTGAAAAACAAAAACAAACAGAAAACACAGACATCTGAGCACACAAGCTGTAAGATTGCGTCAGGGCAGAGGGGGGAGATTTGGCTGTATCTGCAAGGACACACACACACAGGTCCTGCAGGAATAATCGAGAGTGTGACTAAAATGTGCATCTGGTGTAATTGAAGTTAAATGGCATTGTCTTACAAATGTGATCGTTGCATCTCAGTATCTCAATTTGACAACTGCTTCTGGGGAAATTGTAAAGTATTGGGTTTCAACACTCCAAAAGAGGGACAATAATGGCATGGGTCACTGGTGCAGAGCCTTCGAACTACAGATCTACACTGTTTAGAGTGTGGGGGCCTATTCGGGGTGAAGATGACATAAAATCACAGCTGATGTCTCAATATGTCCCCCACTGTACCATACCTACAGGTGTGTCTGCAGGGAAAGATATGAGTGTTGAAACCAGGGGGGTGGTTATAACAGAAAGTGTGGAGGTTATAAGAGTTTTGCCTGAAAGTTAGAGTTAAATGCAAATGATTAGGTTTCAATGGGAAGCGGGAAAAAGTAAAATTAGAAAAATAGCAGCGTTGAACAAAAACATGTTTTGAGAAAGAATACAGTGGTGTTTGAAATTCGAAGATACTGCTTGGTTGGTTTGTGTCCTGTGTTCCAGACAACAATCTGGTTGGAGCTGGAAGAGTGCGGCCGATGAAACCAGGGGGGGGGAGAACAACCAGGCCTCCTGTTCTCACACGGCCCAGCAGAGATAAGGACTGGATTGGGGGAGAGCCGAGACGAGTCTACAGGAGGAAGGGGGAGATCCACCTCTCTTCGAAAGATTAAAGATTGAATATCGAACATTGGGAATATTGGACTGTGGAAAATAAAAAATGCAAATTAATTAATCTTTCTTCCCTAGGTGACTCTGGTGAATGGGAATGTGCTGTAGGTTAATATGATGTAAACAATATGGTTATGAGATTGCTAATCCTCTTTTTTACAGTAAAAGTGTATGCATTAAAGATTAGACAGGGTAGGCTGTGGCCTTTGACCAATGTCTACTAATCAGGTTGTTGAAAAATACTTTTCTAAAAACAAATGACTTGTTTTGGTAGTGTTATTGGAGTAACTATCATCTAGCAGGAGAGATCTATTCTACTCTCGAGGAGGGTCAATTAAGGGAACAGAACAGTAAGGTTTTGTTTAAATTAGTCGTAATGTAGGGGTCGAACTGATGGTCAAGGAGGTGAGAAACTCGCATTTGGCGATAACGAGACAGGGAGGTCTCTGTAGAGATTTGGACACCACCTGTGTTTCTACATCCTTGACCATGGATGACCGTTAGAGTTCCAGGGAGGGGGTCGGTATCCGGTCAATCAACCGGACCCTGACTAGCGGAGGAACCGAGGGGGGGGGGGGCTTTTCTCCCGCATGATTTATGGCTGATTTTCTTAAAAGTTGTAAGGATGGTTAAGATGTAGGTGTATTTCTTCCTAAAATGCTCTGGGGGTCAGTACAGAATCAGAGCTGTCACCAGTTATGTTTTGCTAAAGCTTATCTGAAACCAGGGACACATCGACCGTGAGTGCTTTGCAGGAGCTGATTCGTCTGTTTTCAGCCAGGCCAGTATACAATGGGGCCTGGCTGAAAAACGTGTAGGTGCCTCATATATGTTTGATTATTATTGATTATACATTGATCTTTAAAATTCTGTAACTTGTTGTTTAGAATTTAGGGGGGATTGTTAGACCTGACTGATTGTCTAGCAACATTTATGCTTCTGTCACTCAGACACACACACACACACACACACACACACACACACACACACATTCTGTTCCTTCCAGGTCAGCCTGCTCTTCAGGGGTAGCAATAATGCCACAATATGCAGCAATAACGCCACAATATGCAGCAATAACGCCACAATATGCAGCAATAACGCCACAATATGCAGCAATAACGCCACAATATGCAGCAATAACGCCACAATATGCAGACTCGAGAGGTTGTTATCTTAAAGACCTTGGGGGTTAGGCGCCAGGGCACAGACAGAGGGTGGTCAAGATAGATGGGTTAAGCTGCCGAGGTCTGTCCTTGGTAGAGAGAGTATTTAAGCCTGTCTGTATGTCATAATGATGTCGTGGAATGGTCGTTGAATGCCGGATGCTGGTTACCGTGCTGATGAACCATTCGCTGACTGTCTTAATAAATCAAGTACAGAGATTCCGACCCGTGTTGAACATTCTATTTCCTTGTCAAATCCGTGTATGCTGCGCACCTGATCTATCCTGAGATGACACAACGCATTTAAGATCACGAAATCCTCGATAGATCGATCCATAACACCTAATTACCGACAAGAAGATTCTACAATAGTATCAAATGTTCATTGTCATTTTTATTTTCTTATGCTCCTCTTGCTGTATTTTTAAGTAATGTATGTAAAGCACTTTGAATTGCCCCTGTTGTATGAAATGTTCTATACAAATAAACTTGCCTTGCCTTGGCTAATGTGCAGAAGTATATATATACTATATATATAAAGAAGCTATATCAGGAGACATACACAGTATGTGAGGCAATATACAGTCTGTGCAGAGGCAGTAATGTAAACATAGACACAGAGGTTCAACAGCTCCTCAGACAGAGAGGCGGGGCGCCACACAGTGCAACGTTCTCACCGCTGTGCTTAGAAGAAGCTGCTCTTTAATAGACTGATCTGCACATGAAGATATCAAAATAAAGCCCACTCATAGATCTATACCCAGTCAAACATCCCACACAACCACAGGTGTACACACAACCACACACACACACACTCACACGCGCACGCGCACGCGCACTCGCACGCACGCACGCACGCACGCACGCACGCACGCACGCACGCACGCACGCACGCACGCACGCACGCACGCACGCACGCACGCACGCACGCACGCACGCACGCACGCACGCACGCACGCACGCACGCACGCACGCACGCACGCACGCACACACACACACACACACACACACACACACACACACACACACACACACACACACACACACACACACACACACCCACACCCACACCCACACCCACACCCCCACACACACACACACACACACACACACACACACACACACACACACACACACACACACACACACACACACACACAGCGCATCAGTGAACAGTGTTCTTCTTTGTTCCAGAACTTCTGCTTATTGACAATCGTCGTCACCAACAGGACTGAGCCCTGTGGTTCACCTCCGCAGCCTAGCGTACCTACAGCCATGCCCAGGGGGGTGTCACACCAACATCATCCATGCCTGGGGGGTGTCACATCAACATCATCCATGCCTGGGGGGTGTCACATCAACATCATCCATGCCTGGGGGGTGTCACACCAACATCATCCATGCCTGGGGGGTGTTTCATCAACATCATCCATGCCTGGGGGGTGTCCCATCAACATCAGCCATGCCTGGGGGGTGTCCCATCAACATCATCCATGCCCTGGGGGGTGTTACACCAACATCAGCCATGCCTGGGGGGTGTCACACCAACATCAGCCATGCCTGGGGGGTGTTTCATCAACATCATCCATGCCTGGGGGGTGCCACACCAACATCATCCATGCCTGGGGGGTGTCCCATCAACATCATCCATGCCTGGGGGGTGTCCCATCAACATCATCCATGCCTGGGGGGTGTCCCATCAACATCAGCCATGCCTGGGGGGTGTCCCATCAACATCATCCATGCCTGGGGGGTGTCCCACCAACATCATCTATGCCCTGGGGGGTGTCACACCAACATCATCCATGCATGGGGGGTGTTACACCAACATCATCCATGCCTGGGGGGTGCCACACCAACATCATCCATGCCTGGGGGGTGTTTCATCAATATCATCCATGCCTGGGGGGTGTCCCATCAACATCATCCATGCCTGGGGGGTGTCCCACCAACATCATCCATGCCTGGGGGGTGTCACACCAACATCATCCATGCCTGGGGGGTGCCACACCAACATCACCTATGCCCTGGGGGGTGTCACACCAACATCATCCATGCCTGGGGGGTGTCACACCAACATCATCCATGCCCTGGGGGGTGTTACACCAACATCATCCATGCCTGGGGGGTGCCACACCAACATCATCCATGCCAGGGGGGTGTCACATCAACATCAGCCATGCCTGGGGGGTGTTACACCAACATCATCCATGCCAGGGGGGTGTCACATCAACATCAGCCATGCCCTGGGGGGTGTTACACCAACATCATCCATGCCTGGGGGGTGCCACACCAACATCATCCATGCCAGGGGGGTGTCACATCAACATCAGCCATGCCTGGGGGGTGTTACACCAACATCAGCCATGCCTGGGGGGTGTTACACCAACATCAGCCATGCCTGGGGGGTGCCACACCAACATCATCCATGCCTGGGGGGTGTCACATCAACATCATCCATGCCTGGGGGGTAGGGCTGCACGATTTGGGGAAAAAATCGAATTGCGATTATTTGGACAGATATCGCGATTGCGATTAATTTGCGATTATTTTTTTTGAAAATAGCAACAAAAAAAAAAAAAAAAAAAAGGGGAGTTTTTGTAAAGTGTGGCCATATCTCCGGCTAGGAAGGTCGTATCAACGTGCAGTTTGTTTGTACGTCTTCAGGGGACTTAGAGGCTCCCTCCTCTAGCACCCCCACAGCCCGAGCTACGAGTGAAAGAACTAAACTTACATTGGGTTGCTTTAAAGTTGGGTTGCTTTAAAATCAAGCTTCAGATTAAAACATGTGATGGAGCATTACTAACCTGACTCAGGTGGTTTGTTTCACACAACCATCTAGGAAAGCTTAATTGGAAGCTGTTTGGAAAAGGGCAGGTACTTTCAAAAAATACTTGGCAGGTGATTGGATGAATCTATCTATCACCTATTTTCAGAGAGCATTACCACATGATACCATCAAACTATTAACTGCTCTAATTCTAATGCAAGGATGAGAACTTAAAAGATATGAATTGGGACAACATATTTATTTATGTTTTTTTTAAACAGCAACACCATTTTGTTTCTCTCAACAAGTGTCTTTTTTTTTTACGTTCATTGACGTTGACGTTCATTGACGTTGAATCCGACGCGCTGTATGACGTATCCCATACGGGTAGTGGTGTTTCTCAACCCTCTCCTCGGGGCGCCCCAGCCGCTCCACATATTTGATCTGTTCCACCACCAGCTCACCTGATTCAACTAATCAAGTACAAAGCAATTATGATTTGGACTTGATTAGTTGAATCAGGTGTGCTGGTGGTGGAACAGATCAAATATGTGGAGCGGCTGGGGCGCCCCGAGGAGAGGGTTGAGAAACACATAGTGAGTTGGACTTGTGATCGGAAGGTTGTGAGTTCAAATCCCGCCTGAAACCACACCACTACTAGTGTGCCCTTGAGTAAGGCACTTAGCCCTGTTACTCCAGGGGGAATGTCCCTGTAATTCGTAATTGTAAATCGCTTTGGATTAAAAAAGCGTCTGCTAAATGGCAAAAAAAAAAAAAAAAAAAAAAAAATTGTAAAAAAAAAAAAAAAAAAAATCGCAGGCAAATCGCAGGCTTTGCGGTTAGCTAATCGCGTCATTTCAAATCGCGATTTCGATTTAAAATCGATTAATCGTGCAGCCCTACTGGGGGGTGTTACACCAACATCATCCATGCCTGGGGGGTGTTACACCAACATCATCCATGCCTGGGGGGTGTTACACCAACATCATCCATGCCTGGGGGGTGTTACACCAACATCATCCATGCCTGGGGGGTGTCCCATCAACATCATCCATGCCTGGGGGGTGTCCCATCAACATCATCCATGCCTGGGGGGTGTTACACCAACATCATCCATGCCTGGGGGGTGTCCCATCAACGCCGCAACAGCGCAGGCTGAGGGCGTGTTGAAGGGAAAGTCACACAGGTCTGCAGAGCCCCCGCTCAGAGATCACGGTCAAGTGATCAAGAGGTGTTTCCCCTCACCCCCCCACCCACAGAGAAGGGTGGAGAGAGAGAGAGAGAGAGAGAGAGAGAGAGAGAGAGAGAGAGAGAGAGAGAGAGAGAGAGAGAGAGGGGGATGGCAGAGAGAGAAAGTAGGGGGGGAGAGAGGGGGGGAAAGTGGAGAGAGAGAGAGAGATAACGAAGAGAGAGGGAGAGAGAGAGATAATGAAGAGAGAGAGAGAGAGAGAGGGAGAGGGAGAGAGAGTGGTAGGGTGTCTCGGTGATCATGTCCTTAAACAACCCCAAGTTTGAAGGACTTGGCATGAAATAATCGTAGTGTTCTGACACGTCAAGCATAGGCATTGGCTGTGCCTTGTCACGTCCCCTTGAGGACACCTGTTAAGGTTCCCACGTATTGGTTCTCCAGGACCAGAGCGTGTATAAAGGAGGGCGCTCAGCCCAGTAAGCTACGTTAGTTCTGAAGAGACGTGGTTTCAGAATGAGGGGTGCTGTAGTTCTGCTTGTCTTGCTGTTCTGTCTGTCTGGGTCAGGGGCTCAGGGAGAGGGTGGGGGGGTCAGAGAGAATGACGTCCCTCAACTGGGTCACGGGGAAGATGGAGAGAGCAGGGAGAGTCGGACCACCACATCTGACCTCTGGGCTGAGCTGAGAGTGATGAATGAGAAGCTGAACATCCTGGGGGCCATCGTGGTGGAACAGAGAGTGGTGCTGAGGACCATGGAGACCAGAGTGACAGCCAGCGAGGGTCAGGTGGACGACCTGAAGAAAGAGAATGCAGCCATGGCGTGGAGACTGGCGGTCAGCGAGGGTCAGGTGACTGAACTGAGAGGAGATGTGGGGGAGATGAAGACAGAGAATGCAGCTCAAGCAGCAGAACTGGCAGTGATGGAGTTCAGAGTGACAGCCAGCGAGGGTCAGGTGACTGAACTGAGAGGAGAGCTGAGTGTCACTAAGGCTGAAGTGCAGGTCCACAAGAACAAGGTTGAGGACCTGGAGACAGAGAACGCAGCTTTGGGGTTCAGAGTGACCGCCAGCGAGGGTCAGGTGACTGAACTGAGAGGACAGCTGAGTGTCACTAAGGCTGAAGTGCAGGTCCACAAGAACAAGGTTGAGGACCTGGAGACAGAGAACGCAGCTTTGGGGTCCAGAGTGACAGCCAGCGAGGGTCAGGTAGAGGACCTGGAGACAGAGAACGCAGCTTTGGGGTCCAGAGTGACAGCCAGCGAGGGTCAAGTAGAGGACCTGGAGACAGAGAACGCAGCTTTGGTGGCCAGAGTGACAGCCAGCGAGGGTCAGGTGGAGGAGCTGAAGAGAGTGAATGCAGAGAGACCAAAGGTGGCGTTCTCTGCTGCCCTAGGTGCTTCGATAGGACCTGTCTCTGGTCATACCACCCTGGTCTACAAAAACATCATCACCAACATCGGCCAAGCCTACAGCCCAACCACAGGAACCTTCACAGCACCAGTGAGAGGAGTCTACTACTTCAGATTCACTGCCTTTGAAATCGACGGCTCATCAGTGGTTAGGGTGATGTTGTATAAGAATGACCAGCAGATGTTGTTTGTTGCGCAGAACACTAATGCAGGGCTTCAGTCTGTATCCAGAGGTCTGACTCTCCAGCTGGAGGAGGGAGACTTGGTCTACATGCGCCTTGAGTCAGGCCTCAGCCTCTATGATAATGAGGCACATCATCACAACACCTTCAGTGGCTTCCTGCTCTTCCCTGTGTGAACAGATCAGCTGTCCTGACGAATTCAGATGAAAAGTGTTAAGAGTTCCAAGAGCTTCTAATGTTCCTCTGACAACTTCTCATTAAACACGGTTCAACTTCTCATTAAACATGGTTTTAACAACAAACAAAGATCTCCTCTGTCCTGTGTTGCTTCTCACCTACACACTCTGACAGAGGCCCACG